>NW_005841849.1:3120533-3174602 GCF_000455745.1 Alligator sinensis | reverse complement strand
TAAAAAGTAGAACACAGGAGAACAGCATGATAAAGTTGCAATGTTCATGGTTTAACAAAGCAGCATGCTGTTTTTAATAAACTTGCTCACTTTTACTGGAACCTGACTGTACTGTCTCCTTCAAGCAATCCAACTTCTGTGGTTTACAAATGTCTTTAGCACTTGGGTATTTATTTGATGTCTCCTTTTACTATGCTGCTGACTTCACGTATTCTACTCGTCTTCCATTCATTTGAATTTAATTCCAAGAGAACCTCAGATGTGGCAGACAAATATCCTGCACTATTTTTCATGACTTGAAGTATCCTTGTTAAAAAGTAGTCAACCCCCAGCTGGGGTATCTGGGGGGCCCCGTTCCTCACTCCCTCACCCTCAGCCCTGGCCATTCAGCACCTGTGAGCTTTGTGCTGGCTGCTGAATAGCCAGCTCTGGGGAGGGGGTTGGGAATTGAGCCCCATTACCTCAGAGGCCCAACCTGGCTCCCCCCAGTACCCTAGCCAGGATAGCTTGGAGGGGTTGTGAGGCTAGGATCATCATCCCCGCCCCCCATCCAGCTCTGGCCATTCAGCAGCTGGGAGCTCCCTCCCCTTCCACCTTTCCCTCCCTCGCTGACAGCTCAGGAGCTGGGGGGTGCTGTGGAGAGGGAAGGTTTGGCAGCCTCCTGGGAGGGTGTTGGAGCATCCCCACCTGCTGGCCTGGGCTGGTGCAGGCTGGCTCCAGCCCCCTCTCCTCCCCCCCCACCCCAACAAGTAAATGTTTGTTGTTTCAGGGAGGAGGTTGGGGGGTGTCTAACTCATGTTGCTTTTATGTAAAGTACCATGAGTTAAAGTGGGGCCCTAACATACATCTGTGCCTCATAATTCCTCAAAGGCTTTTATCTACTTCCATTTAATTTCTTTGTACGTGTTTGAAGGGTAAATGTACATGTTGCTTTCTTGGGCTTACAACACTTAGGGTGCAGACAGACATAGCAATGGAACTATTGCCAGATGTCACCAACTCGGAACCAGTTCCCAATTGTGCAAAATGCTTTGGCTGCAATACCAAGGGGTGGGAGAGAGCACTCAGCCCAGCATGCCTTGCAATAGGCAAGTTGGCGGGGAGCTTGCAACTGAGCTTCGACTGGAGATCGCATTCACTTACTTGCTTTCCCTTCTCTCCTAAACATGAGGTCAATCAACTTCAATAACCTGCAAATAACTGAAGTCTGTCATGTGTTCCCTTGACTGGGGGGGGGTGGCGGGGGGGCAGAGAGAGGGCTCAGACACATGTTTTTGATTTCTCAGGGGCATGATGAGGGGCTGCAGTCAAGTAGCAATGAGAACACAGCTGGTAGTCAGCAGAACATCTTTCACTGACCAGACAGTGCAAGGGAGCTAACTGATGAAATGTGCCAACAAAAGGTAAAAAAGGGAATGCTTAGTGGGGGAGGAAGGGAGGGAGGGAGGTAGGAGTACAGTTCTGGCTCTGTATCAGAACAGCCAGTTGTAGCAGTGTTTATATGGGGTAGAGGGAAGAGTAATGCAGGGTGGGATGCCTGCAGGACTGACTAGACCTCTGTCAGAAATGTTTGATGTACACCCATAACACTGAACTGGTTCATAGTAAACTGGTTCAAAATAGTGCTTGATTTTCCAGGGAACATTTTGAACAGGCCCAGGTGGACTTAAACCAATTTTACAGGCTTGTACATCTGTCTGCTTCAGGCTTACATCACTAAGTGTTATGCATATCTATGACCTTAGTGATATTCATAAATAATATTTAAAGCAAAATTTTTCTGCAAAGCGATCTGATAGCAATCCAGTGCAGGTTATAAAGATGATCACTGAACCTGATAAAAAAGTGCCATCATTGTTAGATTTAGCATCCCCAGCTTGCATAGATTGCTTTTAATATGGAGAAGTAAACAGAAAGGGGGAAAGGATAGATCTCTAGCTATATTTTTAGGATAGCTTTTCAATTTAAAGTGAAACATATAGAATGATTCCGATTAACACTCTCAGTGGAGAATGTCACCTAGTGGTGAGGGCCAAGGTCATCTTTCATTGCACAGCTGGAGGCAGACTGGGTTTTGAGTTGCATGTAAAGTACAATTCAAGTATTTGCTTTCCAATCAATTTGTAATGCTGCATTCAGGTCTAAATCCAGAGTTCCAATCTGATCCTCTTTACTGGCCTCCCAGTGAAGTCAATAAGATTCTGTATGTGGAAGGATTACAGGATTGGACGATTCCATTCATTATTTTTCCCTGAAGAGGTTTTTGTACAAAGAAAACAACTTTCTCCTGCTCTGATCAAGGAGCAAAATCTGTTACATGACAGTGCCCTGCATCTAAAAGGTTAGAGGAGAAACTATTCTGGCTTATTCAGACAAAAACAGCATGAAAGGGAATTTGTAGAAGAGACCTGCTGCATATGATCATTTATCTTCAGTAGCTAGCATTTAGAGATGGAAATAGTAGTAAGTACACAAACCATAAATCGCCTGAGGTCCAAATAATCTGCTTCTAAAGTTTAGTTGTGCGGGATGACAGTTCATCCATAAGCATCATTTGTATTCCAAAATCTTTTCTTTATTCAGAAAAAAATATGAAGTATTCACATGGGGTTGCAATCCAATTTTGATTATATCTAATCAGGAAGTGTATTAGAATCAATTTTGGATTCTGCTTCTTAAGTTTCTATTCCTTCTGGTTATAAATCTCACTGTCTTTGTCTTTGCTGTAATGTCCATACAAGATAAATGAAGGCAGATTTTGTATAGAGATGCATTGGTCCCCAGCCTTCACAGTTTTCTGCCCTCCCACCCAGTGTTTGTTTCTGTTCACATCATGAAATGAAAAATATTTTTGGGTTGAACTGAATGAAAAGAGTAAAATGCTCTAAAAATAAAACTTTTTCCTTGTTCTGAAAAGTTTAAAAGGAGACAAAACAGGAAAAAGAAGAGGCACCAACAGCACTGAACACCCTCTTCCCCACCCCCAACAGTAATACTCCTCCTACGGCTATCTCACAACTCTACCTACAGCAAAAAATCATGGTGCCTTGAATGAAAGAAAAGTATGGCTAAAAGGGGTTCAGGAATCATCTAGTCCAAGTCCCTGCTCAAGTCAGGTCTATCCCTATCTAACCCATCTTCTTGCACAACTACCAGGCACAATGCCCAAAATATCTGAAACAACCTTTAACTTGCCAGAGGTAAAGCAGAGTGCTGAGGGGACTGCCCAGTCCTTACAGTGGCAGGACATGGAGGTAGTTGTCAAATACATTTGAGAGATCCACGAAAGAAGACCATAAGCCCTGCTAGAAGAGAAGGCGAAAACTGCCACCACCTCTGCCTATCTGACTGGAGTAAAATTATTTCCTGATCCCAAATGTGTTGATTGGTAGGCCTGTACAAGTCAGCAGCGATCCAATTCAGCTTCGGATCCAGCCACTTCGGATGGCCACGATCCGATCCAGAGCTCTGGACCGGGTTTCCGCCTCAATCCGGCGGAAGAGATCCAGCCATGGGGTATAATGGGGAATCAATGAAATATCTATAACTTTGTTGTTTTTTGTCTGATTTGGATGAAACTTTCAGAGATGGTAGCCTCTGCTGAGAGCATGAAGCCTGCCAAGTTTCAAGAAGATCAGTGCAGGGCTTTGGGGGAAACTGTACCCCAAATTCTTGAAAGCCAAACTCATGTCACGGCTGTGTGTTACACCACAGGGCAGTTAAAACTGCAGGGCCGGTAGCTCTTACTGAGGCCACAAAGCCTGCCAAGCTTCAAGGAGATCAGTGCAGGGGCTTGGGGGGAATTGCCCATCAAGCTGTGGACAAGCAAAACTCGTGCCATGGGTGACACTGCGTGCGTTAAGGCGCAGCGAGGTGCAGCTGCAGGGATGGTGACGCCTGCCAGCCGTGGAGGAGATTGGTGCAGGGGGGTTGTGGGGCCCTGCACCTCTAGCTGCTGACAGACAAAACTCCTGCCAAGACTGTGTCTGTCTTAGGGCAGTGGATTGTCTGTATTGATTCTTTCCTCTCCTTAGCCCGGTTTTGTACGTGCTAACTGATGCTTGTTAAGTCCTTATGTAGTAGCTAGGTCCTGTGTATTGAGCTGGTCACTGGTCCCTGAGTGAATCATGATTGATTGATTGGCAGCTGGAAACACAGCAGGTTAGCAGCCAGGCCTGCAGCAGTGTCTCCCCTCCCCGCCCCAAGACCGACACAGTCAGGCCCACAGCACCCATGAGACCAGTTTTGTCTGTCAGCAGCTTGAGGGGCAGTTCCCCCAAACCCCTGCACCGATCTTCTTGAAACTTGGCAGGCTTTGTGGCCTCAGCAAGACCTACCAGCCCTGCAGTTTTGACCCTGCTGTGTTGTAACACATAGACGTGACAGGAGCTTTGCTTTCAACAATTTGGGGTACAGCTGCCCCAAAACCCCAGCACTGATCTTCTTGAAACTTGGCAGGCTTTGTGGCCTCAGGAAGACCTAACACCCCTGCAGTTTTGACCCTGCTGTGTTGTAACACATAGACGTGACAGGAGCTTTGCTTTCAACAATTTGGGGTACAGCTGCCCCAAAACCCCAGCACTGATCTTCTTGAAACTTGGCAGGTTTCATCCTCTCTGCAGAGTCTATCATTCCTGAAACATTCATCCAAATTGGACAAAAAACAACAAAGTTATAGATATTTTATTGTTTCCCCATTATACCCTATGGCCGGATCTCCAAGGCGGCTCCGAGGCGCTTCGGGAAGCTGAACGAGGCAGCGCTGCGACCCGGATGTGCTGCTGCAGACCCCAAAGTGTCTGAAGCTTCTCCGGATCTGAAGCTCTGTCCGAAGCCTTGCACCGCCCTAGTGATTGGTATTATCCTGAGTGGAGGAAGAACTGGTTAAGTCCCAGCAGAAACATCAGCATACCACACTCAAAACCCCTAGCCTTGCCTGAAGCCAAGATCCAATGCTTCTGGGGATGGTAAAATTAAAAAAAAACAAAACAAAGCAAAAACCTTAAACCTGATATATATGGCAATGGAAGAGAACAAATTTCTACCTGGCATCATGTGGCAACCAGCTGAGGCCAGAAACATGGGAAAAATAATAATTCTCCCCTCATCTCTGCACTGCATCCTGGGGACTGCAAACACAACTCCACAAATCATCCAGACAATTACAATTGGCTTTCTTCAGGAAACTATTTTTTCCCCAAAGAAAGTTACTACCCTGTCTGAGACCTCACCCCTGTAAATAAATAGTTCTAGTCTAATGGATTACTGAGAAGTAAAAGACATATACGTTTATTCTCTTTCCCACCCCATTTCTCCAAAATATATTTCCTAGCTGTTCTCATGGATTCCAAAGGCAGATATGCACCACTCAATGGATTTTAATGAAATTTCAGAAAGGAAATACCAGGCTGTGAAAGATCTCTCAAGCACTAGCTTGCATTGGGAACTGCACTACCTTCACCAGAGCCCTAGGTAGTATTGCATCTTAGCTGAGCACAGAGCATGCTGCGGCACCCAGCACATGCACAACTCTAGGAACTTAACAAGCTCAGCCCTTTGCAGCAGTCTAGTTTGGCCAAGTAGTATGTTAGTAGACAAGGAATAGTAGAGCCTGCCCCTGCTTTTTGCATAGAACAGGAGTTGGGACTGTGTAGAGTATGAGACAGTGATCTCTGTGTTTGTGCAGACTAATAGAAAGAATAGCAACATCTCTAAGATCACATAGCATTGTTCACAATTCTGTGCACACTTTAGGTGCTGGAAATGGCTTCTAGCATGCAGCTCTTAACGCGAATTCTGGAGAAGGCAGGATTACAAGGCAAATTTTTGAATCAGTCTCCAAAGATCAGGGAAGAGAGAAAACCTGGTGTGAAGCTCTTTGCTAAGAGGTACAGCATTCCTATAGAACTGAGAGATGGTTTTGTCACATGTGAATGGGAAGGAAGACTGCAGATGAGACCAAATACATCTTTGCTTGTGGTGCCTACTAAGATTTAAACTTGCATCTTCAGGAGGTCCATAGCTAAGATACGAACCTACCCATCCCACTTGGGACTCTTTCCAAAGTCTCATCTATTTATCTGTATAAGTGAAACACAAATGGTTATAGGCATTTCTGACACCTTCTTGCCAAGAAAGGTCCCAAGTGATCGACAAATTTTAAAATAATATTTACCCTCAATTTCTTATGATTGATTCATGGCCATCCACCTTTTCATTCCAGATGATATTTTGAAAGGGTGGCAGCAGATCCATGTATTGTTCTTGGCTTCCTCACTACAGAATGCACAAACAAACAGGAATCTTCTGCATTTTAATGGCTCAGTGATCGGTTTCTCACTGCCTCCTTGTAACTATGCCAAAACACATTCTGACATGAACATTTACTTAATCCAAAGCTGCAAGTTTTATATCTTTCAGTGATATAAGTGATAATTCAGAGATTTCACACCCATGAATCATCTAAGTGGAGGCATACGACAAGAGTAGAAGTATTGTTTTCCTGACAATACAGAAGTGGCTTGCAGAAGATAATTTGATCAGCTAAAAATAAATGATATTTCTCTACAGCTAACCCCAAGACTGCAAGGGGCAAGTTTTCAAAGGAGTAGGTGTGGATTTGGTTGTGCTTCTTCTGCTGTTATTAGCTGAAGTGATGTGGCTGCATCTCTGCACACTGCTTTGAAAATATAGTGGCTAATGTACTGCTACAAAAGAGGACCAATGATGGAAAGGAATCTCAAAGCCAGCTGTCATATTTCTCAAGGGCAGGAGGAGTCATTTAATGATCAAACTCCATCCTGAGCTGTAGAAAAGATGGGAAATTCAGACTCTTACTTGAGAGGGTCTAGATCAATTTGCCAGACCAATCACTCATTTCTACTTTTAACAGGCTAATCAGGCTCTCTGCTCTTGAGGAGAAATTTGTCAAAGGAAAAGGGACTGCTGCAATGAGGGCTTTTAAGCTCCATCCCAGAGTAGGCACCTCTGAAGAGGCACGTAAAATCCTAGGAGGTGCACCACAGAGTCTGCACCTAGAAGAAGCATATTCACTCATTGCTACTCTGTGCACATGTAGGAAGAAGCCTCTACTTCCCATCTACCTGTAATGAAGATGACTCCCTCCTTTGTGCTGGCAGGCTAGAGAGAAGGAAAAGCAGGGCCATGAAATTACTTCTTCAGCACCATCTTCCCAGGGAAGGTGCCCCACAGAAAAGGTGCAGAGCCTGTGCAAGCAATCCCAGAAGACAGAACAAAGGGAGTGCTGTTGCTTCAGCCCCTTTACTCCTGTTGCATCTGTTGCGGCCCTCAAGACACGTGCTGTGGCAGGTGTGGGGTAGAGCCAGGCTCATTCAGGCAGAGCTTTGGCAGGGACTGGCACAATGGATCCTACCAAAGCATCTCAGTGAAGAGGAGCAGGAATGTGCAGGCTCCAATACCCTATGGAACAGCATTGCCATTTTCCCTGTTTGAAAAGTGCTGGGGAGGGAAGGGCTGCTGCAGAGCCAGATTATTGGCGCTACAGTCTTTGCCAGCAGTGTGAAGTCATACAACAAGGTCAAGATCTCATTTCTTTTTCAAAGACTGCATTACAAGCCCAGTGGATTATAAAAAAAAAGAAATCTGAACCTATGCCCCAAGACAAACTGATGTCACATGAGTCTGTGAACTATCTCATTCAACTTGTCTCGTTTCTTCCCACACCAAGAACGGGTGATCGCACAGGTAGATGGAAGCACAGGGATGCAGCCATTGGGCAATGGATGTGGAACATGCCTTCAATTGTGGATTGCTTTCATTTGGCTTCAGACACAACTACAGCTGTGCTTCCCTATATCATTTGGGCTGGCTTCTTCCTTCAAAAAAAAGATACACAGCTACAGTCTGGTATTCACAATGAAAAGGCAGTCTCTTGACTCATCCCCCCAGGCACATGGGCCAGACCCCACCTTATTCAGTGTAAACCATCAGATTTAGACTTACTTGCACTCAGTTACCAACAGAAAACAAACCACTTTACATATCACCTCTACATTTTCTGCCCCCAAATCCTGCTCCAGCATGTACAAGGCTGAGTGAAAATCATGGGCTGGATTATCTAATGGTAGAGTTTTGTTATTCTTAAACCATGGTCAAGATTTGGGAAGGGATATCTCAAGGATTCTGCAAGGTAATACATCCAACAGGCAATAGAAAGACCATTAAAGCTATCACATCCCAGTCCAATAGCACAATAATAATTCAAGCTGCCCAAGAGGCTGATCACCAGAGATCCTGGTTTCCCCTGATAAAAAGAAAAAACCCAACCATTTTTTAGTTAAAAAAGTAACCCAAAATCTACATTTTTCTGAGATTAAAGTGAATTGCCACTAATAAATAGATACAGCGGTGTTTAATTTTAATCATGGAAAAATGTGGATTTTGGGTTACTTTTTTAAACCTGAAATTGGGGATTTTTTTTTAAATCAGAGAAAACCAGGATCTCTGCTGATCACCATTTTCTCTTTATTAGCACCAGCATAGAGCTGATGGAAATAGCAAATAAGTATAATTACAGCTCTAATTACACACAGACTTTCTATGGCTGCACAGTTAGAAAGAGAAAGATGCAAAGAATCTTTTCCTTCATTCGGGGGACCGCAGGGGTGGTCCTGACCCAGAGTCGGACAGACTTGCAACGTCAATATAGATTGTACTTACTGCATTCTTCTTAGGTGTGCTATCACCTAAACTCAATCAAGGCAGCTGATAAACTTTGGCAGCACTGTTGTCCACTTACAAAAGGCACTTAATGTCAGGTAACTATTTGCTTGAGATGTTCTTATTTCCCGTTCATTAGACAACTGTAAATTTCTAGCGAAGTGGTGAGCTGTTACTAACCTGAAAATAGTAATCACCATGCAGGTAACAGGCACCAAGAATGTTGGAGTTGCCTAGTCCCATGAAATTTAGTAGAACTGTCCTCGTTAGAAGAGTTATGTTCTTGTAGGCCGTGCATCTGCATAGATGTGGGGTCTTGTGGCATTCATTGCAAGACTGGGGCCAAGCTCTGAAAATTACACAAGAACAGATAGAAACATGGTATTAAACAGTTTTATTAGAAGATGAAGCACCAGCTGCTCTTTAATTTCTCAATGTATGGTTTATAGTGGATAACAAAGCATGCAAAAAGGGTGACAGAATTGAAAACACAAAACCCTAGGGTTCTGGTGATAGCTTGATTTGCCCTTAGATACTGTCCTCTGCATAGGGGCTACATTTGAATGATAGGAAAACACTCCCAGTCTGAATGTAAAGCAATACAAAGAACCATCAAACTGTTCAAGAAAAGCACCTGTGCTGTCCAGCCTCACAAAAACTTAATGTGGGATTTTTAATTACATTTGTGATTCACATGCTGTACTTGGACAAACATTAAATACGGTAACTGGCACATTTATACTCGACCATATTATAAGCAAACTGTTGCATATCTATTTTCTTTCATATTTTTGTCACATTATCAAAAATAAATACACCCCTATAAGGGAGCGGGTATTTTTTAAAAGCATCCAGAACTTGACTCCACAAAAAATAAATAGCAAAACTCCCAGAGTTAACAGAAGGCCAACACAGCTTTCTTACATAAAGCCCATGCAGATTGACTGCCCCTCAAAACAGAAGTCTGATTGCTGTCAGAAGCACCAAAGACAAAGAAAATTCCTGAATGCTCCTTCGATAAGCAGTTTTCCCCCAAGTTTGTAAGAAGCAGATATATTCAAACAAATGGTAGAGGAGAGTACATTATGTTTCTAATCCTAAATGCATCCATAATAACTGCATGCCATATGAACACTGTTTATATAAATACAGTAAAGACTGAGTTTTAACTGCATGCAATTTGCATTAATGAATATAATTTCACTAATACAGTCAAACTTTAACATTTATGAGTGCAAATAGCTTAACAGAGATCAGGTGCATCTGCATAGCAGCTGCTTAATTAAAACAATATTTTGAATATATAAGTTGCCCTCAAATAAAAAATATACTGGCTCATACAGATATCTACAGGATAATTCTTATTAGTTTAATTACCAGCTTAATCTGCATGCAGTGGCTTCCTACCTTCATCGTGATATATTCTTGTGTGCAAGTGAATAATCTGAACTTGATTGACATTGGCTAGAAAGGTCATACCAATTTTTAACATTTACTGATTGTGATTATTAAAGACAACAATGTATATTCCAGCTAATGAAGAGGGGCTGACAACTTTCTAAAATAAAATTTCAAATGTACAAATTTCAAAGTACACTGCTAGGCATCAAGCAATCTGTGAACTAGTTTTAGTTTGGAATAGGAATGTAATGAAAAACTAACAGACCTGAAAATGAAAGACATAACATAATATTCATCTTAATTAAACACAAGCTGAAATTTTGAATGATACTGAGTGGGAAACATGCCCACCTAATCTTTTCCAGTGTAAAAAAATTACATGGATATTTAGTTTAAACAGCAATTGAGCATCTCAAGTTGAGTGTATTTACTAATATACTACATGTGATAGCAGCTACATTAATTCATCCCCTAAACAATTATAGCTTATGCCTCCTAAAATGTATACAGCACTTTGAAATTATACCGATTCCTAGCAAAACACAAGAGCCCAGGAATTATATCCCCAGCCAGCCACACACTAGGTCTAAACAAAGTCTCTTAAAAACCTCACAAAATTCTTTGTTGACTTCAACAGGCCTTGTATCAGGCCTTCTCTGGCTCGGCGGATATGCAGGCGTTTGGGAGATAGTGGTGAAGTTGACATCATCATTGGGAGCCTGGGTAATGTTGTCCCTAAAGCCATAAACCAACTTGGGACTTCTTACAAATAAAAAAGAGATCCCAGTGTCCACAGCTTTTAAGAACTTCTAAGGCACTCTCATACTAGAATAAAGGGAATTTTTCTATACCTTTATAGGGCGTGTGTAGATGAAACGGGGGCCCTAAATTGAAACTGTGGATTTTAAAAAACACCGCTTCAATTTATGGCTGATTAAACCTCTGTGTCATGCACACACCCTGCTGACTTATCTGCCTCTCCAGGTGCTGGTAGGCAGAGAGGTCCCTGGGCTGCAGTGCGGGGTTGGTGCTTCCCTTCATGGTAACAGTGGACCGCCCCCCCCCCCCCCCCCCAGGCAGCATTACCCTCAGACACCTGGCTTGGGTGGTCCCGGGGGGCACCGCAGCTGCAAAGGGAAACACCAGGCCCCCATGTAGCTCAGGCAGGCTCCAGTGGGGAAAGGAAAAAAAAGGATCAGAGGCTCGCGGCTTTTCTTGGGTGGAGCTGCTTTGCTCTGTGGCTGTAGGGCAGCAAACTAAAACTCCTTGAAGGAGTTTTAGTTTGCTGCGTTCCAAGTCATTTAAGGTGTGTTACACCACCGAGTTGCCTACAGTGGCTGGAATTAATACACATTACATTACCAAGGCATGCAAACACCGACACAACTAAAGTGGTGCAAAAGCATTTAGCCTGCTTTGAAGTGTTGTGCACACACGCCTCTCATTTCATCTACACATAACCATAGATTATGAATAACTGTAATCTTTACAAAGAGTCAATGGTAACATCTTTCCTCCAGCCATCCAGATTGCAAAAACAAAAAACCCCTAAAAAACCTGTTCCACAAAATGGGCTGGTTTGCCACCCCCAAATAGATAAGGGGGAAGAGGAGGGGAGGACCCTGGGCTGGGAAGGAGCCCAGGGAAAAGCTGAGCATGGGGGGTGGGAAAGCATTCCTTCACCTGCCCTGTGGTGGGTGCCCCACACTGCAGCTGCCCACAACCCGTCTGGGGCTGCCTGTGCCTGCTCTGGGCAGCCCCGTGTGGACTGCGAGCAGCTGCAGCAGGGAGCACTGGCCATGGGGTGGGCAAGGGGCCACTTTATCCCCCCCACATGCTCAGCACCACCTTGTAAGCTGGCCCCACCGCCAGCCTGGCCCCCACACTGGCTCCGGGCTCATCCATCAGGGCTGCATGTGGCGACAGCAGCTGCGGCCCCCCCGCTTGCCATGCTGGGCAGTGTTTGCCACTGCCACCTGTGGGCTGCCCAGCACGCGAGCTCCAGGCAGCAAGCAGCAGCCAACACTGCTCGGCACGGCAAGCTTGGGGGCTGCAGCTGCTGCCACCAACAGGTGAGCCCAGAGTCAGCTTGGAGCCCAGGCTGGCAACAGGGACAGGTTACAAGCTGGTGCTGAGTGCAGGGAAAAGCGGCCCTTCACTCACCCTGTGGCCAGTGCCCCATGCTGGAGCTGCTCACAGCCCACATGGGGGTGCCTGTGCCTGCTCCAGACAGCCCTGCGTGGGCTGCAAGTGGCTGCAGCACGGAACGCTGGCCATGGGGCAGGCGAGGGGCTGCTTTTCCCTGCGCTGAGCACCAGCTTCTTTCCTGCTGGCGAGCAGGGAGTTGGGGCTGTGTGCTGCCTCCTGCCTGTACCGCAGGGGCACTAGGAGTGAGTGGGGGGGGAGCCAAGTGAGTGGGTGGGGAGCCAGCAGAAGCATGGGGCCCACACCGGTGTCCTGGGGCCACCGCCAGCAGGGCCCAGAGCAGGGTGGCAGGAGTGCAGGGTCCCAGCTGGCAAGGGCTCTATGGAGCTGGGCCAGCTCCCCCCTCTCCTTGCTGGTGCAGCCCAGCCCGGCTCCACAAACCTCTGCCAGCCTGTGCCCTGCTTTTGGCCCCACCAGTGCTGGCCCTGGGACACTGGTTCCAAGATGGTGATGTGGGGGTGGGGCACCTGTCAAGGGGCAGGACTACCCATGCGATCCTCGACAGCCTGCCAAAACTGGGTAAACAGCCCTCCACCTGAAATAATGGCCCGCCCCTGGCTTAGAAACTTGCCAGAGCAGGCATGGGTATGTGTGTGCTTCCTTACACCCAATAATCACAGTTATTTTGATTTTACTGTGCCCACCTGTTTCCTTGATGTCAAGGTTGTTGTCTCTTGCTCTTTACTCAACAGCTAGAAATTTATATTTTTATAATGAAAACTGCTATTAAACTTGAGATTGCTATGTCCCCATATGGAGATGGGGGAAGAAGAGAGAGACACAACAAACTGAGCTCCAAAGGCACTAGCAACTGCCCCTGGGAGACCCAAATATTCCACAAGAACAGGGACAAACTTGGTAAATGGATAAAACCTGTGGCAATTACACTCTATAGAAAGTTTCTATACCTTGTCTATTATTCCAGTATCTGCGCCCCTTCCCAGTACTGAGTTAAGCAATGTGACTAACATCGGCTACATGAGCATTACCTCTAAGGGAAACGGTATATGCAGGAGCATTATGACTTGGAAATGGTGTTATATGTATAGGAATGCAAACACATGGACATGACCATGTCTACATCAGAACACAAGTTAAGACAGAAATGAACCTTGCACTCACAGCAGACATTGTGGAGGTTTAAGATGATCCTCACTTCCTGTGAAGTTCACAACTTTTGATCAGTCCTCCAACCCAACCCTCTGTTGATTTACTTAGTGGGTTGAAATGAAACAATACATCCAACTGCCTGTTCCAAAGATAGATCCCTCCAAGCTCAGAGAGTCTTCCCGGGGGTGTCAGGATAAGGGCTGTGTTGCAGAGATAGCTGATCCCCCCAGGTCTTGAAAGTTCCTTGCAAGCCATTCCTGGACCGATCTTATAAAGATAAGGACTAAGGGACCATTACAGGAAATGGGAGAGAAGGGTACTGCATCACATCAAGGGAACAGGCTATATTCTCTGCCCATCTAAACTGTTGTAATCCTGTTGAAGTCAACAGAGTGCTGCCTGCACATCAGCAAGTAATTTGGTCCAACAATTGCACAGTAGTCTTGAAACAATATCCAATCATAACACAATTCAGATCTTAGCAGCAGTTTGTGGGCTCTCACAAAGGCAGCAAGTGCTATTGCCATTCTCTTCTCCACAGAGGTGGTTAGGGTGGGCTATAAAAAGCAGGTAACATTCCCTGTTTTCTTCACTGTTATTGTCCAGTGGTGCCTGGAATAGTGGCTAAACTTTTGGCATATGTATCTGGGGAGGGGAAAAAAAAAAGAGTACAGCTTATCACGTCATGCAGCTGGGATAACCCATTTAGATTTCTACTATTCTAAACAATTCTGCAAGTCTGAAATTCTCATGTATATATTCACAGCTTGTAAACATGAAAAAAATACTTGTATACAAATTCCAGCTCTATACTATTTGGTTATACACAGTATATATAGCTGTGTAGGCAGTATATTTACATTATATTGTCGACATTCAAACAATTCATGCTATACAGAATTTAAATATATCCCTTCAAAACCAGCCTGATCCCTAGATGGTGCTATTTACTGCAATAACAAGACAATTATTGCTTATTACCTGTACAGGGACAAAAGTTACTTGTTTGATTAAGATTATAAGATGAAGAATACAATTTAAATTATGCTGTTTTACATGATATATATTTCACATCCTGCATGTTTAGAACTTTGTTCTAATCTCATTTAGAGTAGAACAAAGCAGAAACATCTCCATTTAAGTGAAATCCCTTTTTCTGTTTATTACTGATGGTCAGAAACAGTGGTTTTGATCTGGATCCCTTTCTTGTGCAGTTCTCTCTCTCCTGTCATGGAAACAAAGATCCATCATGTTCATTGCTCCTATTTCCTGCCGCAATCCTAGAAATAGAGCTTCAGGGACATAGGATTTAGGAGGGGGAAATGCACATGGTCTATCCTTCTGGGTCTACATTTCATGGAAAACCTTAATAGGCATTATCTATTTTGTGGAGCTTCCTGAAGAATCCAAAAAAGGTCAGGAACTGACTGGAGGGTTCAATGTAACTACTCTGCTAGATACGATCTGGAGTGGATCATGGAGTCTAAGGGGGAGGAGATGATGCAAATACACAGAACCTCCATTTATGGAGGGATCCAAGACAGATTCCTGGTGGAGTGAGTCCCACAGCAAGTTGAGCCCATCTCGTAGTAGGAAGTCATCCAGGCCAATGACTTTCTGCAGCAAAATGGTAAATAAGAATGTAGGCTTTACTGGGTTACCCTAAAATTAACTTCAGTAAGATTTTGCCATGTATTACTTTGGAGTGAGATTTGGAGCAACTTGCCAACAGTTAATACATTTCCTCTGAATTGAACCTGTGTGACAGAAAATGCTTCTCACCAGATTTCAAGAGCAGACCTAGGAATCAGAACTTCATTGTCCTCCTGGTTCTTCCAAGACTGCCAACTGTCTCAGACGGCCAGAGCCGACTCGAGTTACGTTAGAAATTGGCCGTACGTTAGGGCGGGCTGGTGAATGGAGAGGCAGACACAACTTATTGGTTGCAAAAAACTTTACTCACGCCACTTGCAATTACGACGCAGGTGGTCCGGTCGTCTGAACAACCACGCGAGTTGTTCCAGCTGGCGGGGCCCAAGCCAGTTAATCCGTCCGCAATTCGAAGCCGGCGGGGAAAGGGGTACGTCGGGGTTGCGCTCGGTGACGGGAAGAAAGATCGACAGGTGATCAGTCTATCGATCGGCAGCCGCAAGTCAGATAACTTCAGAGGCACTCTGCAGCGTGCTCAAAGCTCTTCAACTTGGGCGGAAGTCGCGTCGAATTTTAAACGGCCAGCGAGCCAATTACTAGCCGCCACGTGTGAATAATTTAGCACTGGCCAATAGCGGGGCACAAATTTACATTCGAATAGCGGGAACCCTTTGCACCGTGCATTCCTGTGCTGCAAAGAAGAAATGCATCTTGCAAAGGAAACTGCAAATTGGCGGGAACTCTTTCCTATACGCGGGTTCTCAATCGCAGCAGAACACTCTGCCGTGCAAAAGAGCTCTCATGTGACCAGGAAATTCCATAGTGCCGAGGCACAAAAATCACTGGGTTGTGACACCTGCATGATGTAAGGCCTGACCCAAAGCCCACTGAAATTAGTGTGGGCTCTTCCACTGACCTCAAGGAGCACTATCAGACCTTCTGGACTTCTGATGAAAATGTTAGAAATACACAGGATAAAAGAAAAAGCAATTCATATTTTTATGGTCTTTAGATACCATGGTGATAAATGTTGGGGAAAGCTAACATTGAATAACTGACAGCTATCTTATACTTGAAGAGTCATAGAGAAAGTGTCAAAGATGTTGATCAGTAGCTCCTGATTTTTGCGAGTAGTGATACCACTGTCAGTAAACTCACAATCACATCTCCTGTATGAGGCTGAGTGCTGTCCCTGAGTTTATGAGACTCACAATCCCACTTCCCATTTGGAACTGAGACCTTTAGTTGGGGAAGCATGGAGGTAACACTGTACAGCAGCAGGCATCATTATTTTCAGACTCCTCAGGGGCCTCTGTAAGATGTCATGATATCGAGCTTCTCAAAGCCACAGATTTACAGAACCAGTCACTCCCACTTTATTGTACACTAGCAAAAGAAAACATGATGGGATTCACTGATATTACCAGTTCTTGAATCTAATACCAATTCTTCCTCAGCTGCTCCATACTAAAATAGGGCAAGATCAGCAGGGAAAGTGTTAGTCGCCAAACTGAGCCATTAGCACTGATTTGGTTTTGACAATTTCTCGGTACAAATATTCAGATGGAAGGCTGTGGATTAAAGAAGAAGTTTACCAAGCAATGCTGCTACACATTTGGCAGTCAGGGTCACCAACAGCTTCAAAACCAAGTTGGTATCAACAGCAATGGACAGACAAGAAAGAAGAGCTTATGATACCTTTCTTAACTAGAAGTCAAGTGGAATGGCATTTAATCTACGGGTGGCACTATGACCTTTTGGGGTTTGCCTTTTTGATAATGATGCCAGGGGGACAAGATTGCTTTGAGAATGAGAGAAGGCAAAGCTGATGTAATTAAAGACTATAACAATATATATTTGCATTCAGGGGCCAAAATTGCATACACAATGTTTATACTGGTCCTCCTAAACTGAAGGCTTGACTTTGCAACCTTAAGAGACTGGGATCTACAGATCCATCTCATAGACCTCTGCCCTGTGAGCTAATGCTGGTAAGTAACTGGTAACAGCAATTACCACGCTCAGTGGACAAGCATTTAAAAGGGAGCGAGACACTTTGACAATGAAAGCCAGAGAATGGTGAGATCCTGCGGTCTGTGTCAAGTTCTTGATGGAAGTGCGCTTTACAGGACACACCCCTCCATCCATTTCCTGCCAGGTTTGACTCCAGCAGCACTACCAAGAGAGCAGAATTAGGTTTTTAGCCAAAGTTACATTGACAAAGAGGCTGAGAACAGTAAGTGTCTCAGATTAAGAGAAGTGAAATAAACATTTTAAAGTTTGCTCCTTCTCTTGAGAAAGATTTTGGATGTTTGCTCTTTTTTTGTGTGTTCATTGCTGAAGTTAAAGAAATGCTACATTGATTCATTGCTAAATGACAGTGGGAACCTTCTGTAATTGCACATTACATGCATCCACATTAATACCAGATAATTTCATTAGGACTATTATTGTAATGAATACCAAATACAAAATGTAGGGCTAGAGATCATTCTTCTAATCAGATGCATCAGGCCCCAGGAACTTTTAGAGAATAGGGCTATTAAAATGTAAATAGTTTCTTTGAAATTTAAATTGCCATTTTCAAAAAACAGATGTTCTTCTTGATCATTCCCTGCCTGGATTTAAAAAAAAAAATACATATTGCTGATTGCTAACTGAAAACCAAATGTCTATTAGCTTGAGAAAGTCTTTAATTTACATGAATAGTTTCATTAGAACACACTGCTCTATCTCATCAGGTTGCAAAGGGCAATACCAAACATTGGTCACTTTGATGAATTGATGAAGCATTTTAAAGTAATAAGAAATTAGAATATAATGCTCATGGAATTATATTTGTTTCTAAATAGCCAAAGGCAATGCACTGTCATGTGTGACGAGGAGGAAGCAGTTTGTTACAAGGTAGATGCACTGTTTGTACAATTTGGCTAGACATAATGTTGCAGCTGCCTGATATGATACAATATCATGCTTAAAACCCTGGAATGGAATAATAAACAGTATCTATTTTATTTCTGTCCATGTGTCAAAAGCCTAATAGAAACCAATTTGTTATTGATATAATTAAAAGAAGCTTGAGTTAAAGGTTCCTTTAGCTGGAAATAACTTCCAACAGTAACATGCTCAAGTTCTCTGTCGACAGGGTCATGCATAACATACATGGACCAATGGATTTTAAACAGTTGCAGACTCCATCTTGTAAGGGAGGAAGACTTGACGCTGCATTTTCTGAATTCTGTGATTGAGTACTCTTAAAATCCCAAAGCACTGACCTGGCAATTGTTGCTGTAGGCAATGTCATGAAGCACTGAAGACCTCTCTAAGACACTCTGGGCAACATAGCAGGCTGCTTTCAGTTCATTACAGATATAATACAGGTATTTAATACTTGCAGAGTTCCTTAGATACTCTTTATTCAGCATGTAGGCTTTCCTGACTCTTAACTACATTAACTATTTAGTGAAACACTTCATCATTTTTTTTATTTTGATTTTGCTACTTCCAAAGGACACGCAGCGACTATTCTGGCAGCATCTTTTGATCTAGTCATTAATATCCCTCCTTGTAACAGCATAGAAGCTTTCACAAACCAAAGTATTGACTTGTGCCCCACTGCATGATTAACTTTTTGAGGGAGAGAGAGATTGGGGGGCATCCACTATAGCTTCCAATGAGTCTATAGACACACGGTTATCTGTATCCTAAAATAATTTGAACTCAAGCCTTCTTGGTAAGTCACAACATGGCTGAGCCTTTGCAAGTGTTATTTTTACTGATGAGGCGAAGAGTAAAACTGTAAGGCCCTTGTGAAATCTCAAATTACTGTCATAGTTTTACATCCACATTAATCCTCAGTTAATGGTGTGTAGTAGATAGTGGCAGGCCCACATGGAGTTGTGTTTCAATACTCAGATCCTTTCAGTGCTTTCGTATAATAATGCTGAAAATGCTTGAAAATACCACCAATTCCCTAAATCTTATATGCCATTCAAACCTACACAGACTTGCTTCTGACTCTTCTTCAGTGGAACAGATTTTAAAGTAGGGCACATAAATCTGTGCCTTCTTAGACTTGATGCCATTATGCTGTTTCATGTGCAGAATGGCACATGTCAGAGTCAAAACAAGAAATGCTCAATGAAAATCTAATTATGACATATGCCAAAACTACCTACAACTAAATATAGCTTGTATTGTTCTGCAGTACCAGAGCATTACAAAAACAGCCAGATGCCTGCAACTGACACTTGATTTTTTAATCCCTGCCCTTGTTCTAATGATTAACTAATCCCTGACTGTGTTCTAATACCTGGCTGACCCCCAACTGACACCTAAACACATGCCTAACTCTTTGATGCCCCCATATTTAGCAATGCTAAGATAACTTTAAGGACTAGAGCATGATCTATTTCTACTCTAATTAGGGTTCTTTTCATAAAGGTAGAACTCTCAAAGCCTCTTATGGGCTTGGGTCTTCTCGGGGGCTCACCCACTAGGTCACTATTGACATCTCTTTAATTCACAGACTTGCTATGTACCGAGTTTACCTGACTATAAGATGACCACCCAATAAGTAGGTTTTATATATGGAAAATTCATAAATTTGTTATAATTTTTGGAGGTTTGCCTTGAATTTGTCTCCCTTCCCACTGCTACAGCAGGGAAAATAAATTTACAGGGTCAGGTAGCCCCATTGCTCTCTGCACCCCCCCCACCCCTGCAAACTTCTTCCCCCTGCAGCCCCTTCCACCCTTTACTATCAGACCCTGCTCTCCCTGAGCACATGAAAATGAGAGGCAAATGTGAAAACAATAACTTTGAAATAAGCATATCTGTAGTAATTTAGTTCATCCAGAATTGATGCATTTTACCTTTTTTGAAACTGCTGCAAGGTTTAGCACAGGTACTCCACAAACACACTTCTAAGCAGCACTTTTGTACCTACTTATATATACTACAAATTTTTTTTTTTAAATTTTGTGTGTCAGGCCAAATTAGCCAAACCAGTTCTGAATTCTATTGACTAGGCAGTACTCAGTCATTCAAGTCTGTGTGGTGCTAATGTCAGCAAGTATCTTCCTTCCCAGACTTTTCAGAGACTCCCAAATCCATGGCAAGCATCCTACGTGCAGGTCCCAAGCCTGGAGGCCTTGGAGTTTAGATGCCCCCGAGTCTCACACGCACTTAGCCCACAGGCCAAAGAAGCAAGCTAGAGAGAAATCCTCCATCTCCATAAAATAGGTGTGTAGTTGAGATACTCCTATAGTAGACTATAGGAGGCTACAGTAGACTGTCACTGGGGGACCTGTGCACAGTGTATTGGATCGGTCTCCACCCTTTCACTACACAATGCCACTCAAGGTGATCTGACCTCTGTGGGAAAACCACCTCATGGTATTTCTCCTGTCAGTGTTGGCTGCATTGAATCAACTTCATTATTGCTTTTCATTACTGATCACATGCTGATGTTGGCAGTAGTATAATGATAGACAATGTATTTAATAAGGTTTCCTTATATGCAAGTGTAAAATGAGCTTTTCCCCTCATGCTGAATTGTGGGTGAGGGTGGGAATCCTCCCATCTTATATTTTGCTAATGGCTGGGTAGTAGGTATTCTGTTACACAACAGGAATGCTACTCTGACAGCAGTAAGCATTAGAAGTGGACAGCCCTGAGGTTTTGGCCACTAGTGACCAATCCCAAAGGTGCCACACTGAGCTGCAAGTTCCTGGGCAGCAACAGTCTCAATCTCAAAGCCATTATTCCAACTGAACTCCTTGGGTCAACAATAAAAAGAGCAGCTTTGAGACAACTCCAACATCCATCCAGAGTTGAATTTGGGGTCAGCAACCAGGACACTTACATAGGGTCCTGGGACATGGAGTCAGCGGGGTGGGGGTTAGGCTAAGTAAGTACAAATCCTCCAAAGTGCTTGTGTCCAGGGCAGCCAGAAGTTTGTTGTTGCTCTGCTTGCAGTTACCCCTTTTTTCAGCCACATTCCCTCATGTTAGTGACTGATACCAGAACTGGCATAATAGCTCTAGGTCACCCAAAGATTCCCCCTTCTCATGGGCTGAAGGTTTGCCATTGTTTTGCATCCTTTGAGTGGCACCATGCAAGGACAACAGAAGTCAGGGCCTGCCTTTGGACTTCCCCACTGCCTCCTTTCCTAGAGGAAGAACAGTCTCAGTCATTGTTTCTGGAGCACTAAATCTCCATCTCCACCTGCCTTATTGCTCTTCTTCCTTTGAGGGAGAGACATTAGAGAATACTGCCAAGAAACCAATCAGTACCAATACTTACACAGCACCAATACTACACTTGCTTACTCTTGAAGCAATGCATTCCATTCCTCCCATTACTATATTTCAGGTTAATATAAATCTTGTATTCAACCAGATAAAACTCAAGAGCATTTCTGTTAGCAGCAAACACTAGCAGTTTCCTTCCTTGTTTGGAACATTTTTGACAGTCATTTATAATACAGATATTACTCTCAGAAGTTTGGAAAACTGTGAACCAAAAAATGAAAGACTGAAGTAGAAGAACAGATGTTTGGATTTTTCTGGTTTTTTCCTGCCTCCTTTTTAATTAGCTGTACCATCAATAACTGCAGTTTAATATTTAAATGAGAAAAAAAAAAACACAGATAACCTCAAGGACTGCTGAATTTGATTAATCACTGCCAGGTATGCATCTATCAGTCAATCAAAGTCACACCCTTCACTTTTGTACAAGTCATTAGCCCTCAGTGACACTTTCCTTATTTATTAGAGACTGCACTGCTCTTTGGTGCTCTACTTCTTGCTTCCATGAAAAGCAGACTTTTTTCTATTGGGTGAATGAACAGATATGATCTGTCTAGCTACAGGCCTTCTATTCTGGAAACCTGGTACCCTAAAAACTCCTTCCAGAAGAGTTCTCTGTGGCAGATCAGCTTGGGCCCATGAAATAAACATGACTGAATCTCATTGTGAGGCAAGATATTTGTCCTTGATGAGAAGTCTGTGCCTCAAATTTATAAAAGGGCTTTCAGTGTTACGTCATAATTGAACTGGAGGCCTAAGTCCCTTGGACTATATGAAATAAATCAGTTTCGATCTAGACCCTCCCTTGCAAATAGGGAACCATTTCATACTTATTTCAGACTTAAACTTACTTAGCTGGGAGGCTAACTGGTAATGCTTTCTGGGGAAAGGAATGGAGACCATGATTTCATGGGGCACCAAGGCCACTTTAAAAAGTAAAAGTTTGGCAAGATTTAAAAAAAAAAAGGTAGGACCTATTGCTTTGCTGTATATCTATACAGCACCCAGCACGGGAGAACCTACAGGTGCTTCCATCTCTCCTAAAGAAATGGAGGTAACACAAGGGATAAGAGAAGCCACAATCCTGGAAATATTTATAGAGCTACTAGGAGCACTCTGATAAGTTGTATATAAAGCTCCTCACACATGCCCATCTGTGTGACAGTAGCCATAGGAATGCAATTACTACCTTTCATTGCTTTCAACTGCAATACCTGATTCTTCTATTTTCCACTTTCTTTTTATAAGTCTGAAACTCAGCAACTTGGTACCTGGCAGGAAATTTTCACTGATTAAAGCCTTCTGCAATAGCAGCTGGGAGGCATTAGATGTGACACCTGTTAAACACATCCCTCCATTGTTAAATTACAATGTGTGGATCACAGCCACCATATTTGTTGCAGATTCTTTTCTATGATAGGCAATGCTGATCCCCCTGATTTGACTTCAATTAATGATAGCCCACAAGGTCTTTAATCTTAGTGCTTCATTCATCATTTCTAAGTTACCTGGAGATGCAGTCAAAAGTAGTGAAGAAGTGCCATTAAAGCAGATGTATTCTATATTGTCCTTTTAATGTACACTCAGTTCATTAACTTTGATTGGTGTCCTATTGTGGGTCAGTTTCAAAGATTAATATGCTCTCTCTTCTAGCAATGCTCTGGTTTTCTGTTTCTTTGTATCCCACTGAAAAGTTATGCATGAATGATTTAAAACAACATTACACCTTTTACTATTCAACTATGATTTCTTGATAAGAAAATGGCAGCACTAGCCAAAATAGGGTAGAAAACAGCGTTTTATAAAAAGCACCAGTAAGGACACAAATGAGTTTGTATCACTTTAAAATCAGAATGCATATGGAAGACAATTAAACAGAGAGAATTGAATAGAATTGAATTTAAAACTACACAGGGTACTTCTATGCAAAGCTTTGGTTGGTCAACCAAAGGGTTTTATTTTTCTATATTCTGCATATATGTGTGTGGGAGCATTTGTGTATGTGCGTTTTTCCTGAACCAGGGTTGCATTTGTGATTGTCCAATACAAACATCTCTTAGGGATGTCTTAGGTACACTTGACCCTGTCTCAATGCAGGGAGTTTGACTAGACCTCTTGAGGTCCCTTCCAGCCTCACTATTTCTACTAATTGTTTCCAAATAGCTCAAGTTATAAAGCAGTTACAGTCACAAACTACCACAGCTCAATCTGGCCCTAACATTTCTTCTAGTTGTAATAATCTAAGGCTATAAAATATGAACAAGAAATGCCATGCCTGATCTTTATTCTGACAGCATCCCTTTAAATTAAAATGTTGTATTTGTTTTTAAACAAGAAAATTCAAAGTTATAGGGAATGGGTTTTGATCAGGGTAAGTTCAATGTACTCAGTAAAATAAGAGGGTGATAAAAGCCTGCTATATTTTGGAACTGGAGAGAATACAATTGCTTCCATTCCTTGTCAGCTACCCACATACAGAAAAGGTTGCAGACTGAATGAGGTCAGCAATCAGGATAACATAATGGCACTATCTTTTATATCTTGAGGAAGCAGGCTGTTCTCCGATTTCCCTTTGATAATAATTGTTAGTCCACAGATCTACTCTGTAATTATCTAACACTCTCCTTTTCATTCTTTCCAGCTACACACAGAAAGGAAGTTGCTGATTGGAGCTTCACTCAAGCATCCCTTGGTATCAGACTCATTTGAAGCCGGAGGGAGCAATTTAACTTTCACTTCTCTGGTCCCATAAGTTGCACTATTAGGGGCAATCACAAGGGAAATATTCTATGTCTTTCTGTCACTTTCCTTATAAGCTTAATGGCACAAAGGAGGTGAAGTGTGAATAAATGCTATCGTTTCCCAGTATCTATTCAGTTATGCCTGGGAGATTGCTCCCTCACACGAGTTTTTTCCCATCCAGGGTTGTATTTGTGGTCTTCCAATACTAGTTATCTAGCTAGGACTACCAGACTTTTACTATTGTGTAACACAGCCTCTGTACCAGTATTTGACCAAAAAGGGCAGACATTTACTTTAAAACCCTAACTTTCACCTTAAGCAGTTTTCCAATGTCCCAGTGTTGTGAAGACCCTGCCTATATCAATATCTAACCAAAAATCTGGCTCTTAGGTACAATATCAACACAACCCACAATGTCCATTTAAAATACTCTTCATGTCTCTCTAAGACCTACTAAGTTAAATTCACCCCAAAGTAGGAGGGTACAATAATAGAAGTTCTTGGCTTAGCTTCTGTTTCATTAAACTGTGGTGTAATCTCTGTCCTGGGTATAATTCATTAGGGAACTGACATGAGTAGTAACACAGTACCGGCAGGATAACTGTACAAATTTTGCTTGGTTGCCTCAGCGTAAATGCAGAACAGCTCCACTGACTGTAATGGAACTTTTCCCGGCTTCCAAATAGCAAAATCTGTCCTGCTAGATGGGCAATGCATCCTGAGGGAAATGGAAAGGAGTCTGAAAGAAAAAAAGAACTAATGTGGAGCTGTGAAAAAAATGTCTCTATCTTGCTGTTTCAATATCTGCTTTTTCCAGCAAAGCCTTCTGTGTTCCAATTCTGTACATAATTTATTTTCTTTCATTTCAAATAAATTTTGAACTGTAACTATTTTATTAAAACCCAGCTCCCTAGCCAGGAAAAAAAAAAGTATTTAAGAGCAAAAACTGGAAATGGAGAGCAAAAATCTTCCCTGGAGTCTAAAAAAGCTTTTGAATAATTTGCTATTACAGCACCAAAAAGGAATGCATGGCGTCATTGCTTGAATTATGCAAATTGTACTAATTTCTCTCTCTAAAAATGTTGCAATCCCTCTAGAATGAGAGATTATCTTCTATGATTAAAAAAAAAGCTCAACTGTTTTGATGGCTTTTATGTTTCAATTGCTAACCTGCAAGATCATGTGAGTAAATATTAATCAGCAGAAACTAACTGCTGTTGAAGTAGACTTGAAGAGTTCTTGACTCAAGATGTAGATAGCAACAGAGGTGCCAATCTTGTTGTTCAATGAAACTAGAATTCTGCATGTACTCATCATGAAAAAGCAGCTCCTGGCACTTCTGTTAGCTGGATAAGAGTTATGCACCCATTTCGAGTTCTTAAAGGTAGCCAGGAGAGCACAGGTAGGCCTCATGAGCCAAAGGGTAATGTTTTTAAAAGGCACCGAGGAGATTAAGGAGTAAAGTTTCTAAATTTAAGTGATATAGGAGCCTAAATGCTACCAAATTATGAGAATATATTTTTTAGCATGCAGGTGCTTCTGAAAACTGTAACCAAAGGCAGAGTTTCACAGAAGAGCTGTCTAAAGCCCCCAAACTACAGTAAGTGAGGCCCTGGTAAGTGGTCTATAACTGGTCTACAAGATGTACCAGGCCCCATGTATTTTTAGAGTGTTTGCAATCAAAAATGTAATAAAGGTTCACTCCAGGTAATTAGAAAGAAAGAGAGAAGGAAAGAAAGAAAGATTTAGTTATTCATCCATCTCTAATGAGGATAAGAACATCCTCCCACGTATAATCATGCTCTTGGGGGTAAGCAGGTTCTTGTCATTCTCATTGACAAGGCAGGGAAAATACCCTAAGACAAGGGAGTCAAGCTCACCTGGCTCTGTGGGCAGGATTAATGGCATGGGACCAGCCTGCAGGCTGAATTAGGTCCATGGACCCCACTTGCTGAATCCAACACATGTGGCATCCTGTCCAGCTGGGAACCCAGTGAGAAGAACCTTGGTAGTAGCCAAGTACCTTGGCATCATGGACACTTGGCTACTGCTATGAGAACAAGCCATGGTGCTGGGCTTCTGCCCACAGTGCTGCTGGAGCTCCAGTGCTGCTGCTTTCACTCCAGTACTTGGCAACCAAGTGGGTGCAGGAGCCCCAGAAGCTCCACAGCTTGCTCCTGAGGCAGCAGTCAAGTGCTCAAGCAAGAGCCACAGCACTGGAGACCTAGCAGCATTGTGTGGAGAAACCCAGTATCACAGACGCTTGGCTGCCACTGCAGAAACAAGCTGAGATACCAGGCTTGTTTCCATGGTGCTGCCAGGGGTACAGGACCATGGCTGTTGTCCGGGCACTTGGCTGCCCCACCAGAAGCTCCTCCATCCCAGGTCGGGGTGGGCAAAGTCTGCAGGCCAGATGACCTGGCTCTAAGGCCTGGATTCAACCCACAGGCTGTATGTTTGACACTTCTGCCGTAGGATGTGAAAACACAAGGACAACTCATGTGGCAGAATTGTTTCAGTCCATTTCTTCACAATCTTCACCACCTCCATGAATAAATATGTTGCACATTCAAATGTTCAGATCTGGAGAACGTGTATAGACCATTTTTGGAATCCGAACATCTTTAGGATAGATTCATCTGCTGCTAATTGCTAACTTTGAAAATACTTAAATGTAGGAACCAGGCTGTGAAGAAACTCACATACCTGAAAATCTAGGTGCCTTTTGAATTTACAGTCGCTAAATGGCAATATATATATTTTAGGGCAAAATAATCCCCAGACTAAGTTAATATTTAGTAACATTTTATTTTAGATTGTAGTTTGAATACTATTAATAGAAAACTGTTATTAGCAGGAATCTGTGTTCTGCATTGGCATTCTTGTGGCTTTACAAAAGAATGAAATAATCCTGGTGAACAGTCTACTTAAACTACTGTCAAATGGCTCTTTGCAGAAAAGCTACTCAAGAGAAAGTCTGTTGCCCATCTGAAGCTTGTTGGTTCTTTTGCTCCAATTTTAGAACTAAACAACCATACAAAATAAACCAACATAGCTGCCCCTCAGCATAAAACCTTTATGAGAATTAAACCCAAATTTCATCCAGCATGGAACCTAAAAGCTGTTATGCACTCCATGATTGCATTGCATTTTTAAAACCAGATCCTCAACTAGTGTAAATTTACATATTATTGAAAACAACTGAACTATGTTGGTTCACATTTGCTGAAAATTTGGCCCTGTGTGATAAATACTTAATTTGCCATGTAGAGTAACTACATAATCAGTCAGTTACCATTCAAGAATGATGTCTTTAGAATTTACGTTCACAGCATTGTACCAGATGCATAAATAAGTGATTGAAAAGGGTCTCATTCTACTTGTAAACAAATGTCTCTTCCACTCCTCAGTGACTGAAAGCAAAAAAAATAAACTTGTTGATTAAGCTAAAAATAAAGCCTCTATTCTGACAGGCTACCTTGAGCACATGGTTATGGAGAACTTATTTTCCTGACATTTATGGCCTCACATAAAAGCTATAGTTGCACATCATGATTCAGATTAATTCTTACTTCAAAATGATATTATGCAGAACGATGGAACTGTAATTCTTATAATATATTTGGGGCTTGGTGCTCAATAGTACAACCATTTTATATAAAGGAAAAAGTAGTTCACTTATTTAACATCTAGCCACCCATCTTCCTTTTAGTAAGTGCTTAAAACAAAGTGAATTAAGTTACTGAAAACATCAAATGCTGAAGAAATGGAACCACACGTGATTTCTTTTGTTATTTTTCCCTTTCTACCTGCAAATTATGACAGCTATAAAATGGCAAACTCTTCCTTCCGCAGTCCATGTTATTCATACATGCTGCCCCAGCAAATTTACTGCCTTCATCTACACTTACGAATCCAATCAACTTCCTATGTGTCTAGTTTTGCTCATAAAATATGCAGGGCCAGTACCTTGAAGCACTTTGCCCAACTTATCAAAGCCCCTTTTTCTGTAGCAAACTCCATTTCAGGCCTCAATGACCTCCTCTCATTTCAAATCTCAATTTAAAATGCTTGTTTTTCCCCCTTTTCACCTACACCACTAGCTCTTGCTCTGTTGACTATTTTGATGCCTTCACCATGCAATAGAATTAGTCCTTAGTGGGACTAAGCATATACAACATTGCTTAAAAGTCAGTATCATTGAAGTCAGAGGATGTGGGAGCATAGCTCAATCTTTCAGAGCATACCACACACTCTTTTTACTGTACATTCCTCTGGAAAAAAGATCTATATTGCTTCTTGAGCCATGCAATGAAGACAGCACATCTCTGATCAATTTGATTTCCAACAGACAGTCATCTCGAAGACTTGGGCTGATATTCTGTTTCTGTTGAAACCAATTGGAGTTTTGCTCTTTATCTTGACAGGGCCAAGGGTTTCACCCTAGGTCTTCTACTAGCTGCAGCTAGGTGTTTCTCTCAGGGGAGAAAAATACGAGTTAATTTTCAAAGCTACAGGGCAGGTCTCATCCTATAGTAAAACTGCCATGTCGAGCCAATGCGATTAACTCCCTGAGGCTAAACTGAGAGAGGCCGGCTATATTCCCATGCAGGCCAATTCAGCCCCTCATTTCTTTCCACAGGCTATTAGCATGGCAGGTTACACCATGGGAAAGAAAACTGTTCCCTTCAGTTCCACCATCACTAATAGGTTAGACTCGGGTGCTAGTCATGATTGCAGTTATGTTCAAATCACACTAAGTTTTTCTTTGCCCATAAGGACTACATTGTTAAAAAATATTTTGTAGGTACAACTCAGTTGTAAGTTCAGGAGCCAAGGACTAAAGCTCAGGCTTTAATCTGGTCCTTGTAATACTCATTGTGCTGGGCACTGTATAGACAGTTCCCACTTGAGAAATTTCCTAGCTAGAGACAAGAAAAAAGGGCAAGAAGAAAAGTAATGAACTATTCCACGTGCCAGCTTCTTTCTTTCAGGGAGCCTGACCTTGAAATTTCCCAACTTCTTGCTGTGAGATTACTGAAAATTGCTCTAATTTAGACATTAGTGATTAAGAAATATTAGCCTTTATACACAGATGCTGCTTTAATAACCTCAAATCACAATGCCACGCTGAATATTTGACACCTTAAAAAGTCCTTTAAGGAAAAATGTACAAAAATACATATGAGCAGAAAGATTTTCTAGATGAATGGGAAACCACTGTCTGTAATAATGAAGGATTTCAAGAGGAGTACACTGAAAGCCATTACAGTTCTCCTCCTCCTCCAATACAGACTGGCAGCTAAAAAGCATAAATAAGTATATTTACATTCAGAAATAAATGGTAATGTAAAGGCAACATTAACAGAATAAATAATTTTAATAGCAAAAACTATTGCCTGGCCTCTGCAATCACTAATTCTCTAGTAAGCAAGCATGATTGCCAAACTCAGTGCTTGCATTATTTATATTGTTAGATGTGACCATTTTCCAAAATGTATGCACGGAATACAGGGAGATTTATGCTGATTGCACTTCACAAGTTAATGATACAGCACAGAGTGACAATGACAGAGGCTGTAGTTATTACAGACGTGCCTTAAAACACTTTGTTTCATTATTTCCTACTCTAGACTAATGCTAACCATTCACCTAGTTTGCGTGCTTGGATTGTGGTCACAAGGGCTGAGGACAGCCATTCAAAAAGCCTGAACCTGAATTGATTCAATCTTTGCAGTTTAGTCTAACCTGGCTAGGCTTAACAACTTCGTAAGCACAAAGACATTCCCTCTGGACTGAAGAAATGCAGACACATGCCTACAGTGGGTCAGGCTAGAAAACTGGGGGAGCTAAAACAGCCCTCCCTCCTCTTTCATAATGCTGAGCTGAGGGGTGGAGGGGGTGGCCAGGCCCTGGCAGGATGCTCTGATTAGGGAGGGGTTCCCTCCTCCTCGCTGCTCCTGACAAGCGAGGGAACCAACAGGGAGTTGATAGTACAGCATTTAGCAGCCCATCAATGCTGTAAATAAATGAAATGAGGGGCATGTGTACATGACACTAAAGTGGGTTAAATGCTTTTGCACCACTTTAATGGTGTTGGTGTTTGCAGGCGCTGGTGGCGTATTGCGCTGTAATTCCAATCGCTGTAGCAAATTCAACAGCGTAATGCACCTTAAATGGCTTAGGGCTCAGCAAACTAAAACTCCTCTGAGAAGTTTTAGTTTTCTGCCCTACAGCCACGGAGCAAAGCACTGGGTTCCGTGCAGCTCAGGGGCTCTGCAGGAAGCCCATGCAGGCAGCCTAGCAGCAGCCTGGGGAAACAGGTTCCGCTCAAGAAAAAAACAGAAGCAGCAAGCCTGATCTCCCGCTGCCCACCCTGGAGCCTGCCTGCCTACCTGAGCTGTGCAGGGGCCCGGTGCTTCCCTCTGCAGCTGCAATGCCTCCTGGGACTGCCCAAGCTGGGTGCCTGCAGGCAGATAGCACCTGGGGGGGCCACCCCTGCCACGGAGGGAAACACAAGCCCTTCCCCCTCCCTCCCTGCAGCCCAGGGACCTCTATGCCTGGCAGCTCACCCTCTCCTCCCTGCCACTGGAAAGGCAGTTAAGTTCAGGTGTGTGCATGACACTAGGCTTTAAAAGGCCCTAAACTGAAGTGGTGTTTTTAAAAAAAAAACACACTGCTTCAACTTAGGGCCCCCCCATTTGATGTACATGCATTTCGGTGATTTGGACATAGACACAGCTTGGACATAGACCTGGACATAGGCACAGGGGGGTCCCCAGTGGACCCAGAAGTGGACTGGAAGTACTTCTGGTCCACTATCCTCCATGTACTCAGCAGCAAATCCACCCCCCTGGTGCTCCTGTGGGATGATCCATCCACCCCAGCATCACAGCATTCATGAGCCACGCTGGTACCTCGAGGTACGTAGGAGAAACATTTAAAGCTATGTCTATGTCCGAATCACTGATTCTCTGAATCAGCATCAAATCTTCAGTTTCAGATTTGCCTGAATTGAATCAGGGACAGTGATCTGAATCAACAAATCGAATCACTGCCCCTGATTCAGGCTGAATCCAAATCTGAATCAAATAGGGCCTGCTTCGCACACCCCTACTGCTTAGTCTAGCTGTTGTTGCTACATTATACAAATGAAAAAGGAGCCCAGTGTCCAGATATGTCATAAACATTATTGTTAGATTAGGACAGCCAGGCTGGACTGCATCTCTCCAAAGGAGCAGCCTAGGAGGCAGAGGAGAAGGGGATGGGAAAAAATCACTTCAGGCACATTTATGCCACTGAAATTCTGGACTGTTATGGGAACTAAGAGACCCTCAGTGTTAGTTGCAGAAACCTCAATCCAGCTCAAAATCCCTACAGCACTACAGCTACTTCTCCTCACACAAAAAGGTGAAGCTTGCCTATGGTAAGGGCAGCATTGAGCTAGGCATGACTACATAGGACAGGAACAAATTTCCTCTACTAGATGACAACAGGTAAAACAGACATTTTGGATACACCCAGCTGGTAAGAAAACATGTTTCTTGCTGGTGTTCAGAAATCACTTGGAGCCAAGGAGTCTGGCAGAGGTCTGTTCCAATCATTGTCTGAGTTTTATCAGATAGACAGTATCTATTGTGAGTCTTGGGTTCTTGCCAGAGCCTCACAAAGAAACAGTTCCAGATACCCATGCCACTTCTTATGCGCTCCACAGAACTCCCAAGCTCCACCGCAAGGTTGGGATAAATGTGTCAACTTGCCTAGACTGGGAGAAGAAATAAGTCTACATTTGAATGCTTTGATAGGACATAGCTGATACTTTGCATGAAGAGTACTTGTGGAAAACAGATTACCTCAGTAATGTAAATGCTTGCAAAAGGAGGAATAAGAACTCTAATGATGAACACTGTAAAAGGACTCCAAAGTAGTTTGCTTTTGCATCTGGCTGCAGTGCACTGTATTATGACAGTGTTTCCAGAAACAGAAAGGAGCAAATTCCAATGGAAAAGGGTAAATGCCAAATAGAAAACCAAGATGAATGCACAAGTATCTTTTCTTCTGTCAAATACTTTTGCAACCTGCAAAAAGGAAGCAAAATATCTTTTTTCAAAAGTGTTATTAATGTGCTGCAGGCAAATATTCTACTTCAATGGGAGCGGGATCATTTCCAAGATTAAGGATTGTTCTGCTTTAGGGGCTTTATATGCCTCATTAGCTTTCTTCTATGTCAAGTCTCTGGGAGCCACATAACTCATTTTGAGCCTACCTGATGCACATTTTTTTTATTTCTATTTCTCTATCCATTATGCACCAGATACATACAGCATCAGCAATTCAAGCATAGGCAATGTTATGCACTCTCCAGCTTCTGCGATATGCACAAACAAAGATTGTTTCATAAAAGTGGTATTCAGTACAGTAGACTGTATGCAAATCACTGCAACGCAAGAACAAACCCTTTTAAGGTCCAATTTGCTGTTTAGAACTGTTCAGAACTTTGAGAGAGGAAGAGACTGTTCAAATATTTAAGCCAAAAAAACTAAGTGAAGAGGAGAGTCTAACAGACTTTGAGCTCACATTTTTTTATCCATCTATCTGGGCTGTGAGGTCTGATCTTGATGAATAATCTTGTGCCCCAGGTGCCCTTAAACAAATCAATGGCATGAATATGATGCCTTCTACCAAAAAAAAATCAAAAAAAAAAAATCAATCACCATTGTGACATTTTATAGCTCATCAGAAAGACTGGAAAAGGTTAAGTGTTTCATGCAAATCAAGTTCTTATAAGCAAATCTGCTGCCATTCCTTAAACTATTCAAAAGGTTCAAGCTCAAAAGATACTGCAGCAATAATTTTGTCTGTTACTCACTTTTATTAATGCTTGTATGTTGTCCTGGTTACTGCAGCTCAGAGCTTCAATCTAGCCTCTCAGCTGCTCCCACTAAAAACAAAAAAAAAGACAGCTGCTTTGATGCATAATTCGTTCTAAGTTCAGTGAATTCATAGCTCTTCATCACCTCTTCTATCAGCTGACAAAAAGTTCTAGGGGGCAGTTTCAACCTTACTTTTACGCCGCAAGATACAAGCCAGGTTTTCTTTCTAGAAACAAGGGGCAGAATGTCAGTCAGTATAAGTCAGACTAGGACTCCTGTAGTCAGTCGGGCTCTTTTAATTTAAGACAGCTAAGTTTCTTACCCTATATATTCACCTCTGTCCCTGGTAACCCAGGCTGGGCAAACCAGAACAATGAGATGCTGCTGCTGACCAGAGTCTAAGATTGTCCAAGCCAGACTCTTGCTTCTTTTCATTGCTGTTTTATCCCCAGGCTAAGCACAAGATGACTCTTTGGTCAACTCATAGGCACATCCATTCAAACTTTTCAGCAATTGCTTTAAGGGCCTGATTCTCAGTTATGGTAATGGCTCTTTACTTCTCTCCAGCAGTACACAAATGTCTTAGCTATGGCTGTCAATTAATCACCATTATCATGCACAATTAACATGTTAATTGGTTCTTGTGTTATTTTCTTTTAACCCGTTAATCATGCATGTGGTTTCGGAGCCTATGCCTGGGCTCTACTCTGCCGCTAGCATCAGCACCTCCCAGGCTGCCCAGCAGTGACAGTGCAAAGGACTGCAGGGCAGCCCGGGCATGGCTTCTGCAGCAGAAAGGTGGGAGAGAGGTGGGGCATGCACAGGCACAGACACACAAACACATACATGAGCAGTCACAGCATGCACGCAGACAGGAATGCAACTTGGTGGTGTGTAGAGCAGCACCTAGCAGGTAAGTTTGTGGGGGGGAAGAGGGAAGGGGAGAGCAGATCATGGTCCCCATGGTGAGGGAGGGAGTGAGGCAGGGGCTGGGATGTCAGGGGACAGAGCCATGAGAGGCTTGCCTAGGGGCATGGGGGCAGCACCCTGCTGCTGTACGCTTTGGGGAGGCATGGGGGGGCACATGCCCCCTGGATTTGGCAGAGGCAGGCTTCCTGCTGCGGGCTGGGGCTCTGTGCCCTGCTGCCTTTGCCCTGGGAGCTGCGTGTCCCATGCCCACCCAAGCGTGGGAGGTACAACATGACATTGCAGAGCTCCTGAGGCAAAGGCAGCAGGGTGCACAGCCCCAGCCTGCAGTAGGCAGCCCACCTCCACCCCACACAGAAATCTGGGGGGCACATGCCCCCATGCCTCCCCTGGGAGTGTGCACAGCACTTGGGAGCCATGCCTCCCCTGCACCCCTGGATGAGCTGCCCATGACTGTCTCATGATCCACCCCAGGCCCAAGGCCCCATTCACCCCAGCCCCTGCATCGCTCCCTTCCTCACTGTGGGGGCCTTGACCTTCCCCACCACCCCTTCCCTCTCCCCCTGTCCCTTCCTCTCCACAGGCTTACTTGCTGGGCACTGCTAGGGCCAGACCTGCTGGAGAAAATATGATTGTGGGGGTTGGGGCATTGATAGAACTGCCCTGCCCGTCACTCCCAAGACACAGTCCCCCTAGTCCTGCTGCTGCCCCTCACTCCTGATCCACAGTATGCCACATCCTGCCAGAGGGTGTGGGGTATCCCCTCCCCTGGCTCCAAACCCTATTCACACCTCCACAGTCCACTACACCTTCACAAATTCCCCCCCACACCCACCCCCCAACCATACAAAATACTTGCATAAGTTTGCATATTTTTTAGTTTTTCTGCACATAATTGAGTTTAGTCATGTGATTAAAATTGCAATGAACTGAGACTAATTTTTTTTAATTGCATAACTAATTACGATCAAATTTTTAAATCGCTTAACAGTCCTAATCTTAACATAGGGCTGTCTTTCCACATGACTAATACTTTTTCTTTTCACTGCAGGGATGTTCTGAGGCAGCTGCAGGAAACTGTTTGTAGCAGCCTCCAAGAAACCCTAGAAATAGTCAAGGAGCATCAGAACATGGAATGACTGCCAGCTACTCCTGGCAGTCATTCATTTAATCGGGGGCAGGGGGGGCAGGAAGGGATGAAACTAGTAAAGGGTGTCCTATGGCTGGTTATTTATGTTCTGCACCAGCTGTAGATTCCTTAGGAAAAGGGAATTTTCTTCTGCTCAGCTAGAACTGCCTTGAGTGTATAGTGCTGTGACAGCACAAGGCACAGGGATTGGTTAGCGTATGCCCCATCGTATCAGCATTTAATGCATGTCATATATTCCAAGGGGGAAGCAGTAAACTGTATGCCAGTGACATTTTCAGTGTTCTGTAATTTGACTCACTAGCTTTTTCCTCTCTCCTTTGTTTACCGCCTCAGTAACCTGTGAGGGAAGGGTGAAAGGCCAGCCAATGAAAACCACAGAACATTGAAAAGGTTAAAATATATGATTATAAGTGCATTAAAAGTTTATAGTTTTCTACAGACTGTGCTAGAGATAAAATTATGTTGTCTTGTTCTCATGACAACGAAGAAAAAACAGGACAAAAGAAGCTGTTCTTGTAGCAAAGATTCTAATGGAAAGCGAGGGCTTCACATTTAACTCTTTCTGGTTGCAATCTGCAGATTGTATCCCCAGAGGTAATTCAAATACAGGATTACCCTGTATTTGAATACAGGGTAATCCACTAAAAAAGTTGCCTGATTGACACTAGGTACTGACCTTCATGCTTCTCATTTTTATCTGCAATCTGTCCTAGCACACCTAGAAGTCAAATGTTCCTCCATCGTTAAAAAGACTAACACCTGACTTTCTGATTCAGTGGATAACATGTTCCCATCAAACTCTTTCAGATCTGTGCGGTTTTGTTTTGTTTTTTATTTCAGAGGTGGTACAGAACAGCTCTTTGAGGCATGGTATTCAAAAGATATTCTAAAGGTAAGTGGCTGAGGTTTGAAAGCAACACAAACCTGCAAAAATGCCTCATTACAAGGGCGCAGAGTGCTGTGGGCTGTATTTAAAAAATTTTTTTTTTGTAAAACTATTCACTTAGGAAAGTACATTGAAGTGAATTATCTCAGTTACTTCTTAGAACACAACTCCAGGGATGCCATCTGTTAGAAATGGTAAAGTGTTAATTAATATAAGAGCTAGGCTGAACTTCCACCCATCTACAAACAGGAGTGACTTGGTGTCTGATGAAGTGAGATGTTCTGGACAGAACTCACTAATAATTTTTTGTTAAAGACACCAGAAGTAACAGAATTCCTAACAGTGATATTACTAACAATTTTACCTTCTCCATTTAATGATGCATTTAAAAAAAGAAATATTCAATGAATATTTGATCTTTGGAAAGCAGCATGATGTAGCTGTGTATAAGGATGTTTAAATAGTTTCTACTTCATTACTTGTGGATATTAAACTGCATCATCTATTAGGGACAAATATTTTTGAGTTAATGGACTCATATAATCTGTACCCAAGACTACCTAGGAAATCTGGGGTCAGCTAATCCAGAACTTTGGGGAAGTGCAATTGTTACACTAATATTTGAAAAGGGCAAGAGATGACAGAAATAGTTACAGGTTAGTTATCTGACATAAATCCTGGACAAAATGTTGGAAAAACTGATAGGGACTGTGATGGATTGGAGCATATCTCTATTAGATGGTCAATCCCATTTGTTTTTGTGAATGTTGCTTTAATTCACAAATGATGCTGTGTATTCTCTCTAGCATTTTAACTTTTAGCTTGAGCTGGAGCACTCAGGAAGCATCAGGACAAGTCCTTACACCAACTAGAGAGAGCTAACCAATAATAATGACAAAGAGCTACTACCCAGATGGCTTTCGATTTAAATGGAAACATCCAGGACCGTGAGTTGGCTGCAGCCCAAGTAAACCTCTTCTCTCAGTACAGGTTTTGGGTTTGTATATTTTCATGGATTCATAGATGTAGGGTCTCAGGGGACCTGAGCAGATCATCAAGTTTGACCCCCTGCCCTGGGCAGGAATGAATACTGGGCTCATATGACCCCCACTAAGTTAAGCTCATATAACCCCAGTTAGGTAGTTATCAAGCCTCCTTTTAAAGACCCCTAAGGTAGGCACCAGCACCACTTCCCTTGGAAGCTGGCTCCAGATTCTGGCTGCCCCAACTGTGAAGTAGTGCCTTCTGATGTCTAACCTGAACCTACTCTCAATCAACTTGTGGCTGTTATTCCTTGTTACTCCAGGAGGCGCTCGGGGGAACAGGGTCTCACCCATTCCCCTCTGGTCCCCCCGGTAAGTTTATAGACAGCCACTAGGTCTCCTCTCAGCCTTCTCTTGTGAAGGCTGAACAGGTCCAGGTCTCGTAGCCTTTCCTAGTTGGGCCTGCCTTGTTGCCTTCTGATCATGCGAGTGGCCCTCCTCTGGACCCTCTCGATGCTGGCCTCATCCCTCCTGAAGCGCGGCGCCCAGAACTGGACATAGTACTCCAGATGTGGCCTGACCAGTGTCACATAGAGGGGGAGGATCGCCTTCTTGGACCTGCTCATGATGCATCTGTGGATACATGATAGGGTGCAGCCAGCCTTGCTGACCGCATCCTCACACTGTCGGCCCATGTTCATTTTAGAATCGATAATGACTCCAAGATCTCTTTCTCCCACTGTGCTTTCAAGAAGGGAGTTCCCCAGCCTATAGGCATGCTGCTGGTTCTTCCTGCCCATTCCTGCCCAGTATTCTGCACTTGTCAGTATTGAATCCCATCGTATTCACATTCGCCCACCCCTGTAACCTGTCCAGGTCCAGTAGTATCTCCAGTTGTCCCTCCCTTCTAGTGTGCCCACCTCGCCCCAAATCTTGGTGTCGTCAGTCAGGGAATTTGAACGGGGTGATTTTCACCCCCTCGTCCAAGTCGCTGATAAAGATATTGAACAGTACGGGCCCAAGGACCAAGCCCTGGGGGACACCACTGCCCACCTCCCTCCAGGTCGAGCATTTTGTTTATGTATATTTTGTTTCACAGGCCAAATCCATTCCAAATTCACTTGGGAAAATCCCAAGAGTCAAGTTCCAAATTCAACTGAGCAGAGCTCAATCGTTCAAATCTAGGTGGCTCTCAGTAAAGATCTGATCACTGAATCACTTGGTGAGGAACCAGAAGCAGCTTTAAGGGAGAATGGTCATCTGATAGAAGAGACTAGAAAAGAAAAAAGTTTTGCTGAAAGTTGTCTGTCCCTTATATTCCCTGTGGGTTGTTACCTGACAGCATAAGATGGTGCAGCAGAAAGATGGGACAAAGACCTACCAGCCTCAATGTTAAAGTTGCATGAAACTGTGTGAAAGTTGGCACTGTTGTGTTACATACATACCATTCTTGGCTTGTCCACAGGTAACAATTAGAATGTAATTGCTGCTGCCCTCTTGAAATGGCTCTAAATATATGTGCATCTACTAGGGGTGTGCATATCAGGCCCTATTAGATACAGTTTTAGATTCGGCCTGAATCGGGGACAGTGATTTGATTCATTGATTTGGATCACTGTCCCTGATTTGATTCAGCCTAATCTGAATTTGAAGATTCAATGCTGATTCAGAGAATCAGTGATTCAGACATAGACACAGCTTTAAAAAAATGTTTCTACATGCCTTGAGGTACCAGCACAGCTCATGAATGCTGTGATGCTGGGGCACATGGAGGGTCCCACAGGAGTGCGGAGGGGGCCTCCATGTGCTCAGCGGTGAACCCAGAAGTGGGCCAGAAGTGCTTCTGGTCCACTTCCAGGTCCACCAGAGAGCACGCGGGGGTCCTCCCTCACCTGCTTAGCTCAGCAATCATTTGCAGGGCGACCCCAGACCCAGGAGGCACCAGTCACCAAGCTGAGGGGTGCCAGGGGGCCCTCCGGTGCGCTCCCCGATGGACCTGGAAGTGGGCCGGAAGTGCTTTTCATCTACTTTCAGGTCTGCTGCCGAGTGCACTGAGGAGCACCCCACACTTCTGTGGGACACTCCATGTGCCCCAGCATCACAGCATTCATGAACTGCCTGCTACCTAGAGGTATGTAGAAAAAACTCTGAATCCTTCCAAATCAGTTTGGAGGGTTCCAATTCCATCAGACATATTAAAAGGGTCCTCTGATTTGATTTGGATTCAGAGATTCAGCCACCAAATCGGGCTGAATATCTGCCAAATCGAATCAGAGACTGCAGCTTCACACAGCCCCAGTGTCTACATCTTTTTACTAAAAAGAACATTCCTAGAAAATCTGAATTTTTTTGTTGAAAAAATAAATATCTGAAAAGTAGCTGACAATACTTATCCAGACAAGATGACTGATTTGGAAATGTTCCATCATGCCTCATTGTCTCATTTCCTTCATGGACCCAGGTTGTTGGCCATTCTGCATCTCCAAAAAGGGAGAAAACAATACATCATGGAAGATATAGTCCACCAAGGAATCTAGACTCACAGAGGAGAAAAGTAGCATAAGCTATCTAAACTACTGTCCCACAAACACTTCCTTACCTCTCCCCCTCTCCTGTTATTTCATCTTTTTGATCCATAAGGGCAGTAAATAAATGCAGTGGCTGACGTCTTTCAATTTCTTCCAAAGTTTTCCATGAAACCCATTTTTATCCAGATTGTTTGTAGGGCCTTCCTCCTGAAGAATACTTCAATTTAAGGAAAAGTGCAGTAGATAAGGGAGAAGGGAACAGAGCCAACAGAGCCCCACAAGACCACATCCTTGGCTAGAGAAAAGTTGTCAAATCTATCCCCAAAATATCTGCAGTAGCCAGGAGTTGAAGAGAAGCCTCCCCATAGAAAAAGGAGATAAGCGAGAGTGTGCAGAATTTCCCCAGGTTTTTTGTTCCAATGCCATTTCAAGCTCGAAACAGTGAAATTGAAATAAAACTAAAGGCTATGAAACAGCCTCAAAACAAAACGAGCACACTCAAAACATTTCAAGTTTTGAAGCTGGGCTTGGCTTGCAGGGAAACAGAAACTAGGGAGAGGGAGGGGGAGGAGGGGGGAAGGACAGCTCTGATATTGACATATGTAGCTGGCCAGCGACTATGATCCTTCCCTGAGGTCCCTTCCAATCCCACTGCTCTGTGGGAGGGATGGAAAAACAGCAGCACGTGTACACACACACACACACACACACACCCCACACACAAGTTTTGCTTGTCAACAGCTTGACGTGCAGTTTCCCAGAAACCCCTGCACCTATCTCTTTGAAACATAGCAGGCTTCATGGCCTCAGAAGGGGCTACCATCCCTGCAAGTTTAATTTGAATCAGGCACATAATAACAAAGGCAGTTTTGTGCTTCCCCATTATAACCTATGGGCAAAACGTTGAAACAGTGTCAAAACAGTTTCCACGAAATGAAACAGAACAGTGCTTTCAAAATGAAATGAAACACAAAATGAAAAACTGTCCCAGCAAAATGGAAGTCAAAACCAAGAGAGTGCTGTTTCGCACAGTCCTACCTGATACGGACAGCTGAAATGGAATAAGAAACTTTAGCCTTATATTTAGTATCTACCTTTTAAATTAATGATAAATACATCTGCAAGTGACCTTCAGTCTCTAGTGTACGTTTCCCCCCATTATACAAAACTTCCGTCAGACAAACATAGACAAAAACTACACCCTGGAGCAAGACTGAGAAAATAAACCTACTGAGAACCCTTTTCCAACTGAGAACCCTTTACTGATGATGTCTGGCCATTTAAAGAAGGGGTCTCAGCCAGCTACAGCTGCTACAGTATTACATGAGGAAAGAGTTAATTCTTTAAGGTAGCCAGAACCCACACTTTTTAATTTGCATTTAAAGAACAATAAAACCAAAAAAATGCCCACCATCTGTGAAAAGTCCTGAAAACTGTCAGCACAGGGCTGAGCACATGGATGTAACATGCGCTCAGGGAAGTACACTTAAGTTTAATAAATGGGCAGTTTCATTCTGCCCTGGCTAAACTCTGAGTGGTTGTTATCTGTACACCCTATGCTGAGCTGAGCACTAACAAGCCTTTCAAGTGCAACTGAAGTATAATTTACATACCACTTCAGCACGGTACTTCAGACTCACTAGCTACACTGAGCATGTTTGACAGTTACAGCAGTCCATTTGCTGGCTAGAAATGTGGACTCTCCAGCTCTGCATATCACATCACTTCTCCTCCCCAACCCCCACTTTAACCCTCAACACATGGTTCTTTCAAATGTGCGATCACTGTCTGCATTCCACGGACAACTTGGCTACGAGCCGCAGAATCCATTGGGCTGCCAAAGCGTAGGTGTCTTAGACCTGGGGTGTGAATCCTTGACAGGCCTGGCTGAACTCCCTGTTACGAATGTTTGTTCCAATTTGTACAATTGCTATAACCTGTGCAATTGAGACCCACTGCCTTGCTTTCAAGGAAGCTCACATGACACCTAGAAGTTGTGGATGGTGCTTTTTCCTGTTTCTCAAAAGTCTGAGCATTTAATTTCTTCAACATTTTTCCCCCTCTTCAGGCCAAAGGGCTCAGATCAGTGGTGCTGAACCTTTAATCCCTGCAGGGTGGAGGGCCAGTCAATGGGCCAGATCCCATATAGGGTCAGCACATGGGGTCAGGTCCCACAACACCCCAGCCTCATACTCTCTGTCCACAGAACCCGGCACAGGTCTTGAAATTTGGCAAGTGGGAAGCAACAATTAACACTGCCTTCTCCCCACAAATTTTCAGACCCTTGGGAAACCCTGGGGTCTGGATGACTTGGCTCCCTAAGCCAGATTTGGCTCATGGGCCCTGAGTTGAACACCCCTGATTTAGACTGTTTTGCAGTTTAGCTGGAGTTTTCAATGCTTTAGACAAGTAGTCTCATTTGCATAAATTAAGGTATCATTTAAGATTGCAAAGTGCAAGTTTTAACCAACAGCCAGAAGTGTTACAACATCAGTAGCTTCCATAGGGCTACTGGAGGATTCAAATATTATTCAAGGAAAGTCAAGATAGCAGAATGAGGTCAGTTAAACTCCATTATCGGACTGTGAGCTCAGAGGTTTTTCCTTGACATACGACCTTGACAGGGTTTCTCAGTTAAAGATGTTCAGTTAAAGGCGCAATGGGATTTAATCCAGAATCAGAACTAGAGGTTCCCGAGGCTTGGAGTGGCAGTCAGCTGATCAGAGCTCCCAACCTTGTGGGTACATTAGAGCCCTGGACTCCAATGTGCCCTCAAGGCTGGAAGCCCCAATCAGCCTGGATACATTCAATTTCAGGCATGATGGGAACCAGCCACAAAGTTATTACACATATTTTGTGTAATAACTTTGGCTGCCTATACACATGCCTTAGGGTGGTGGGGTGGGGAGGGGCATCTTAATTAGAGTGAGTCCTGGAGAGCCGTTCCAATTAAACACACCTCACTGTCATATGTAGTAAGCCCCACTAGTTTAAAAATGGCTGCAGGATGCTTTATCTAAGCCTCATTCAATGAGGTTTGCAGTGTTCTAATGAGAACATTTTAATTAGAGTGTGAACCAGCACATGTATAGGCAGTCTTTGTGGCTTATTCCCTGTCTTATAATGCCATTAATTGCATGAACATGTGGCTGGGTTGCTACTTAAAGTGTGATTAACTGACATAAGGAAAATCATGGATTGGTCCATAATAGTGTCATTCACAGTTAGCATCACAGCATAAAGGCATTTTACCGCACACTTTCCCAACTGCAAAATACTGCTTCTCCTGCTATCTCCTGGTAAGTGTACCAGAACTACAGATCCAAAACAGCTTTCACATTAGCACAGAGTTTACAGGAGATGTTTAATGAAGTGAGGTTCACTATAGCTGTTTGGAGAGGGCGAAAAACTCATCTTGAGCCAGGTGTTCTGCTAGTATAAATCAGAAGCATCATTTATTTCATTACCAATTTACTCTAAACAAGAATCCAACACACCACCTTTCTTACTCAGAGCTAGTTCAGTTAGGATAGAGGTTTCTTTAAGAAGATCTTCCACAAAATACACAGAGGAACTGCTCTTATCTACAAATATTTCCTTTTGAAAGCTGATGTGATTGAACACTGCTTTGCTTTTCAGGAAGCACAAATAGCTTAACAAAAAGGAGAAAGGGAATCAAAGTTATTTTTGAAAGAATCTAATACTCAGAGAAAAAATGTGCCCAGTGCAGATTGCTGTAGGATTGTGTTAAATCTCATAATAATCCATGTATCAGTTTTAAAAAACATGGGAAACACTCTCCTGCACACAAGACTTTTGGCAGTGATACGAAAGCAAGAGAGAGTGATAGTCAGGCAGAGAGGTTAGAGGGCTGTAGTCAGAGGGTGGTGGAAGGTATGGCATAATAGATCATTTCCCCAAGTGTGGGGCACTCCTGGGGCAGGGGGTGAATAACAGGGCCAATCAGTGGTACCCTACTTCAGCCACTGTCACATGTCCCTATTTCAGTCTTCAATGGCAACCAAAGATAGCGGGAAATCAATGGTGAAGGAAGCAACAGTGGCTAAAGTGTGGAGGGGATAGGGGGTGGTGCCCAACTACTATGGCATAGCAATAGTGCCCAACTGCTATGGCATAACCCACAGTGTCTGGGAAAATGATGATTGATGCATCCAATAAGCAGGTTATACGAGACAAGAGCATCCGTGGGAGACCTGATTACACAGAAGAGGCATGTTGGATAGCCAAGGTAATAAATAACACCACTTATTTAGGCCCCTGCCTCTCACTCTTCCTGTAGAAGGGCTACAATAGAAAGCCCCAAAGGGGAAAAGAGGGTAGAGAAAGGAAAAACAAAGTAATAATGGGATTTTGAGGAACTTAAACCCGTCCTTCCAATTTGCTGGCTACATTGCATTGACCTGCTTTCTGCCTTTTCTCTTCCAGAGCTGATGCTGTTGCTATTTCCATGTCACCAAATGGATAAAATATCACCAATACTGTGATAGAATTTTATCATTACTTGTATGCTAAATGCCACATTTATAGAGTGTCCTGTCAGTGATAAATTAATTTGGAGTGCTGTTTAATCAGCATTAAGGCACAGAAACTGTTCCTCTGGTCCAGAAGCACCAGAGTGTAGGGTCTACTTGTTAGTACCAGCTGGGTTAGGAGCAGATGGCATTGACATTGCTGTGTTGGCTTTATGCCCCTCAGAATTACCCTCTAGGAGGGAAGTCCAGCTGTCTGTTTAGAATAAACTTCCTATCCTTTTTGTGCCACTGCCAAGGATCTGGCCCCTGTTATTTAAAGACCATTGATCTACATCACAAAATTTATAAAATAAAAAGTCACTCGGTAGGACTATGGCTTTTATGCAAGGGTGGTTCTGCAGACCAAGATTCAACTGCCCTGATAGAGCTTGAATAGGGTACTGATGAGAAGCGTGTGCACCCCTTCTCACACTACAGATAGGTGCAATTAGTCACCTCTCTCATCTGCATGGAGAGACTGATGGGGAAAAAAAATGCAATGGCTAAAAGCCTGAGGATAAAACATGTGCAGCAGAAAGAACAACTACCTGAAGTTCACCGAATGCCAATCAGTTGGACAGTGACCACAAGAGCTTGCAGGACAGTCATCCACCTGCAAAAGGACCATCAGTGGTTCAAGCTACATACCAAATGTGGGCAAGACAGACAATGGTTTTCTGCAGAAGACAGGAACAGAACTGCACATATATTAAAATAGTAGGGCGGTGCAAAGCTTCGCCAGCTGTTTCATTTCAATGCTGTTTTGAGTCGTTTCAAGCTTGAAACAGCAAAATTGAAATGAAATGAAGGGCTTTGAAACAGCGTCGAAATGAAACAAGGGCAGTCGAAACGTTTTGAAAGTTTTCAAATTTGGAAGCAGCCAGGTGGTGGGAGGCAGGGGAGAGCCAGGGCTGTGCTCCAAGCAGCTCTGCAGCCCATGTGGCTCAGCCCAGCGAGGAGCACAGCCCTGGGTCTCTGTGCCTCCTGCTGCTGGACTCTGCTCCACGGGGCTGGTGGAGCTGATCAGAGTGCAGCACTGGCTCTGTCGGTCTCCCACTGCCAGGCTGTGCTCCACCTCCTGCCATCAGGCTGAGTTTCACAGGGTTGGGAGCTGCTGGGAGCTGAGCCTGGTGGAGGGAGGCAGAGCACAGCCCTGGCATTGGTCTCCGATTCCCCCCACTGGGCTGAGTTCCACAGGGCTGTGAGCCGATGGGAGCTGAACCTGGGGGAGGCTGGAGGAGCTGACTGGAGTGCAACGCCAGCTCTGCCTGCCTCCCGCTGCCAGGCTGCACTCCGATCGGCTCCACCAGCCCCATGGAGCTCAGCCTGGTGGCAGGAGGTGGGCAGAGCTGCACTCTGATTCCCCACATTGGGGCTGCGAGCCCGTGGGAGCTGATTTGCCCCAGGCTCCACACTAGAGCTGACCTGAGGAGGGTGCAGGGCCTGGGGCAAATCAGTTCATGCGGGGAACCTCCCCTGCCCCTAGATTGGTGTGGCAGTAGGTCCCCACATGAGCTGATATGCCTGTCATCCAGCAGGCAGATCGGGGGCTCGCCCGCACCCCCAGGAGGGCTGCAGATGACAGAAGGCTGGTGCTGCTGGCTGGGGCCAGTGGCAGCACCAATCTACCCAGCCCAGGCTATGGGCAAAATGTCGAAACAGCATCAAAATAGCAAAAGAGTTTCAATGAAACAAAATGGAACACTGCTTTCAAAATGAAACAAAACTCGAAGTGAAACACCGTTCCATCGAAACAGAAGTCAAAGTGGAACGATGCTGTTTTGCACAGCCCTATAAAATAGTTGGTAACAAAGGGGACATCAATGTTCACCTGGAAGCCTCATCATGTGGCAGAAATAATTCCTTCAAGGAGACCAGAAGCAAGATATCACTGGAACAAAAGTCTCTTGGTGACCTGAAAACAATATGGAAAGATCTGGTGGATTTCTCTAGACATAAAAAAAATCAGGATCCTCAGGAAGCAGATGTTCTCAATCCTGTACTGCATGGCACATGGCTGGTTCTTTCAAGAAGGCCAGCATACAAAAGACATTAAAATTAAGTTTTAGACAGTTACTGGCAAAGACCACATCAGAAGAAAGACAATCAGAAAGAGGAACAGCACCAAAGCGTCCATGGATGATGTGGCAACAAGGAGGAAGCTGCAACTGTTTGGATACATCTGCTGAATGAAGGATGAGTTCATGCAAAAGACCATGGTCTTCAGCATGGCTGAGGACAGGGCACTAAGAAGCAGACAGTACATGGAGTGGCTAGACAGAATGGGGTAGCAGGGATCTAACAACAAAGTACAACAGATCATGAGAATTCAAACACATGACTGAGGCCTTTGGTCATCAGGCTATGGGACAGAGGATGAACACATTTGTTCCAGTACATACCCAGCAAGTGCCTTCAAGAGCAGCATCACCTGCATAATATGACTCATAGGAATAGTTTTACTGAGTTCAGGTTACTTATGTAGGAAGGTGACACAACAATCAAAACCCAATTTAGTAAAAATAAAGATGTGAACTATTTTCACACTTGGCTGCAGCCAAATTTGGGAATTTTGACTGGGCTCTGCCTATGCTCCTGCTGGGACTTGAACCCAGAGGTTATTGGCTAAAGGGTCTTGCCCCTCCACTCAGGGTCAGACTTAATGGCCATATTTAGGGTCAGGCAGAAATTTTACCCCATGATTATATTGGTATGGACTGTGATGCACCTTATTCCGTAGTGGGGGGCATGGCCCTCTTTCTTGGATCTCTCAAATGTATTTTACCAACCTTCACAGCAGCATGGCATTAGCTACCATGGTCCCCCAGTTATACCTGTGACAGGTTAAGGTATTATGTCTTGTGGTTGTGTTTCAGGGATGACTGTGTAGTTTTACTAATAGGTTAGACCATGGATTTATATACGATGCTTTGGATAGGGATGATCCTGCCTCAGGCAGCGAGTTGAACTAGACGACCTTCAAAAATCCCTTCCAGCTCTACTTTTTTATGATTCCATGATTCTGCCTCTTTACACTTAGCAGCACTGATGTAGGGCTTGAACCATGAGTTTTAGAAGCAGGAGATAAACCAAATAATACTAAAAAGATTTAACATACCAGAGAGTATTTGTGGAGAGCCAGTTACTTGGGCCCCTGCTGGAGAAGTGAGAAGAATTTTTGTTTTCTCTTTTCTACTGTGAACAACTATAACGCTTATTTGGCATATTATATATAACATCCATTTCATATATATATATGAAATGGATGTTAGTCAGAAAACTGCTTGTTCCTTTTTCTATACATTGTCACCATCTGCTATACCCTTCATTGTATGACTGACTGCCTTTTCCATCTTAGGAAGACATTCTGAGCATAAAAAACTGGGCCTGGATTTTTCAAAAAGTGTTTATCCATAGCTCTGCTTCTTAGCAGTAGAATTTCTCCCCTGGTTAAAACTTAATTTTCCAGTGGAATGTCATGTGGCTGGGGCTGCAGCATGCAGGATCTCCCCCACCAGCCTCCTTCCCCATGCACTCCTGCCAAGTAACGTACCACTGCTGGACCCTGTCGCTCACAGAGAAGTCTCCCTGGCATCCCAGGAAAGGAGAAGAGAAGTCTGATCCCTACTTCTGCATGAAGCAGAGATCTATGCGCAGATTCCAAAGGAAAGATCAGACCCACAATCTTTTAAAGGTGCACAGCTGTGCAAACATGTTTTTTGGCTTTTAGAAGGATGAACATGGAACAGATGAAGGATGGCAGCATCTCTGGGAAAAGTCTGAGATAGTATACTTGAAAGCTAAACCCTTAGCAGCTATGATATCAGCATGTCGACCTGATGCTAAACCAGTGTGTTTTTGTCAGCCCTATAGCTAGCCATTCTGTAATAGGCGACAGATGAGCACCTATCACCAGCATGTGGAATCTGTTCACTATGGGAATCTGTCCCACTCAGTGCTGCAAATTTTAATTAGATTGTACTGATGCTTCATCAAGCATATTAAAAACACTTTCCAATATACTGTTCAATGGAGTTTTACATGTACCATGGTACAGTGTCAGCATATGCAGATAGACTGCACAGTCTGTACGGAAGGAAGAAGGAACCTAGTATAGCTAATGGCTAATACAAGATCTGGCATTAATCCTGATACACAGAGACAGCTGTTCTCTACTCATGGTTTATCAAGTCTTGGCATACATATATATCTTCACCAGTAATGAAACTGTCCACTATCCAATACTAAGTACAGTTATATAGCAATAGTAAGCATAAACTAGAGTCTGTTGTTTTATCTGACCATTTTCCAGACTGATGGATTCAGATCTCAGCCATGAAAGAGGACAAAACAGGAATCTTGGAAAATGCAGGATATTAAATTGCATTAAACCTGAGGGGCCAGATTTCCAAGTGAACTCAGCAGCCAGAGCTCCTTTGGTTCATTTGGTAAAGCAGGACCTCGTGAATGCAGAGCCTATCTAAAAATTACAGCTTCAGTAGCTAATGTCATTATGCAGGACTGTCAAAGGCCTATGTGACAGCTAGATTTCCAAATGTAACCTGTGCCTTCCTAAATCCACAACTCTTTATTGCTGGAGTACACCTTTCCTGAACACTTTTACAGAACTCACTCCAGTCAGAAGGCAATATTTAATTTGGCTTGATCTATTATAAGGCCCTGTGGTTGTGTGTACCTATTACATTATAATGAGCTGCAAAACCCATTTTAGTTGGGTTTCCTGTCTGCCCAGGGAAGGCTGGAAGTCTTTCTTTAACCCAGCACCCCATAAAGGTGGGATGAGGAAATATTTGTATATCAGAAACAATGTGGCATTTGCTTTTCTGATAAAATCAAGAAGTTTTAGTACGTCTCTCTCAATTCTGATCATTAGCTATAGTTTGGAAAGACCATTGTTATCAAACACTTTACAAATGTCACCATTGTCAGACTAGAAGAAAAATGTGAATGGCAGTGAAATATTTAAGAGAGTGCTACACGGTGCTGTCAAGACTAAGTGAGATCTAAATTTAAAAATAAAGAATACTTGGGGTATTTGCACTTTGTGTTGAGTATCAAGTAAGCTGTAATTTTGCAGAATTCTTTCTGCTGCCTTGTCAAAATCGAAGGCATTTGCATTATTTACAGGCATGTATGCTCGCCCCCTTTTTTCCCCCTCATGTAGCCCGAATCCTACATTCCAGAGACTGGCTGTAGCGAGCATTAGTGTCACCTATCAAGTCAGGATCTTGTTAGAAGTTGTTAGTTATGCCCCAGAGGAACAAAGCCCTGCTTTCTACAGAATTGCTATCCCCAATAAATTACAGATTCTTTCAGAAAGCTGTCAAAGGCCACTGGCCTACACAAGAGCAAAAATGCAGAGAAGAAAAAAATCACTTTAGAAATGGTTTTGCTCTGTACAGGTTCTTACACTGAATCTAAGTGAGGCACCCAAGCACTTGGACACTTTCTGCCAAAAGAGATTTGAATCTATGCAGACATTTGTCAAGTTGAATTCTAGTCTAACACCTGCAGTATTTTTGTGACTTTAGAAAGGATTTCAAGTAGGGAAGGGTATTAGACCATTTTAAAATATCTTTCAAATATTGCTCAAGTATTTTAAGTGTTAATTTATGAGAATAGTAAAAAGAGTCTTTATTCTCCAATAGGTTAGATATGTATGCTAATTATAGAAATAAGTTAATTAACTATTATTGTGAAACAATGAAATAGAATTCTAAAACCTTGGAATGAACTATTATAACGAATAAAGTTAGGTAAGTGTAAATGTGAATGATATTCAAGACTGAACAGTTCTCCTTGGCTTTTGCTCCTGAACCCCAGGGTCAGTCTAAACAGCTTTAAAAAAAATGAATTTAAACATAAATAAAATACACATGGCAACTATAAAAGAGAAAAGTCAGTTTTTAAATGTAAGTATATTAAGTAGGCAACATTTTCTTGTTTGCACTTTTTCCTGTTCCTGTTTAGAGATGCAGACAAAGATTTTGTGTGTTACTGTGTTTGGCTTCTCCTTCAGCATGGAGTAAATCCTGCAGCCCCACATGACTTAATGCAGTTGGGGGCAACTTTTTTGGCAGGCATGGCACAAATTAGTTCTGTACCCTCCCTTAGTGTCATTCCAACCCCCCCTCCCCTGCCAAATCTACTGCTCAGCTTTCTTCTTCCTTCCCTGTGCTCCCTGCCCCATATGCTGCTCTGCTTTCTGTGTCCTGCCTTAAATGGCATTGTGCCACCTGTCCTCTCCCTGATATGTTGTGTGCAACACACAGAGGCTGCCCATGACACTTGTGGCACATATGCCGCAGGTTAGCCACCCTTGACCTATTGGAGAGGGGAGGGAAAGAGGAGAGAAGGGAGAGAAGGGTTGCCTACTCCTAAATGGAGAGAGACAGTGCACATACACATGCACACGCGCGTGTGTTTGCATGCACATATCCTGACTCCTGTAGGTCTGGGGGACAAGCAGCCTGGAGTCTTCCCCTTGCTAACAGATGACACCATGATGCAATGAAAAAGTAAGCTATCACCTACACATAGGCATCCTTGTTCTCATTACAATGAGACAATTTGACAATACTTGACCATGGTCATATAACAGATAATGAACTGACCAGTCAGATAATGTTAGCTGCCCAGCTTGCTAGCCCTAACTTCAGGACACATACAGTCTTTGAGCTGTAGCAGCTTGTAAAGTATGACAGGATGGGAGGAAGGGAGAGTAAGCATGCAGTAGATTCAGTAGTTGAGTAACTAAATGCAATATAAAATTAACATTACTGCTCTAGGTGGACACATTAAGGATATGTCTACCTCGCAGCTCATGTAGATGTAAGAACTATCTTTAAACCAGCTAGGCTGGGGTTATGCTAGTAGGGTAGCAGCCATGGCAGCCCAGGACTCATCATGAGCTGCAAAATATGCCTGAGAGCCTGAGTAAATACCCAAGCTGTTAGGCCACCATAGCTAAGTGAATATCTCTGAGTGCAATGTAGAAATCCTCTTAGTGTGCCTGCTTCTCAGCAGGGCAAGCTAGCCACTTTCCATGCAACTGACTGGATCTTGTATTCAATTAGTTCATTTAAACCTAACAGATCTTGCTATATCACACTGCAGTCTGCAAAGTTAGCATGGTGCACCTAGTACATTCCAGTTTACTGTATACTGACTTCCCCAAGTAGAGAAAACCTAGAGAGACACTTGAATACGAGTTGTAGATGCCTCTGTTTTATATAGAATATGTGCAAGTGTAATGAAAGCATGTCACTGTGGACCAGCAGATTAGAAGACAGTATAGGCAGTAAACCTTAGGTATTCTCCTGGCTCTGCCACTATCTGTCACATAACCTTTGGAAAGTCTGCATCTCTCCATGTTCTCCAGCACTCCATTTTACCATGGGATTATGCAGCATCTTCAATAAAAATCCATATATTCATCCCCAAATTTGAGATTTTCATGGAAATGTAGTCCCTTGTATCTTACATACTTCATAGATTTCATAGACATTAGGGCTGGAAGGGACCTCGGAAGCATAAGCATAAGCTACTGTGACACATAAGCATGCATGCATCCATTAGAAAAACAGTGTGCATCTAGGCACATCCCAGAAGCCTTTCCTTGCTCCCTAAAATTTTAGCTTATTTTTTCTGTGAAAGGGATATTGAAATAGCAATAAAGAATATGATGCTGTGCATGGTTCATTTCTAGTTAGGAATATCCCCAGGCTATCTCCAGCAGCCCATACATGAAACATTAGCTGCAAAAGCTAGTCCATCATAATTTCTATGAAGTTAGGCAGCTACAGCTAGTAGAATTGAACCACCAAGGATGCAGGGCAGTTTATATGGAAAACTAACTCCACAGGGAATGGAAATTTAAAAGAGAGATCTATGCCATTATACAGTAATAACTGAAAAGGCTTTTTGAGAAAAGATGCTTTTCTGGGAACAGTGCTGAATTGTATTCAAGACCTGGGTTTAGTTCCAAGCTCTGCTGAACTCATAGGACCCTAGGCAAGGCACATTACCTCTCTGTGCCCATTGCCCTATCTATAAAATGGGGATAAAAGCATTCAAGGGTGGATCCAGGATTTGGCAAAGGGTGATGTGGGAGCAATCAACCTTGTTTTAGGGGTGACTGCACCCCACTCCCAGCCTCCTCCTCCTCCCCCACCCACCGGTCTGGGCAGACCAGGATGCTGGAGCCTCTCTAAAGTAGGTAAGAATCCTCCACTTTCCTCTGTCCTATAGCTGGGGCAGCTTGAAAGCTGCTCCTACCTTCTCTAGCCAGGCTGTACAGGGATAACTTCAGTTGGCAATAGCGAAGGTGATGGGCAGGGGGGTTTCCCTTTCCTGTGCCTGCTCCTGAGGGGGATTGGGTAGAGTGGGGGAATGCTCTGCTGCTACTGCTGTCCCTGTCTCACCTGAGCCCAGTTCCCTCGTAGTTTGGCTGGAGGGGGCAGGAGGGACTTTGAAGATTCCCAGGCCTGGGACAGTGGAGAAAGGAGTAGCAGCAGGTGGGGTTGGAGAGAGACAGAAGGGAAAAGGAAGAAACCTGCCTCTTAGCATGAAGGGGAAGAAGGGGATTCTTACATGCTTTGGGGACTCTAAAAAAGCCCCTGGGGCCCCCAGAGTATGTTCCAATCCAAGGTGGGGGGGATGCATCCATGCCACTGCACTCCTCTGGATCTGCCCCTTAAGGAGTTTCACTAACTCAGGGCTCCCCTGAGGATGGGTTTACTCATGTTTGGAAAGCATATCAAATAGTGAGTGCCATGTAGAAATCTGTAACATTTGACCTGATGACTTTGTGAACAAAACATGAAGCTTCTCTTCTGCAATGACAATAGAAGCTGATAGAGAAGAAAACTGTGATTCTTTAGTATACATTTAGATTTGACATACTGAATATGCCTAACCCTAACCCTATTTGTAATACTGTTAAATACACAGCAGGATGATGTGGCAAAAGCCAGTGTCCAGTCAGTTGAACACTTGTATTGTGCATAGAAGCACAGAGCTGGAATGAAATTCCACAAATGTGGTTATCTAGCCATTCCATGGAAAGGAATGATTTGGAAGGGAGTCACTGATTTGCAACCACTCCCACTCCTCCCTCAAACTAATATTGTTTTCTACTGCTTGTTTAAGACTGGATTTTCCTCACTGATGTCAATCAGAGCAAATTTGGACCAAGGAAGTTTGGTAGGTATTCACATTTGGTTGCCAGAAAGCATTTGGAGCTTGCAGTCACAAGAGTTTGGTAGAGCAGGTTTGAAGCTTACTTGGAGCAGCATCCTTGTCCACTTTTTCCTGGCCAACTGCAATTAGTGTAAATCTACTTTTGACACCCATCTGTTTTCCTGAGTAATCTTCCATCCATTTAAGGGAGTGCCCATTTGTCCATGTTGATTATGTAATGCTTGTAAGTCACCTTGCTGTACAGAAGCAGAATTCTGCTCTGTACATTTGACCTCTCATCAGATGCCCAGGCAAAACAGAAGGTTTTGATGATAGTTTTAAATATATTACTTTTGTAGGAGGAGTAGGGGAGAGGAGAGATTCTATTTTAAAAATGCTAATTTTTAACTACATATTTATTGCATTATTTGTGCATGAACAATAGGAACACATAAACAAAAATAGTAAGCACATGGCAGAAAGGCCCCCAAGAGTATCATAGTAAGGACAGAACAGATAACAAGGTATCTACTGAGCAATGAAGTGAACTCAGTCTCCTCATTCATGCATTAATGAAATACGTGCAGTAGTTCACAGAGCTGATAAAGGTTCCCACAGGATGTTAGGTCCTGGAGAAAGTGAATCATCAAATGAACAAGTGATTAAAGGAAGAAAATATGACTGGGAGAGAAGTCAGACCTGTATTTATTTCTTTCATCTCAGTGCATCACATCTGTACACTGCCAATCCATCAGGAGTTGCACAGAAACATCAGGACGTACAGACTTCACAATTTATATCGCAAGAGCCTTGGGTTTGTCACAGTCAGTGTTTTCCTTTTTTCCCCAAAAGCAGTGATCCTCCAGCAGG
>NW_005841849.1:3119236-3120393 GCF_000455745.1 Alligator sinensis | reverse complement strand
GAATATGAGGCAGGGAACATTCTTTTCAACAGTTAGATACAAAGTCTATTGGCCAAGTACAATATACGAAGCAACTCAGAGATGTATGAACCCCACAGCTTCATTGAACTCACTGTTAATAACCTGGCCATTTGGGAAATGGCAACCTCGTGTAGGAACATTCGAACAGTATCACTCCACAAATTCCATCACGCCACAACTCCAAACCCACTTGTGGGCACACAGCATAACTGCAGGGTTTAATAGACCTTAAACTGCATCAGGGCCTACTGTAGGGCAGCAAACAAATGATTCTACTCTTCAAGCCCAACCAGATCCCTCTCATCAAGTTTACGGTTCTGAAGTGCTACAACTTCAGTGTTTCTGCTCCCACTCCTCCCTCAAAGATTGCACTTTAGCAGGTGGAGGAGCTGCAAGTTGTAGACAAATATGGAACACAAACTATGGAAACTCAGGCTTTGCAGATGGTGTTTTGATAGCTAGCATTCTCACTGGAATCTAAGAGTAACAAGTGTCCCATTGTGGCATATGGAAGTATTATATGCCTGGAGATGTTATTATTTAAAATGATATATGGGGCATGGAGGAAGAGTTCACGTCTCACTAGAGATCTCGTGGCTTTTCAACTAGGATTGGGTAAATAGTTGTGACCAGTGTCTAAAAATTCTTGTCTAGTTACCTTTTGACCACTTAATTTCCTCCTATAATTCAAATAAGGCATGCTATTCTTCACACCCTGTCTAAAATAATTGCATAGATTTGCTGTTAAATAGCACTTGTGTTTCACCTCAAAGGCAACTTTTTTCAGTAGTGGTCTACAAAAAATAGTTTGCATAATGCGTGGCAATGAAAAGTGCTATAACAAGTATAAAGTGCATAATATAATAGTGCTTATTTCTGAATATCAAGGTGTCCAGAGGATGTGCCCCAGTACACGAGAGTGGGAAGTATGGCTGCTACCTGCACAGTAGGCCTATGCAAAGTGGCTAGCATTCACTTTGCCTTCGGATTCAGCCGATTCGAGGAACAGTGATTCGACTTGGTGATTCAAATCACTGTCTCAATTCAATTTGGCTGCTGTCGAATCTCCGAATAAGCCCAGCCAGGCCCATCCTCTGTCCCTCTCCCAGCCCGACAATGCCTGCCCTGCTGGGGGG
>NW_005841849.1:3116157-3119196 GCF_000455745.1 Alligator sinensis | reverse complement strand
CGCGGACGGAGCCCCAGAAGCCCCAAGGCTACTGCAGGAGCGATTTGTCCCGGGGGTTTTCTCGGCTTTTTTTTTTCTTAAAGGGCTGGAGCTGGCCTGAGTGGGGCACCTGTGGTGGGGTTGGGGGGAGCGAGGAGGAGGGTTGGGGGGCTTGTGGCAGAGCTCCCCCCACAGTGTGGGGCAGAGGGGATCGCCCCCCCCAGCCCAGCAGCACCCAGTCAGCCCCGAGGCTTTTCTTTAAAGTACCAAGATAGGACTGGCGGGGGCAGCCATGGGGCGGGGGGCTACCAGGGGTCCCCCCATGGTCCCCTCCCCTGCCCCTAGTACTTACCAGTTCGTAGTCTGGCTGCTGCTCCCTGCTGCAGCCACCAGGGACTGTCCGAATCATCAACGCTCTCCGAATCTTTTCTGAAGTTCAAAGAGCTTTGAATTGATTTGGACCTTTGAACTGGTCCTCTAATTCGATTCAGATATGGATATTCAGCCACCAAATTGGGCCGTATCTCCTCCAAATCCAATCAGCACCCGAAGCTTCGCACAGCCCTGCTGCACAGGCAAGGATAATATGTATGTAAGGTGGAATCATTTTTAGTGGTGCGCAGAGAGAATAAATCTGCATGTGGAGGCTGCTAAAAGCACTACAATTCATTTAAATATAAAAAAGAGAGAAGAGTGATGTTCTCCAGCTCTACCTGATGAAACGTTTTGCAGTATAATGGTTTTAAACTATACACGTAACCTGGTGGCTTATTTTTTTTGTTTTTTCAGAGCTGTTTTTAGAAACAGTATGTACCAGATGCAGAGATATAACTCATTACTTGGAGTCAAAGAAGTTTCTGTGCCTTCCCAAATGACTGCAGTGCATTTGAGGCAAAATAGAAACAACTGTGGCTAAAGTTACAGGGAACAGGTACTGTTGGGACCAGAACAAAAAGCCTGCAGAAGAACTTGCCTGAAGCTTCCTGAAGCAAAGTCTCTCCAGGAGCTAAAGGAGCAAAAGCTAAAGGAGCAGCTCCATTAGTGTTTTAGAGAGTTCACAAATCAATGTGAAATTCCATATGCTTTTCAGAGACACCAGCACAAATGTGCGTGGGGAAATTTATGCACAGTTATATAGAGGATATAAGTGAACAGAGAGGTAAGGGCCCCTCCTCCCCTCACAGATTTGCATGAAGTCAAAACAAAATTGATGTGGTATTCAACAGGGAGTGTAGGAGGATTCACAGAGCCATGCCACTGAACTTGTCAGCTAAAATATTTCATTCCGTTATTGGAAATCATTATTCTCACTCTCTAGAAGTCTCCTTGTGTTTTGAGCCATTTGTGAAACAAATGGAATTGAACTGATAAAGCTATTTGGAATGTAAATGTCAGGGCAAAATGTAACACATCCTGAGAATTAAACACTGGCCATGGGTTCCTTTGTAGGTTAATTATTATTATGCAAGTAGCTGCACTTCTTCTTTGCAAATTCCCCTAACATCTGTTCTTGTTATCACTATTTGTCAATAATTAAATGTGAAATACCAATATTTTAGGGGTGAGGGGAACTTCTATTCCTATTGTGCTTAAGGGAATAAAAGCTGTTATTTTGGCTTCTCTGCTACTTTTCCTACCCAATCTCATCTTTAGTTTCCCTACCCAATCTCATCTTTAGGAGCAGGTTTTCTGAAAAATAACTTGGAAACAGATTAATCAAGGAGTGAGGTTCAAACCAACAAATGCAGGGACTGGAAGCTAGCCCCGGATCAGCTGCTGAGGAGTGCCTTTGCGTACTTTAAGAGTTTATGATCAAATAAAAACACTAAGACAGTCAAGTGAGATCACTAACCTTTCAAAGATTTCATTACTCATAGCCAGGCCTCCTCATATGCACCCCAGAACTCCTTGAGTCAATTCCTGTGGTCTTTCAAATGGAAATCCTGCAGCACATACACAGAAAAATCTTCGAGAACCAATACACAGCTTAGAAAATTTGCTTGTTTTGTTTGTTTGTTTTTTTTAAGGGGTGAGCTGCATGTTACAGAGCAAATCTGCTTCAGCATGTGATTATTGAAGTGGGACTGGGTCAGACAAATACCCCCAAGCCCAACGCTTTCATCTCATTGTGGATTGCAACAAATGGAGCTGAGCATCTTGGACTATAGACCCATCAGTCTTACCTCAATCCTGGGGAAACTCTTTGAGAAGATCATCAAGGAGCATATCTGTGATGGGCCAGCATCAGGATGATGCTCAAGGGCAACCAGCACGGTTTCATCAGGGGCAGGTCATGTCAGACCAACCTGATTGCCTTTTACAATCAGGTCACAAAAGCACTGGATGCAGGTGTCGCGGTGGATGTAGTCTTTCTGGACTTCAGCAAGGCCTTTGACACTGTCAACCACTCCATCCTCATTAAAAAACTAGATGACTGTGGCATTGATGCCTACACAGTCAGATGATTGCAAATTGGTTGAAGGGTCATGCTCAGAGGGTAGTGGTGGACAGGTCATATTCGACCTGGGGGGAAGTGGGCAGCGGAGTCCCCCAGGGCTCGGTCCTTGGGCCCGCACTGTTCAATTTCTTTATCAGTGATTTGGACAGTGAACAGCAACCTGTTCAAATCTGCTGATGATACCAAAATTTGGGGTGAGGTGGGCACGTTAGTAGGGAGGGAAAGACTGCAGCGAGACCTGGATAGGTTGCAGGGGTGGGCTAACAAAAACAGGATGCGTTTCAATACTGACAAGTGCAGGGTGCTGCACTTGGGCAGCAGTAACCAGCAGCACACTTATAAGATGGGAAATTCCCTTCTTGAGAGCATGGAGGCAGAAAGGGATCTTGGAGTCATCATTGACTCCAAGATGAACATGGGCCGACAATGCGAGGTCTCGGTCGGCAGGGCTAACCAGACCCTATCGTGCATCCACAGGTGCTTCTCAAGTAGGTCCAAGGAGGTGATCCTCCCCCTCTATGCGACACTGGTCAGGCCACAGCTGGAGTACTGTGTCCAGTTCTGGGCACCCCACTTCAAGAGGGATGTGGACAACATTGAGA
>NW_005841849.1:3111118-3115989 GCF_000455745.1 Alligator sinensis | reverse complement strand
CAACTTCCAAGGGAAGTGATGCTGGCTCCTACCTTGGGGGTCTTTAAGAAGTGGCTTGATGCCTACATGGCTGGGGTCAATTGAGCCCAGTTTTCCTTCTGCCCAGGCAGGGGGTCGGACTTGAAGATCTACAAGGTCCCTTCCGACCCTACTTCTATGATTCTATGACTTGACTTTTAAGTCAAGTCCAAGGCACGCGCAGGTATCACGGGCAGAACTAGAGTCTGCAGTTTTCAGTGCATCTGAAAGTGAGGGCCCCATGTTTTAAAGCAGGGCTGTCCAACTTATTTAGCCGTGTGGGCTGGAACCAAATTGCAGGGCTTCTTGCAGATCAGACAGCCCACCTTCCACAGCAGGGCAGCAGCTTGTCAGGATGGCTGCCAGTGCCTGCTCCACTGGTGCAGCTCCAGAGTCCAGGGGACAATGGCACCCCCCTTTTCCCCTGTTGCCAATTTGAGTCACCAGTGGTGACTAAAGACCCCAATATTTGGTGGTGATGAGCAGCTGCAGTATTCACCGCTGGGATCAGGAGCTTTGCCAACTCAACAGCTTGAATGGCCTTGCCAACAAGCCACACGGGCCACAATTTAACCCCTTGCAGACTGCTACTTGGACAGGCCCATTTTAAAGGAATGTACAGTGCAATTGTGCCACTGGTGAATTCCACAGCCATCAGAAGAAGGATGTTTTGAGTTAATACCACTCCAGAAGACCAGTACAGTATTAACGTGCACTGCTGCTTTGGGGGATAAGGACTTAATTTACTTGTTCTCATTTTCTATAGTGCACAAGTATATCTATGAATCTCTCTACATACCTTACAAAGCAAAAATGCAATACAGAGAAGAGATTTTTCCTTAATGCATAGATTCAGAACTCACTCTCATCATCTAATTTATGAAAAAAAAATCTTTCTACCAGCCTGCACTCATTTAATATAGTTTCTGTTAGACCACAATACAAATTCCTCACCAGAAGCCTCCATCTTCAGGGGAACTGTCTGCGTTTCCAATCACTATACACCCTATTTAGCATTTTTCAAATTAAATCTCTCCTGGATGAGCCCAGAATATTGCTTAACAGTTATTGCAGTTTATGAATGTGTTTAAATTTTCTTTTAGTACTGTTAACCATTATGATTACTTCATTTAAATCTTTCATTTTATAACTATCATTTTACTGCCACTCTATTGGTGACTTTCACGTATTCCTCAGATAGCAGCTGTCTCTGCCCCTACAATAAACTGGGGTAATACCTCCGAAGCAGTTTCTTTGCAAGTGCTTATGATTTCCTGCCATTATCTTTTAATTTTTGGATCCTCTAACATCCTCTCATCAGACTTTGAAATAAACTGGCACTATGAGCTTTTTAAAGGAAGTTACAAGCATAAACCCTGCACCAGATTCATGCCTACATCTCCATTGTAGAATACAACAGTGACAGCTGTCTCTGTGTCAAACAGTCCCAAACCCCATCCAGTATTGAATCTGAATGTCACATGGCACTGACATTGTCAGGATTTGACACTGAGGAAGAAAGAATTTTTTCTGGCATCAAAGAAGATGAACCCTATCCTGGTGAGTGGGAGAAGTGCAGACAATGGGCAGCACAGCTACGAGCTAAAAAAATGGTAGATGCTCTGAAGTAGAACTAGACATAACACCTGGGCTAGGGACAGATATTCAAAAAGCCAAGAGCCTCAACTGATGCAATCTTTGCAGGTGAATCTAACCTGCACAGATTGAACTGACAACCAAGTGAATAGAGATTCACTTTTGATTCTGGAAATGCAGCCACAAGCCTGCAGTGGCTCAGGCTGAAGGGAAGCTGAACTGAGGTGGGGGATGGCCAGACACCAGCAGGCTGGGTATGACTGGGAAGGGGTTTAAACCCCTCCCTGGCCTGCAGAGACCCCATCCAGGGTCTGCCCAGCATTCCCCCCACCCCCATGGCTCAGCACAGCCTGGAACCCTCAGAGCCCCGCTCCCAGCCAGCAGGTGATCCCACTATGCCTCCCCAGCCACTGTGGCTGGGTTTTGCTTGGGGCAGCCGAGGAGCAAAGGCCCGATCAGGGACAGGGAGGAGCCCAGGAGCCAAGTTCCATAAAGGAAAGCTCTAGCCTAGCAGACCCTTCTAGCCACTGGAGAGTGGTGCCCAGGACAGCCCTGACCCTCACAGTGGTGCGACTGTGGGCTTGCCTCCTCAGCCCCAGCACTATTACCTGTATCCCCAGGGCTGCCTGCGCTGAGCTGGGTGTGCCCTGCTCACTGTTGCCCTGCCCGTAAGTGGTGATGCAGCACAGCCCCATGTACCAAACACCAGGCGCGGGCTTCTACCTCTACAGCTTCCCCGCCACCTCTGACACCATCGGGGGGGCCCACCCTGGCTGTACTGGTAGGTTCCACCCACATCGTTGAACTTCAGTCAGCTTCTGGGCAGGCAGATGGCAGTGGGGCAACCATAGGGGTAGCAGCCTGTTCCCGGTACATGGGGCTGTGCTGCAGCTACAGCTTCTCTGCCACCACCACCACCTGGGGAATGGCCAGATGCAGGCCTGGCATGGCCCCCTAAGGTGAAGGGGGAAGGGAGGGGGTTTATTTCCCCCTCTGTCCCCTCTCCCACTAGGGGACTGCAGCTGGGGTCTGCCAGCCCCAGGTGCCACCTCAGCTGCTTGCATCAGGCCAGGCAATGGTCCTCCAGGGGGCTTGGGGGACTATGGCCACCCCAAAACTTGGCTTAGCCTCTGCAGTCCCTCCAAGCCCTGCTGCTGCCACCACCTGCCCTGCATAGGCTGCAGGAGCTCTGCCCACCCTGCTCCTGCCTGCAGTGCAGTCCCCAGCAGGAAAGGACTGCACTCCCTGGAACACCATCCCCACCACACCAGTCCAGCAGCAGGGGTGGGGGTATGGCCAGACACTGGCCAGCATGGCCCCCTGAGAAAAAGGGGGCACGGAGAGGGTTTATTCCCCCTCCATCCTTTCTCCTCCTGCGGGACACCAGCCACTGTCTGCCTCACTGGGTTCAGGTGATGGAGGCAGCAGCCAGGGGCTGGCAGACCCCAGCTGCAGTTCCCTGGTCGGAGAAGGGATACAGGGGGGGAATAAACCCCCTTCACCTTGGGGCCATGCTGACCAACATCTGGCCATGCCCCTGCCCCTGTTACTGGATCAGCTAGGGGAGGGGGCACCCTGATGGGGCAGCAGCCTCTGTCATGGTGTCCTGGGCAGTGCAAGCAGGGAGGGGGTTTATTCCCTGCTCTATCCCCTCTCCCCAGGGAACCCGAGCCAGAGTCTGCCCAGCCAGGGGCGCGTGGCGGAGGAGGCAGCTGGGGCTGGCACACCCTGGCTGTGGGCCTCTGGCGGGAGACGGGACAGAGAGGGGAATAAACCCCCTTCCTTCCCTTTTTGCCTCAGGTGACCATGCCAGACCTGTCTCTGGCCATGTCCCCACCCCTGCCACTGGAGTGGAGGTGGGGGGAGGGAATGCCAAACACGGGCTGCTCCAACATGGGCTGCTCTACCCTGGCCAAGCGGACCCTGGCTGGGGTCTCTACTGGTAGGACCCGGGAGGGAGAGGGAGATTAAATTCCCCTCCTGCCCCCCCCATTTGCTTCAGGCTGTGGACAGGTTTGGCCATGCCCCCCACTGCCACTCGAATGGGGGAGACCTCCCTGCCCCCTCCACCTTAAGGGGGCCATGCCAAGCTGGCATCTGGCCACTCCCCAGGTGGTGGTGGGGAAGGCATGGGCACAGCACGGCCCATGTACCAGGTACAGGGTGCTACCCCTATGGCTCCCACAGCACCATCTGCCTACCCAGCAGCCAACAGCAGTTTGGTGGCATGGGTGGTGCCTACCAGTACAGTCAGACCAAGTCCCCCTGATGGCAGTGGCAACAGCAGGGAAACCATAGGTGTAGTGCCCCATGGCCAGCACCTGGTATACAGGGCTATGCTGTGGTACTGCTACCAGGTAGGGGAACAGTGAGTAGGTTGGGCCCGGCTTGGCCCCCGGCAGCCACAGGTAATAGAGCTTGGGGCTGAGGGGGCAAGCCTGCCCCATGTGCACTGCTGTGAGGGCTGGGGCTGGCTCATGTCCAACTCTCCAGCAGGTGGAAGGGGCCACCAGGCAGAAGCTGCTCCCCCAGCTTCATGCTTAGCTTGGCTCTGCCCCTGGCTAGCTTCGTGCTGGTGGGACAGGGGTGGGAGAGAGGAATTAAACCCCCTCCATCTCCATTCACTTAAGGCTGCATGCAGGGCTGGCCATGCTCCCCACTGCTGCTAAAACAGGGGGAGGGTGGGGAAGTGCATGAAAGAGGCCGCTACATCCCACCCAGGCAGACTCCAGGTAGGTTCCCCCAGGGGCAGAGGCAGAGGCAAGGGAGGGGGGAATAAACCCATTCCCTGGCTGCTTCACCTCAGGGGCCCATGGCAGGCTGGTATCTGGCCATGATCCCGCCCCGCTCCAGCTAGGGAGTAGAGGGTTGGGGCCATCCCTGTTCTCTAGAGCAGACAGTACTTCCCTGCCCAGGGCTGCAGAATATGCAGGGATGCTGGGGGACTCTGGTTTAACTTGAACCAGGAAGGGGTCTGGGACAGAAGTTCCATAAACTGATTTGACCCAAATCAGTTAAGTCTGATACTACATTCAACCAGGTTTATCTTAAACTGGGTTACGCCATTTTAAAACTGGTTTGTGAACTGAACTTCTGTTCTGTTACAGGTTTAAACCAGTTTCTGATCACGTAAACCGGTTTGTGTGTAACTTCTGTCCCTAGCCCTGGGAAGAACACAACTCATGAGGACTTCCACACAAGTTGCATCTCTTTGGCAACTACTCTGCTTTGCTTTAATATTTATTCACCCCATATAG
>NW_005841849.1:3081214-3111108 GCF_000455745.1 Alligator sinensis | reverse complement strand
CACCCCATATAGGTAAAGAGGCAAAATGGCTTGAAAGGGATGCTATTCTCTGCACATGCTCAAGTCCAGTAAACACTGGTCATGCAGGCAGCAGTTCAACTAGCTGAAAATAGGTGTTTTTTTTTCTAGTGATTATCAGTAGTTTCCCCAGGACATCCTCAGCTGTGCCACTTTACTGCCACATGTTGCTACAAAGCTGCTAGAGCCACACATTTATGGCAAGACGCACAGTGTACTCTATTTCAAGTGCATAGCCTTGGGACTAAAGAGGGAAATTCATTTACTTAGAATGTGCCTTTACTCAAACTATGCAATGCTTATTAAGTACTGAATAATTCATCTCAATCCCTGTCAGTGCTGTGGTATTAGCCCCACTTAAAATGGCTAGATCCAGTCATTTTCTAGACTTCTACTACCAATCCCCAAACTGACTACTAAAGGTCTTGAAAATGATGGAAGCTGGGCAATTTCAGGGGTCCTATCTTCCCTCAAGCTTCAAAGTTTCTAAGAGAAGCCCTGAAACTGAGTGACCATCAATTTCAAGGCTCCTAGTGCAAACAGCAGGATTTGTCTGATGTCTTATTGGTCTAAAGATATCCTATTGGTTGGGAGAAATGTTGGGTGTTAGACAAACTTTTGGGTAGAGAATGCTCTTCCCAGCTCTGTGCCCAAAAGCTCATCTAATGCTTAACATCTCTCCTAACTATAAAGTTGGTCCAATAAGATCTGTCCAACAAATAGTGCTGCTTGCATTTTCACTGCACCACCACAGCTACAATGTTAAAAAGGCTTCTAATAGCAGTGCTGACCACTGCTTCCCCTTTTCAACTGGCACCAATTATCATGCACTTAAAAGGAACATAATTAGATTTCAAAGTGTACAATAGGCCTGAAAGATGCTATGCAGCTAGCTGCTGTTTGTTGTAATGTACATCAGGCAAAAAATTGGGACTGATGTTGTGTTATGTAATCAAAAGCATGCACTCACCCAATATGTACACAAATTAAAAAACACTGCCTGTCGAAGTCTATGCCATTACTGATGCATATCACCACCCATATCATGCAGCAGCAGGGTCACTACATTATGTAGTGCATTATATTTGCCACATCTCAGACAACATGGCAGAAACTGATTTAACCCAACCATATTAGGGACTGTATATCTGAAAGATAAGATGCTTCTCTGCTTGAATCTTTATTAATGTAGTGGTCAGAAACTCCTGAACATGGGAAGTTACTTATCTTTAGCTAACTGGGGAGGAGTACAGTAACACCTTGGAAAGGGGTCAATCAGAAAGCTGCTTGCCAGATGAAACCCCAAGTGCTTCACTTTGCTGTGGTCATTTTTGCAGCTGGCTTAATGATACAGTGAAAGTGTCCAGAATCCAACATAAAGAATGAAGCCAACCCAAATGTAATGGGAATTCAATGCTTCAGGAAGGTCACAGCTGATTCCAGAGATTTTAGGAGAGAAAGGAAATCAGAAGAAGTTAGATTCTGTACTCACCTCTGCAGCAGGCTTTGGGATAAATTTAGCAAAGTCGCAAGCCAGAAAAATTAAGACAAGACTTTCCTTCTCTCATCCTCTGCCTACTGTTTTAGACTGCAAGCTCTTCAGGACAGAGGCTATTTTATTCCTATGGACAGCACTTCACATAATATGCTCAGAGGTTTTACTGCCATGCAAATAACTGTGCACAGTTAGTATTTACAGACTTCTGACCTCTGGCACAGAAAGCCTGACACCTGAAGCACAGATTATATGCACTCTAGTAGTACTTATTTACCACTTTTTGTTCTGGCACCAAGGAAAGACACTAACACTGAGAATAGATGGGATTAATTCATGCCTGGCTAGACCACATGACAGTGCAGTCTGCAGTTGATGGTGGCACATCTTTAGAAGCTACGCTTCAAAGCACTTTAAAGCACTTTTTATTTGCACACATCTGTATCATCTGCATAGCGTACATTTCTGTGACTAAAATTAATTTAAATTCTCTGAGATGATGCATTTAAAAGGATAACCATATATCTCAATAGTAACAAACCAGACAAGGAGCTCATTTCCAATTTATCTGTTTGCTTAGAGCATGTATACCTGGAAGTCAAGCAGGTGGTGGTAAAACAGAGCTTACCAAGGTAAAGTGAAAACAGCAACAACAAAATGCTATTAATTGCTGCTTCTGTCAACTATTTTGATGTGGACATAGCTGCAACTGCTAGGGAACCATTTTCCATTAACATGAAAGCAATGAATCATTAAGATACACCTGGTACCTGCAGCGATGCAGCACATGTTCCCGGTCTGGGACAGGTATCTGGAACATTTGGCAGCTCTTGAACTTCTAATGGTAAATGTGAGCAGACCTACATCTGGGTACAGGAAGTTTGATTTAAGCTCGCTGAAGCCTTAACTAGCCTTATGCAGTTTGAATCATGCAATCCAAAATTAGAACCTCTGAATCTTAAAAAAAAAAAAAAGCTTCCAAGTGAGGCTGCATTATTTGAAGACATTTTAAAAATAATGAAAAAAAAAAAATCTTACGGCTTTGAAAAACACATTTGATTCTCAAACATCACTTTATGCAGCCTCCTCTTCTGTGACCTTGGTAATTTTTACTGATTTATTCTACCCTGTAAGAATGAAATCTACATCAAAAGAAAATGCATCCAAAGTGTATACTGAGATTTAATTAAAGTCCCAGATTTACTGGGATAGTCCTTGATTTTCATATTTTGTCCCAGGCACCTGAAATGTCCTGGGTTTTCATTTAATGAAATACAATTTTTGTTTAAGATGTATTGCTCTTCTGTGCAAAGCACATGCTGTGCAACCATTGTCCAGTGGAATGAATGTTCTGCTTGATCAACAGTGCAATGCAGAGAAGCGCCAGTTGAGCGTAAATATCAAAGCTGTTTTCTTTTGCTTCAAGTTAACGTTAAGACTACTTGTTCAGTTGCTCTGGATGGGGCTCTTAATGAGTTTAAGATACTGGAAAAGTAAGAAGCATTTATGAGCAACCGTTGAGTCAGAATCCTGCAGTCATCAAACCAGCACAATTATTCTGAAATGGCCATTCAGAAGCAGTAGCATCATGAATGGTGGGTGACCAGGGTGCCGATCAGGTGCCCACTTTGAGGAGCAAGAATAGTAGCTGCTGTTGCTGTGGGCCCTGCTACCACAGCTGGCCTGGCCCCTGCTGCCGCTGCCATGGCCACCACCCGGGGTACAAGCCCTACCACACCTCTGCTCAGAAAGCAAAAAATACACTATAGAAATGCTTTAGGTTTGGAAGTTACGGTCACCTTAACATACTGTCAGTAACGGATCACAGTTATATAATTATCAGTTCACATGGCAAGTCTGTGCAACTTGTTCAGTGTGGGCTGGATCAAGTTGACCCAATCTGTTACTTCTTGTAGGCTGACATTTTGCAAGTTTCCTCCTCACCAAATTTCTTTATTATTCTTTGCCATTTTCTCCTGACATTCACTTCACCCCATCACATCACAAGACAGAAATACCAAAACAGTCTGAGCATCTCAATATATTTGCTAACCCCCATGAATCTTAACTAAGAACTCTAAGGCTAGAAATAGACACTTTGATTTTCGTAGTCACGTTCAATTCAGTAAAGAAGCTAACAAAAATCTAGAGGAATACACAGCTAAGGTTTTGAGGGAAAAATACAAGAATACTTAAAGATATGCAGCAACTTTCAAGATCAGTGATTTAGCTCAGTTCCCTCTATTTAAAAAAAAGATAAGAAAGCATTACAATATTTTTCCTGTATCTTCCTCATCTCCAGATTGTATTTCACTACCAGTCATATTCCAAACATGATGATCAATAAATAAATATCTTAAGTAGAAATTAAAATAATGCACAAAATAAAATAAAAGCTGTACTTGTGGCTTGGCACCAATTCTGATTGCGGAAGAGGACAAAAAACAAAGGATAGGATGGCAAATAGTGAAATGCTACATAGCTCAGCTCTTAGCAAATCTGGTTAGATTTAATAAGACTGAATTACTGTGACTCCAGCATGTTCACATGTAGTAGATTAGTGGTGCTCAACCTTTTGGCCCCATGGGCAAAATGAGTGTGGGGGGCCATTCAGTGGGCCAGATGGGGCCCTATCTGTAGGAATTGGCCCCTACATATACTCCCTCCCAGCCCCGCACACCAGGATTGGGTTCTTTGCTGCCCTGTGTGCTCTGTCTGGCACAGGGTCAAGGTATCTGGGCCTGACAGAAGCCCTAATGAGGGGGCAGAGCCAGTCTAGGCCCAGCAGGGTATAAAAACAGACCCTCCAGGCAAACAGGGAGCCAATGACCAGAGGCTGCAAACAGCGTAAGCAGTTTGCAGGCAGTGCAGGCCAGTTCATGCCCGCACCCCCACCACCACCACTTTTTGAGAGGCAAGCCTTTCAGCTTGATGTGAGGAAGTGAGGAAAAAAAGGAACCTTTTGGGGCCAAAGAGCAATAAACCAGCTAGCTTCAAGCTTTGCTGGGAACGGTGTGTTTGGAAGAAGAGCAGTAAGAGAAGGGCAGATTAAGAGACCCAGGGAAATGTCTGGACAACATCACAATGCCAGAGCCACTGCCACTGCTTGAACCTGTGAGGTTTCTGTCCAGGCAAGACCGCTCATCTTCGAGGCTTCCACCCAGGTCCAGGTTTGGCACTGTGGAAACTGCATCTTGGAGGTTCCTTCCAGTGACGGCCAGGCCAGGGAGTGTCTGTGGTGTGAGCGGTGCCTCCTGGTGGTGTCTCTCAAGGAACAGACAAGAGAATTACAGGAGGAGATGGAGAGGCTCTGAAGCATCCTCCACCACGAGTTCATTGATTCAATGCTGGAAGAGACATCCAGGACTGTGGAGGAAGAAATGCCAGCTGCAGTGCTACAGAAGAGAGAGAGGATATGTACACACCTAAGAGGGTGGAAGCTGGAGGCTTGTGACTTCTGGCAGCAAGCAGAGATCTTCGCTTCCACTGGTAGAGGTTTGTCTGGAGAATAGATATGCAGCCCTGGTAACAGACAGGAAGGAGCATGTTCCATTGGTGGAGGAGGACAGGCCAGGTCTCACTAAGGTGGGAAGGATCGGTATGACCGCCACCAAGAAGTGATGGGTGGTGGTAGTTGGCAACTCCCTTCTGCAGGGGATAGAGGGAGACATCTGCCAACCTGATTTGTTGTTTCAGTCTGCTGCTAGCCTGAAGCCCAGATCCAAGATGTCACAGAGGGACTACCGAGGCTCATCCAGCCCTGACTACTACCCCATGCTGCTCATCCATGTGGGCACCAATGGTACTACCAGGGGAGACCCTGAGCATATCAAAAGTGACTACAGGGCTCTGGGTGCAAGGGTGAGGGTATCTGGGCTTAGGCTGTGCTTTTGTTGATCCTCCCAGTCAAGGAAAAGTGCCCAGGTAAGGGCCGTATGGTCACATCCTGCAGATCAGCACCTAGCTGCGCAGGTGGTGTTGCCAGCCAGGCTTTGGCTTCTTCCACCATGGGCTGTTGTTCCAAGAAGAAGGATTGCTGGGAAGAGATGGGATGCACCTGATGAACAGAGGGAAGAGCATAGCAGACTAGCACCATGACATCACCCTTGTTGCTTTCCCCTCTGACCCTAGCCCACAGATGCTCAACAGGCCTATCTCCAGTTTCATACTGGACCTCTGAGCAGTAGTGAGCGTAGCAGAGCGTAGCAGCATAGCAGATACCATGGGCTGTTATTCCAAGAAGAAGGATTGCTGGGAAGAGATGGGATGCACCTGATGAACAGAGGAAAGAGCATCTTCACAGACAAGCTTGTTGACCTAGTGAGGAGGGTTTTAAACTAGGTTTACTGGGGGATGGAGACCAAAGCCCTGAGATAAGTGGGGAAGCAGGACACCTGGAGGAAGAGCAAGCAGAAGGAGGCAGCAGTGGAGGTGCCCTCATACTCTCAAGAAATCAGGACAATTGACTATTTAGCTCAGGTGCCTGTACACAAATGTATGGAGCCTCGGAAACAAGCAGGCAGAACTGGAAGTCTGCACAGCCACGGAACCATGACATGACTGGAATAACAGAGACCTGGTGGGATAGCTTGCCTGACTGGAGCACTGTCATGGATGGATACAAACTGTTCAGGAAGAACAGGGAGGGGAGAAGAGGAGGAGGAGTTGCATGTTATGTAAAACAGCCATATGACTGCTCAGAGCTCCAGTATGACACTAGAGATAGGCCTGTTGAGCATCTGTGGGCTAAGGTCAGAGGGGAAAGCAACAAGGGTGATGTCATGGTGGTGGTCTGCTATAGACCACCAGACCAGGACGAACTGGTGGATGAGGCTTTCCTTAAACAGTGAGCAGAAGTTTCCTGATCACAGGCCCTGGTTCACATGGGGGACTTCAGTCACCCTGACATCTGCTGGGAGGGCAATCCAGGAAGTTTTTGGAGAGTACTGAGGACAATTTCCTGGTGCAAGTGCTGGAGCGAACAACTAGGGGCCATGCTCTTCTTGACCTGCAGCTCACAAACAAGAATGAATTGGTAAGGAATATAGTAGTAGATGGCAACTTGGGCATCCCTGACCACAAGATGATAGAGTTCAGGATCCTGAAGAAAGGAAGGATGGAGAACAGCAGAGTAAGGACACTGGACTTCAGAGAAGCTGACTTCAACTTGCTCAGGGAACTCATGGGCAAGATCCTCAAAAAATCCAGTCCGAGGGGGAGAGGAGTCCAGGGTAGCTGGCTGTACTTTAAAGAAGCTTTACTGAGAGTGTAGGAACAAACCATCCTGATGCGTAGGAAGACTAGCTAGTATGGCAGAAAACTAGCTTGGCTTAACAGGGAACTTTTCAGTAAACTAAATCACAAAAAGGAAGCTTATAAGAAGTGGAAACTTGGACAAATAACTAGGGATGAATAATAAGAGCACTGATTGGGCATGCAAGGATGAAGTCAGGAAGGCCAAAGCACATTTGGAGTTATAGCTAGCAAGGGATGTGAAGGGTAATGAGAAGGGTTTCTACAAGTATGTTGATAGTAAGAGGAGGATCATGGAAAGTGTGGGCCCCTTACTGAATGGGGGAGGCAACCTTGTGACAGACGATGCAGAAAAAGCTGAAGTGCTCAATGCCTTCTTTGCTTCAGTCTTCACAGGCAAGGTCAGCTCCCAGATTACTGCACTGGGCAACAGTTTGGGGAGGAGGTGAGCAGCCAACGGTGGTGAAAGAACAGGTTAGGGACTATTTAGAAAAGCTAGACGTGTACAAGTCCATGGGGCCAGAATGGCTGCACCCAAGGGCACTGAGGAAGTTGGTTGATGCGATTGCAGAGCCATTGATCATCATCTTTGAAAAACTCATGGTGACCAGAGAGGTCCTAGATGATTAGAAAAGGGCAAACATAGTGCCCATATTTAAAGAAAGGGAAAAAGGGAACTACAGACCAGTCAGCCTCACCTCAGACCCTGGAAAAATCATGCAGCAGATCCTCAAATAATCTATTTCTAAGCACTTGGAAGAAAAAAATTCGATTAGGAACAGTCAGCATAAGTTGGTCATGCCTGACCAACCTGATTGCCTTCTATGACAAGATGACTGGCTCTGTGGGTGGGGTGAGACCAGTGGATGTGGTTTGATTTTAGCAAGGCTTTTGATATGGTCTCCAACAACATTTTTGCAGGCAAGCTAAGGAAGAATGGGATGGATGAGTAGACTGTAAGGTGGACAGAAAACTGGCTGCAGAATCATACTCAGAGAGGATTAATCAATGCCTTGATGTCTAGCTGGCAGCCAGTATCAAGTGGAGTGCCCTAAGAGTCAGTCCTGGGGTTGATTTTCTTCAGTATCTTCATCAATGACTTGGAAAATGGCACAGAGTGCACCCTCAGCAAGTCTGCAGATGACACCAAGTTGGGGGAGTAGTAGATATGCTGGAGGATAGGGCTAGAATTCAGAGTGACCTAGACAAATTGGAGGATTGGGCCAAAAGAAATCTCACGAGGTTCAACAAGGACAAGTGCAAAGTCCTGCACTTAGGACAGAACAATCCCATGCACCGGGACAGGCTGGGGGCAGACTGGCTGGGCAGCAGCTCTGCAGCAAAGGACCTGGGGGGTTACAGTGGACAATAAGCTAAATATGAGCCAGCAGTGTGCCCTTGCTGCCAAGAAGGCTAACAGCATACTGGGCTACACTGGTAGATACACAGTAGCTACACAGAGTTGCCCTGCTGGCTTAGTACTGGCTATGAATATGGACTACAAATCCCAGAGGCACCTAGAAGCAAGACAAGAAAGTGATGAGCAACCCTGCACAGTCCTGCTGCTGTGAATCTGGATTGCAAATCCCAGAGACCTCAGGGGCAGCAGGAAGAGGAAGAGGACATACAGCCCATGCTGGTGATGTGCCAGAGAGCCATGCTCTAGCACCCCTGGCTTCTGGCTTGAGTCACTGCAGGCATGTGGCTGCATTTCCTGAATCACAAGCGACTGTTTGTTCATTGGTTCAATCTTTGCAACTTAAACTAACCTGCAACAACTGAATCAACTCAGCCTTGGGCTTTTTGACTGCCTGTACTTAGCCTAAGTGATCAGCCAATTAATTTCAGGTAAGTACCATTTGTAGAGAGTGCTGTTGACACTCCCTGTAAGTCTGATGATCTTAACTACAAACATTTGCTCTTTACCTTAAGGAGCAGCCTGAGGTAAAGAGACATTTGTAGCCCAAATCAAAACTGCAGGGAACATCTGCATAAGACTTTTCCAATTAACTTGAGGTAACTAACATTGTAATCAGCTCACTCAAGACAATAAACTTAGCCCAAAGGAGATGTACCTGAAGGCTCTGATCCTGCAATTTGCTAGCCAACTGGCCTCCATGTGGGCCTAGCAACCAGTGCACACACTATTTATTATAAAATATGAGTTTGATTGCCTTCAAATCTTAAAACAAAAACCAACCAAACAAAAATCCCCACCACCGCTGCTGTTGTAGTGTTGCTACTTTTATTCCTAGAGCACATACAAACAAACAGCTCAAGAGCCAGTTATGCTAGATCACTTACAAAAATGTCATTACCCTGAGACTCCTTATCTGAATTTAGACCAGATACCTCTGGGGGAGAGAGAGGGACACAGATAAGGGGAAAGGGGTAACAAAGGCCCAGCTTCAGGAAAGTTTACTCAATTGTATGCTTACAATTGACTGGTAACTTCAGAGGTCCACTGAGATGTGCTTAATGGCTTTGCTGCACTAGGTCCTTTGGTTAACCCCTGTTACACAAGGAGGGGAAGACAGTGGAATTAGGATTAAACAAGAACTATTTGCACATTAAAAGTATTTTGTGGGGGAGGGAAGGAGGGAATAACCCAGGAATTTAAACCCATCAGCAATATCCTTGGGTCACCCTCCCAGACAGGCTGCCTTCTACAGCTTGCAGAAAAAATTCAGCTGATCCACATGGACAACTGAAAAAGGATGCTGCAAGTCATTCACAGGATCGCTGAGTAATTCCAGAATAGTTTTTGGCAAATAAAAAAAAAAAAAGGGATATTTTTTATTCATGTATATATTTTTAAGAGTAATATTAAGCCTATTGTATCCTTCCTGTTTAAAATAGCTCTCTTACTCAAAGTCAAGAAAGGAACAAGACCTACTTTGCCATGTCAGTCACAAACTATAATTTATTGCATGCCTGTTTGATTTTTCTCCGAGTTAGTACAATTACATGGTGTTGCTTCTAAATACAATTTAAGTAAAGGCAGGTATCAAAAAATACCCACACATCCTGATTCATTGGTATGCCATGCAGCCAAAGACTTGTAGAAGCTGTTAATGACACATGAATTATGTATGCTACAGCTCAATATAACATTTGGTGTGATTTAAACAGCATGAACTTTTAGTGAAAGTCATTTTGATTCTGTGATGTATTACACTTCGAAAACCCTTAGCAGGCGGTAGGAATTGAATGATGTCCTCTGAATGCTTTTATTTGTTAAGCATACACAATGTAGCTGCAACTAGATACTAAATAATAGCAAAGAGTGAATCAGAGACCTGATATCAAATTAGGTTGCTGCACAACTCCATTCTGAAAGCATTAGATTTCAAAGAGGAGGAAGAGATGGAAAACAAGTCTTTCCCCCTAAACCTGCAGCAACTTCACAGAGTTCTCATTTCTAAAAAACACCACACACCTTGCTGTGCAACCCAGAACAGTTGGTTTTCAACCGTTATGTGATTAGGATGCCATTTAAATAACGAAGCTATGAATCATTCCTGCAGAAGAAGCCATCTAGTTCCTGGGAAAGGGTGTTCTCTTAGCTGAGTGGAGTTTGTTGTATATGTAATTCATTCATAGTCTGAAAGGTTAAATGGGAGGAAGTGTAGATTCCATAAAATATGTTGATGTTCATATTTTACTCTTGCCTTGAGATGTTCAACTCCTTTGGAAGAATTTAAATACATCTGAATACAAGGGCAGCAGCTTATGGTACCCCAAGGAGATTATATGGTAGATTGTTTTTCCATTCTTTATGCAATTCACAAGCAATTCTGTAGAGGAGACTATTATTGAGACTTATGAAGTTGGTCCCTGGACAAGGCTGGTATCTTTTGGATTTGTCAGATTGAAGCAAAAATCAAGACAATGTAAGTCAAGTCAGTCCTGAGGCCACTGTGACCATTAGAGCACCTTAGATACTACCTATCATTGGTGATTCTTTAGGCAGAGTGACCTGGTGGCGCCCATGTCCTCTTCAGGTATGGATAGCCGTTGGCTTGCAAGGAGCTCATATGCCCTTTGGTACGTCTTGTTTTTAGTCCTGCTGGGTGCCCACACACCCTACTCACCCAAGCTAGCCCAGGTGAGCACACTGGTTTAGGCACTGACAACCCAAACATGGAACAGCCTGTACAGATTTACATGGTACCTCATAGCAGACCAAGAGAGGTCTGGCTTGACAGGCAAGACAAATTTATTATTATATTATAAGAAAACCTACAGGCCCAGCCAGGATCACAAGGCCATATTGTGCTATTGCAGCACACACAAGCCCTAGTATTGGACAGGCCTCATCTCAAAGAACATGTTTTCTAAGAGTGGGAATTTGAAAAGCAGCAAGTACAGGCCATCCTCAGCTACCATTAAAGAGAATGGGGGAAGGGGGGGTGTCTACACGTGCATTAGTCCATTTTAACTATTTCACATTAAATTTAGTAGCTCTAATGTGAGCTTCTAAATTAATGTGCATTAGGCTGCCTTAATGGGCAGCTGTGCAAACACACATTTTAGGTGACACAATGCCTATTTTACTGTGTATTAGCATAATAGCATGGTTTTTTAAGTGATGCTTTAATGTGGAGTAAAACAAGCTACTGTGCATTAAAGCATTTGTGTAGATATGCCTTGGGAACTTGCTGAACATCAAACTCAGTGGGAGCAGAGTTAGGCCAATCAGGACATGTTTTTAAGTCTACCCTAACTAGATTAAAACAAGCACAGGGAGAAAGGAAATATTATTCCAGCTCTGCAAATAGAGGATTAAGGGTCAGAGAGAGTAAGGGATTTGCCCAAGATCATTCACAAAGCATGTGGCAAAGTAGGGAATACACTCCAGATTCCCTAAGCCAGAACCCAGAGTTGTAAACACAAGACCACCCTTCTCTTAAGCAAATGTGGTTTCCTGAAAGATTAGATCATTCTTTTAGGCTTGAGTTTTTGCAGTTTCCTCTAGCATAGGACTTCTCAGCAAACATGCATGTGATATTATTACAATACAGTAAAACACTTTTGTGTGCGTGAGAAAAGCAGGTGTTAATATTCCCTATGCCTGTTTTGGAACTTGAGAAAATGTGATGGCTAAAAAAGTAGTGTGAATGTTGCTATGTTCTTGCTGGCACTTGATAAGCTGACACAAACTATCAGGCCAAAGAATAATCAGCTGTCCTCTCACATCATCCCCACAAGGGTGACACACTTCACATGGCCCTAAACACAAACCAGCCATGAACTACTGGAATCTTCAAATGAGGAATAAAAATTGACACCTGAGACTTCGTCACTGAATACGATCTGATACAAATTATAACACCTAATTTTATTAGCCAAACACAGACATTGTTATGGTCCCAAAGAGGAGAAGGGCACAAAAGCTTATCTTGATGAATATAAAACTAAATGAAACTCCCCTGTGCTTGAACTTCACAGACCTATAAATGTTTGAGGCAGTATTTCTAGAGTGTAGTTCTTTAAAGCATTAGATATGTACCATACACTGGCTTCAACACTCCCTTGCAATTTGTGACTGCCACAGCTGAAGAATGAGACATGCATGATCTATTGTACATACAATTCTACAAATAAAGGTGGCTTCTGATATTAAGTTAATATCAGGGCATGTAAAGGTCAGAATCAGGGACTGTTCAAGAAAATAGGATTACCCCTGAAAAAGAAGCCCATACTGATCCTTACAATCCTCAGACAAAATGCTTTCTTGTAAAATACTTGCCTGCAGTGATGCCCCCATTAGACCATCTAGATGCTGATGTTTCCCAAAAATATTGTCTGCTAGAGACACTACTTCTAAAGTGTAATGCCACCATTGATTATAGTTTAACAAATTCCTAGGCTAGTTTGGACACAATGGAAGCTACAGGCATCAACATTTTCTGGCACATTTAAGAACCAGACAGGAAATCATTCATCTTGCAACCCACCCCCACAATTTCAAAATCTTCCCTATTCTGTATTGGGATGAATCCAAAACCTTTCAAAAAGAAGGGGAGGGGAAGGGGTGGGGGAGATTTTTATAACTGGCTGCCTAATTTCTATTTAATCACACAAATGCCTGACCTGATCTTCAAAAACAGTTATATACCCAGACACAAGTAAATTCAGCATAAATGGCAGGATTCTCAACACTTTTGAAAACATCAATTTGAAGTCCAACCATTCAGATCCCATATTTTAAAGTTTTGGCCCTTACAATGAATAAAACTAGAGGGGAAACCTGGAAGCAGCTACACAGAAGAAAGTGGTCTTCCCCCTCGGACATTCACAACAAACGTGTTGCATGTGAAGCTAAAACCTGTGCTGTTTTGCTTTGATAACTGCATTAAGTTAATACCCCTAATTGTAAGTCCTTGATCTGAAGGAAGCAAAAAGTATATGTATTAACTACAATCTGTTAATTTGATGGTTACTCTGGTGTGGTTGGTTCTTTGGAAGCCTAAGGGTTAATTCCATCTGACACATTACCCAACAACAATCCGTTCAAATGCATTTGAGCTCTTGGCAATAACAGGGATTCACCATTGGACAGCCTCAACGCTTTGGAGGAATTACAATGTTTGACCACGTTCAGAACAGCTGCTCAAATCCTGAGAGACTTTGGTATGAACTCTTGAAGAAAGGAAAATGGATGAAGACAGCATGAGACTCAAGATTGACTCGCACAGGCTGACTGGGTCAAAATGCCAGAGAAAGAAGCTGCTAGTTTTGTGTAGTCCTAATTATCAGGAGATTGGTAAGTCAAAGGGGTCTCACTTAAACAGACAAGCAAAGCCTTTGCTTCAGACAGATATTACACACTTAAACTTCTCTTTTAACTTTGTCTTCACCAAGTTGCTATGGACAAATATTTGTTCTAAAGCCATTGAGAGTCATGGCCATTTCATGCAGGTTCCCAGAAAGGAATTTGGATCTAGACACTGTTGCACAGATCTGAAGCAGTATGATTGAAATAGTGAGCGTTTTAACCCAATCTAAAACTCACTGCTTCCATTCTGAAATGTCATCGTTTTGTCACATGAAAACACTGCCCACATAATGAAAGCAAAGGAACATTTTTACCTTTGAATTAATACTTATGTGGGTTCATTTGAGTATAGTTGACAAGGATACAGGCTACTGAATTAGTTGCGTGAATTTTCTTGCCATAGAAAGCAAAGCACTGAGCATGTCTCAGTAATATTGCATGTGACTGGATTACCCCAGTTGCTTTCACTAAATGTATCAGTGTTAGATACTGTTACTTTCCCCTGAAGATTTAGATTGAGTTTGTCAAGTACATGATAGATACACCCGGGTGCCTAGGAGATTAAGTAATTCTCAATAAGGGAAGGCTTGGATTTCTCTTTTCCTTTGCTGAATCATCCTATACTACAATCACTACATTCAATACTACTCAGAACAACTTGGGTAGATTTGTGGTTCATAAAGATATCAAAAGAAAGTGTCATGTTTTCTGTTTACTGTATTTTTAAATATGTTGGTGCTTCCTAGCTGCAGGGGATAACTAGAGAATGCTACTATTTTGTATTTCAGTTACAGCTGGTTGGCAAAGCTCTTTCCCCCTCCCCCCGAAAATCTTTTTTCCGCTAAAAAGCCAAGAAATCAATGTTTTTGTGAAAACATTTTCCAATTGAAAATTCAGGGTTTTCAGTGTCTTCCTTTCACCACTCTGTCTTAACCTATTTTACCCTTGAATGCAATAAGGAGCATCTCCTGGGCTATATTCCCCTCAGATTTTTTTTTTCTCTCTCTCTTTTTCTTATCCCCCTTTTTTCCCACCTCTGCTCAAAATTTTGACAATTTTGAGAGCAGAGTGGCAAAAGTTTATTTATTTAGCCATTGACTTTTTCCAAAGCTAAAGTTTCAAAGAGTTCAAGGAAAAGAAGTAGGGAGAAAAGTATGAATTAGTCCCTAGGCTACTTTGAAAACCTTCACATATATATTTCTTTGCTTGTTCAAAACTGAAATAATCACTGTGAAATGTGTGTCTTAACCTACCTACGGTTATGGGAGAAGTCTAAGAGGAATAGCAGCACCAGTATTATTTAGTTATGTGGGAAAACCAGAAAACAGGTTCCTATTAAGGGTCTGCGAAGCGGGCCCTATTCGATTTGGATTCAGATTTGGCCTGAATCAGGGACAGCGATTCGATTAGTTGATTCGGATCATTGTCCCTGATTCAATTTGGCCAAATCTGAATCTGAAGATTCAATGCTGATTTGAAGAATCAGTGATTTGGACAGAGACATAGCTTTAAATGTTTTTTCTATATACCTTGAGGTAGCAGGCACGGCTCATGATTCCTGTGATGCTGGGGCGCATGGAGCATCCCACAGGAGTGCGGGGGGAGGGAGGGGGGGCCCTCCATGTGCTTAGTGGTCAACCTGGAAGTGGACCAGAAATACTTCTGGACCACTTCCGGGCCTGCTGGGGAGCATGCCAGGGTCTGCCCCTGCCTCAGCAATTAGCTGCAGGGGGACCCTCAGTGCCCCCAGACCCAGGAAGCACCAGTTGCCAAGCTGAGGGGATATGGGGGGGCCCTCCCCCGTGCTCCCTGGTGGACCCAGAAGTGGACTGGAAGTGCTTCTGGTCCACTTCTGGGTCTGCTGCCAAGCATGCTGGGGAGCCCCCCCCCCGTGCTTCTGTGGGACACTCCAGGCACCCCCACATTGCAGCACTCATGAGCTCCTGCTACCTAGAGGTATGAAGAAAAACCATTTAAAGCTGTGTCTATGTCCAAATCTCCAAATCTTTCCAAATCTCTTCAAATAAATTCAGAGGGTTCCAATTTGATTCAGAGAGATTAAAGGGTCCTCTGAGTCAATTTGGATTCGGAGATTCGGCCACCAAAATCGGGTCAAATCAAATCAGGGACCAAAGCTTCGCACAGCCCTAGTTCTTTTAGTTGCAATGAGCTTTAGACGTTTGAATAAACAGAAGAGAAAGGAGCTACTGATATAAGTTTCATATTGATTTTAGTTCCAAGGTATTCTCAATGAAGTTACAATATCCCAGTGGTGACCATTAAGTGACTGAGGTGAAAGAAGTTAATGGTGTTGGCTTTTTCAAGGCACAACTTCATGTATTCTCCACATGAAAAAAGTCAACAGCCCTATTCTATATTTATTAATAACGGTTAATGGAGAATAAAGTGCTGCCACTAAAACATTGACATGGGAAGATAATTTCCATGGATGGCTAGGGGAAATCAGGTGCCAGATTTAAAAAAAAAACAACGAAACAAGAAAAAAATTTGGATTAGATTTTTGTCCATCCCCTCCCTTTCCTGTCCCCTGTCCATCTTCCACTTTGCACTGATGTGGGAAGGGAGAAGCTAAAAAAAAAAAAAATTAAAAAGATATTTGGCTTTATATTGAAAACTACAAAGTTTCAAGGAAAGTTCTCAGGGAACAAACTGTTTTAATTCCACCACTCTCCAAAGCCCAAGTGCAAAGTGAATATTGTGGAGTGGAGACTCCAAACTGGCAACAGCAGAATTTCATTGAGCAGTCTGCCAGCTACAGAGCACACGTTCAAAACTGTCATTAATTTCTGGGCACATGTGCAGCTCAAGGGGCTGGAACCACACATTTTGATCCATGGCTGCCAAACAGAGCAGCAGATCAGTAGAGAGCAGGTTAAGATTAGACTAGAGAGGCAACACCAAGGGGCTATTGTTCACATTCAGTGCCCCAAGGCTGATGTAAATAGAAAAAGAAGATTGTGACCAAGCATCTGGAAGAGAGAGAAAATACATCCCTGTAAAATAATGATTGTGCAAGAGATTTTCAGCAGAGACTCCTGTCTCTTCCTCTAACCACCGTCATGAAAAATGCCATATGTGTTGCACATTAATCTGACAAAGAAAGAAGCATTTAAAAAAGTGGCAGTAATGGCTTGAGAAAAAGTAGCATCTCACTTGACATTAACAGCAGCCAGGGCAGGGTCTACAAGAACGTCCTCCAAGCTATTGCATTTAATATTCCAGGTCTGTTGTTGATGCAGACACAGCTCAGGCCCTCATGAAATTAGTCTCCATGGGAAAACTTACAAGCACTGGGGGTACACAATTGAGTATTAATGACTGCCTTGGAGCTAGCACCAACCTTATGCTGAACCTCCCCTTGTGTGATTTTGAGGGAGGATCACTTCCCATGGCTTTTCAGAATCCACAATTCTTTCTAGGAAACATTTGAAAACAGAAGGAAAAACCCATGGTATTTAAGAGTTTTCAAACAAAAATGCAAATTCTACTGGAAAATGAAGCAAATATACTGTTTGAGGAAGGGCTGGGGCCTCCTATAATGATCTAGAGGCACTCTGAAGGCAAATTATTTACATTGTAGCACTGCTGAAGGGCCAGACCCTTAGAGCTCAGAGCCATGAGACAGGGTAAGTCCTCCCAAGAGCACCCAGGAAAAGTGGCACCTCAAGAGCACTGGGGCTCTTTAGCCTGGAAAAGCGCAGGCTCAGGGGTGATCTGATGGCCACCTATAAGTTTATCAGGGGTGACCACCAGTATCTGGGGGAACGTTTGTTCACCAGAGTGCCCCAAGGGATGACGAGGTCGAACGGTCACAAACTACTACAAGATCGTTTCAGGCTGGACATAAGGAAGAATTTCTTTACTGTCCGAGCCCCCAAGGTCTGGAACAGCCTGCCACCGGAGGTGGTTCAAGCGCTTTCATTGAACACCTTCAAGAGGAAACTGGATGCTTATCTTGCTGGGATCCTATGACCCCAGCTGACTTCCTGCCCTTTGTGCAGGGGGCTGGACTCGATGATCTACCGAGGTCCCTTCCAGCCCTGATGTCTATGAAATCTATGAAGAGCCAGTCCAGCAGGACAACAAGCTAGGCCCTAGGGGTGTGTGAAACGGGCCCTATTCGATTCGGATTGAGCCCAAATCAGGGATAGCAATTTGATTTGTCGATTCAAATCACTGTCTCTGATTCAATTCGGCTGAATCCGAATCTTCGATGCCGATTCGGAGAATCAGTGATTTGGACATAGACGTAGCTTTAAATGTTTTTTCTATATACCTCGAGGAACCAGGCGCAGATTGTGAATGCTGCGATGCTGGGGCACATGAAGCATCCCACAGTAGTGTGGGGGGGCCTTCCAAGTTCTTGGCGGCAAGCCTGAAAGTGGACCAGAAGTACTTCCGGTACACTTCTGAGTCCACTGGGGAGCGCGCAGCCTCCCCCCACCCCACCCCACAGCTCAGTGATCGGCTGCAGGGGACCCCGGGTGCCCCTCCAGACCCAGGAGGCACCGGTCACTGAGCAGGGTGAACTCGAAAGTGGACTGGAAGTGCTTCTGGTCCACTTTTGGATCTTCTGCCAAGCACACTGGGGAGCCTCCCGTGCTCCTGTGGGACACTCCATGCACCCCAGCATCGCAGTGTTCACAAGCCCCTGCTATCTACAGGTATATAGAAAAAAACATTTAAAGCTGTGTCTATGTCTGAATTTCCAAATCTTTCCAAATCTCTCTGAGTCGATTCGGAGGATTCCGATTTGATTTTGAGAGATTAAAGTGTCCTCTGATTTGATTTGGCCCAAATCGGGCCGAATCTCTACTAAATCGAATCGGGGACCAAAGCTTCACATAGCCTTATTAGGCCCTTGTAAGGGCAGTAATAAGACTGTTACCTCTTTACTGTAAACTAGAGGTGTCAAAGACACAGCGCACAAACTCACATCATCTGACCTATGGACCAGGATGTGGCAGTTGCCATGGTGCTAGAGACCACAGCAAGTAATGCTGCTGCCACTAGGTCTGCCACCAAATTTCTGGCCCTGAGGACAGCTCTACACTATCCATCTGGCCCTGTGGACCACATGAATTTTATACTCCTGCTGTAAATAGTCTTTTACATAAGTTCCAGTACATAACAAAAAGAGTTATTTCCACAATACAGAACTCAACAAGATACCACAGGCCTTATTCTGCTAGGTATAGTAAAAACTTGCTTAGGGTCATACACAAAAAGCATTACAAAATGAATCCTAATAGCTCAGGTGATGAAGGTAGATTAGTTAGCTCTGGGTGCTAAAGTAAAAGCTATATGCAGTTCCTTCTCTTTTTCCTGGCACAAGGGAACAGTCTTCCCTATACCACCTACTTCTTTTCAACCAGTGGTGCAGCTGGGACTGTGCGTTCAAATTCCCTTCACATTTCAAAACCCCTCTAAACTTGCATCTCTATTCCATTTTTGATAGTTTCAGGAGGAAACATTCACAACTAGGCATAACTTGTGAGTGCAGTTTTATCCTAGAGATGACCTTGAATTATACAAAGGAAAAATTCAACCACAGACATTCCCAAAACACGGGTTACCATTGCTGTAGCTATACTAAAAATAAAACCATGGGTATGCACTCATCATTTTCCCCATCCGAGCTAATTATCGACACCAAGCTAACATCCTGAAGGAAATGCCAAAACCCTTTTCTGGTTTAATACTGAATTTGTGATAAAACCTGAGGTAAAGGCAGGCCTTTCTGCAGATGGGGACAACTTTAAAATGAGAAAACTGAGCTTTATTTTTTATTTTGAAAAAAAAAAAAAATCTTTTTTAAAAGCCATACCATATAATATACAAAATGCCAGAACCAGGGCACAAATCAGTTTCTGTGAAAAAGGGGTTCTAAGACAGCATTTTCAACCAAATTTTTTGTTTTAAGAATGCGAATAAAAGGACAGAATGTTTTCAGGCTTGAGGCACTCATTTACTTTTCAGTATCCTGTGAAAGGCTTCCTTGAATTGTTACCATTCTTTTATATCCAAAAACCATTTGTTTTGGGTTTTTTTTGAGAAATGTAAAGGAGATTTTTGGCCAAAGTTGGCATGAGCAGAGGGAAAAAGTCCTTATACTCAGCTGAGGTTAAAAATATATTGGGCATAGCCTTTGGCAGGGAAAAGGTGGATTGAAGCCAATAGTGCCATAAATTCTTGACATACATTAGAGCCTCTCAATGGTCCAAGGAACCTCGGGTCCCAAGAAGGCACTTTGACAACCATACAGCCAAAATGAAGTAGTATGTCAGCCATATCACTTTCCCCTCACCAGCAGTCCATATCCCAAGAACTGTGTGGACAGGGAGTGGTATTGCCTTGACACAGGTTCAATGGGATTGAGGGATCCCCACCATACTGGGGGAATTCTCAGTAGACCGAATCTGCCAGTTCCTCACTGTTCTGTGAATGGCACAAGGTGCTGGGGTGATGGAGGATCTGGCTTTTGCTCCAGTGTATCATGCAAGGTCTATTTACAATTCTAGCTAAAGAATAGAGAAACAGCTCTCTTGGGTCCATGCCAATTGAGTGTAAAGAAGCTGGGACATGCTCTGGTGTAGATGGGGCTGTGGTTCTGATTAGCTTGATGTGCCAGAGAAATACACAGGCTGCAAAAAGAGATGGGGAAAATTGTTTTGGTATTTCCATGACTGATGCAAAGCTAGGGATAATACTTGGAGGTGGAGGAGGGAAGGTTATGGGTGGGGTGGGAATTGGCTTCCATTGGTTACAGCTGCCAATTGTTGTGTGAAAATTAAACAAAAATAGGCCTAGGGCATGCCACCTACAGTGAAAACTCTTCCTCAAAATCCAAGCAAAAAAATTTAAGCACCACCAGCTTTAATGAATTTAGATCGCAAATGCTGTTTCTTGATTTATGTAGGAGTTAATGGCAAGCTCAAGAAAGAGAGAAAAAACCATTCTTAGGAAAAGGTACTTATAGCACAGGCAGGTGCAGTGCAAACCTCCTCACAATGGTGTATCCTGCCAATGCACCTTATTCCTGAACTACAGTAACCCTGCTATTTTTGAGCACAGCATACCACTCACTAGAAATTGCATGGTGTTTTTGTGATGAGTGCAAACGGCAACTCTGCGGAGCCCAGAAAACCTATCTCCACATTTTTCATGTAGCCTGTTTTTCTTGTGAAGACCTGTAATACTTTTTTATGCTGTTGAAGGTGCTGTCAGACTACTGCAGGTGCACAACATGGTGTCTTGCTGAGAAAACATCTGTTTGGCACAAGGGCTCTTTCCAGCAGACCAAAAGCACTCCCATAACAGGGCAAAACTTACTTAAAATCAGTGCTTATTGAAAGAGATCATAAGCATCCAGAAAAAGGGAACCAAGGCAGGCTCAGTTCTCCAGACAAAAAAAAATGGGTAGTGAGGAGGACAAGGACTACTGAGTGAATACAACACTTAGCTCCTGAACTCAAATATATTTGAGAGGAGTAGCAGCACATTTAATCAGTGAATCGATACCAAGTTAGTTCTCTATTTGAATTATAGAGGGGACATAGTGGATAGGGCACTGAACTGAGGCTCACAGGACCTAAGTTTTATTTATACCTCTGCGCCAAGCCAGATTGTGACCTTGGACACTTCCTTCCAGAATCAGCATCCCCATCGAAAAAATGCTACGAAAAAGAAAGTGGTAGTACCATTAACCTTGTGAGGGTCACTGGGAATTCACTGCAGACTGGGTCTGTTCCACCTTGTGATGGGGGTGAGGAAGAAGAGGGGAGACGGTGCTCATGAAAAGCAGATTAAGTACAACTAAAAGGAACTTCTGTGTTTGGGGATTTACTCCTTTTATGGCTATTTCCGATATCAATACAAACCAGAAAGCCATCTTGACACTGAAATTGTTCAGAGTAGAGTAGAGTAGAACCCAGGAAGATCTTTCCCACTCAGCAAGTGTATTGAACCTTCAAATATGCAAAAGGTAGCTACAAAAAACATCACGTGTCCCAGGATAAACCATTTTATTCTAGAACAAAGTGCAACAGTTCAGACATCCATGCCTAATGTCCTGGATACATCCTTAAAAAGGTTTACAGGATAAGTTCTAACAGTTTATTTTGGTGTTTCACACAGTGTGTCTGAACAGTTATCCTGGGATAGCATCACTGAATCAATGACAGAAAAGCAGTAGTGCATTCATTAAACCCTGACTAGAGGGGTGATGTGCATACATGCTAATCACTGTAGTATTTCTGTTACAGGACAAATACATTGACAGCTTGTCCAGGGACAAATGCAACATCTATTCCTAGCCAATATTGCAATATCTATTCCTAGCCTATTTCATATCCTTATGAAAGGGACAGACTCTTCTTGACCTGCTGGTCACAAACAAGAAAGACTTGGTGGGGAATGTAGTAGTGCATGGCAACTTGGGCAGCTGTGACCACAAGATCATTGAGGTCAGGCTCCTGAGGACAGGAAGGATGGAGAGCAGCAGACCATGGACTTCAGAAAAGCAGATTTTGACTCATTCAGGAAACTCATGGGCAGAACTCCCTAGGAAGCCAGTCTGACGGGGAGAGAAATCCAGGAGAGCTGGCTGTACTTTAAAGAAGCCTTACCTGAGAGTGCAGGAATAAACCATCCCAATGCATAGGAAGACTAGCAAGAATGGCAGAAACAAGCATGGCTTAACATGGAACTCTTCATTAAACTAAAATCACAAAAAGGGCGCTTATAAGAAGTGAAAACTTGGACAAATAACTAGGGAAGAATATAAAACCATAGCTCAGGCATTCAGGGATGAAGCCAGGAAAGTCAAAGTGCAATGGAGTTGCAGCTAGCAAGGGATGTGAAGGGCAACAAGAAGGGTTTCTACAAGTATGCTGATAGCAATAGGAGGATCAGGGAAATTGTGGGTCTCTGACTGAATGGGGGAAGCAACCTTGTGACAGAGGACGCAGAAAAGGCTGAAGTGCTCAATGCCTTCTTTGCCTCAGTCTTCACAGGCAAGGTCAGCTCCCAGACTCCCACACCAGGCAGCACAGTTTGGGGAGGGAGTGAGCAGCCTTCAGTGGTGAAAGGACAGGTTAGGGACTATTTAGAAAAGCTGGACGTGTACAAGTCCATGGGGCCATATGGGATGCACCTGAGGGTGCTGAGGGAGTTGGCTGATGTGTTTGCAGAGCCATTGGTCATCATCTTTGAAAGCTCATGGTGATCAGGAGAGGTCCCAGGTGATGGGAAAAGGGCATTCATAGTTCCCATATTTCAGAAAGGGAAAAAGGAGGATTCAGGGATTACAGACCAGTCAGAAGCATCTCAGTTGCTGGAAAAAATCATGGCGCAGATCCTCAAGGCATCCATTTCTAAGCAGCTGGAGGAAAAAAAAATGGTGATTAGGAACAGTCAGCATGGATTCACCAAGGGCAAGTCATGTCTGACCAACCTGATTACTTTCTATGAGATGACTGGCTCTGTGGATGCAGGGAGACTACTGCATGTGGTTTGATTTTAGCAAGGCTTTTGATATAGTCTCCCACAACATTCTCTCAGGAAGCTAAGGAAGTATGGACTATAAGGTGAATAGAAAATTGGCTGCAGCACTTTACTCAGAGAGTAGTAATCAATGACTTGATGTATAGTTGGCATCCAGTATCAAGGGGAGTGCCCCAGGGGTTGGTGCTGGGGCCAGTTTTGTTCATTGTCTTCATCAACGACCTAAAAGATGGCATAGACTGCACCCTCAAAAAGTCTGCAGGTGACACCAAGCTGGGGGCATAGTAGATACACTGGAGGGTAGGGCTAGGATTCAGAGTGACCTAGACAAATTGGAGGACTGGGCCAAAAGAAATCTCATGAGGCTCAACAAGGACAAGTGCAAAGTCCTGCACTTAGGACAGAACAATCCCATGCACCGGGACAGGCTGGGGGCTGACTGGCTGAGCAGCAGCTCTGCAGAAAAGGACCTGGGGGTTACAATGGACAAAAAACTGAATATGAGCCAGCAGTGTGCCCTTGTTTCCAAGAAGTCTAATGGCATACTAGGCTGCATTGGTAGGTGTGTTGCCAAGAGGTCAAGGACAGTGATTATTCCCCTCTATTCATCATTGGTGAGGCCATATCTGGAGTACTGTGTTGAAGGGCTGTATGAAATTTCACCAGCTGTTTTGTTTCGACGCTGTTTCAACTCATTTCAAGCTCAAAACAGCAAAATCAAAATGAAACGAAGGGCTTTGAAACAGCCTCGAACCAAAATGAGGGCAGTTGAACCACTGATTTCCTACTTGCTAGCCTAGCAAGTGGAATTCTGCAATACTTTTTGCTTTCTTTCTCTACCCTTTTGTTTTATTATTATCTTCATTGATTGATTCCTTTCAATTTATTCCTCCTCTAAAATCCTCTTTTTGTTTGGTCTATTTTGATTCTTTTCAAATCTGTGCTTTCCCTCACAGTGTGCTTCCCTGCATAGTGAATGGAATGCACAGCATAATTATACTGCATGTTATACTATAGAATTTATATAGGAAAACACATATGCATTTATATTTTTTTGTTGTTGTTTATTTCATAAATGCATAATGCAAACATACATACATTACATAAATACACATACATACAATATCTTAATATCTACATACATTGCATGAATCAGATAGATAAAATTACAGAAGAGACAGATTTTCCAGCACACCAAGGCAAAGACAAGACACTATGAAACATACCATGAAGCGTGTTGGAAAGGCAGCTAAGCAAGCCTTCAGGGAGGGGTGGAAGAGGGGGTAGAGGGAGAGGTGTAAGTTCTGCTCCCTGCCAAATTGAGATGCAGCCTCTTTCCTACAACAAGCAGGCATGAGGCTAGTACAGACAACAAGGGGAGGGGAGCAGTGCCAGTGCCACTGCCTGTGCCTGAGTCTGCATCCCCTCCAAGAGCACCTGCCATAGCCCCCCCCCCCCCCCCCACACACACACACACACATCATGACAAGAAGGAGCAGCACCAGCATGACAGTCTCCTCCACCCTCATTTCACTTCCCATTTTGAGCCTTCCAGTGCCAGAGGAAGAGCTGGAGCTGGATCCGAGTGCCCTAGCATGGGAAATTTGGGGGGAGGAGGGGGAAATCAGCTGAGCTTGGGCTCCACACCCCTCAAGTTTCCCTTACAGCCAGGGCTCCTTCCCCAGAAAACACTTCAGAGGAGGCTGAGGTAGAGGTTGTGGAGGCAAACAGCTCAGCTGAGTCCGCTCCTCCTGTTACTATGCCTCTGCCTGCTGAGGATGGGGAAACTGCAGCATCCACACATGCACCTACACCTCAGAAGCGAGTAGGTAGTGTGGTCTGGGATCATTCTGAGCTGGCAGATCATCCCACATATGCTATCTGCCTGCACTGCCAAGCCAAAACCAGCCAGGGCCCTTGCCATCATATACAACTGTTTGAAAGCTGGGAATGTTGGTAGGGCTGTCCAACACTTCCCATTCTGGGACCCAGTTTTCAATTGCTCACCAACTTGGCAAAGCTTTAACTGGTTGGACAGATTTTTTCCATGTTTGATGTCTGCCTTAAATTCAATTTTCAAAAAAATAGAAGTGGTAAAACAATTAAGCCATTGTTAAGACTGAGGCAATGGAAAACACATTGTTCTGCCCATGTCAACCCCCATATTATTATCTGAATCACTTCACCATTCCCACACTTTGGAGCAGAGGATTAAATTTGTTAGGAACAGGGACTGTAAGCTTGATGCAAAGGATTTCAGGAAGAGAAAGGACAGTTTCATAGTTAAGGTAGTTTAATGCTGCCCTGAGGGATTGGATTCTATTCCTGCCTCTGTCAAATAGATTTCGTGATGTTGGACAAGTCACTTAAACTAGTTTTCCTCACAGATGGTTGCTAATAGCATGTTTCTCATTTTGTGTCTTATGTGACCCCTTACAGCTATAACTGAACATATGAAGTGATGTATGATACTAAACCTCTGAAAGAATCAGCCCATAGCCATCTGAAACTGGGCAACCAAATATAGTGGACACCTTAATTTTAATCTTTGTTTTTCAGCTCTTTATAAAATGGGAGCAAACTCACCCTGACATCCTGCCTGGGTGGTGTGAATACGAATGTTCTTGAAAGTGATATTCAAGTGAGCACACCACAGAAGAGTTCAGGAGGAAATGAGTACTTCTGTGTTCATCTGTTTGGATGGCATGCAGTCAACAAGTATGGGACCACACATTGGGCATGGGGAATCAAACAGAAGATGTTTTTAGTGGGGCAGCCAAATGAAAGTTCTTAATGAAAGGCAACCTTATTTTTGGCATTTGCCAATTCTTCTCTTTGACTTTGCTACTTCAAATGGAATACTATTAAGATTGTTTGTACATGGAACTTGTAAATGCAAAACTTACAAAAGATGGGTAGGATTAACTATAGTACTATGGATTTCATCCCAGATACAAGGGTCTGACCAAGCAACGCTAAAGATGGGGTATGTCTGTTTGGGTCTTCTTGGTAATTTCAGAGAGACTATATTCCAACAGTCTGTGAGCTTCTGAGCAAATAATAACTTAAGAATAATAAGGGGATGTGGGTGGTAAAAGAGGAGTGTTCTTTTGAGACCATGGTTTCCAAAGCACAATTAGCAGGCTGTTGGTTTTCAGTCATCCATTCATCACCTGTGGGTAACCAAAGATCTAGCAATAGAATTGTGAAGAAGTGGATGAACAAGGAACTAGCAAGTTATAAGAGGCTGGAGGGAAGGCTCCAAGCCTGGAAACAGAAAAACAGTTAAAGCTCCAGAATTGCCAAGTTGCTTTGCTCACTGCTGTTGAATGCAGAACCAGAAACCAGGATGTTTATATGAAGCCTATATATAGAGTACACCACAGACTTGGAAAACTAGTAAGAGACCTTCATTTTTCAGTCCCTGAACATGCCAAGTCACATCCTTCATTTTCTGTTTGACCTGTGCTTCCAGTAAGCTCTGCATTTTGACAGGGTACGTGCTGTTTGCTTTCCACACAGGCTTCATCAGAAAACATCCCTATTCTGTACCATGGGAAATATCTAAGGGCTGTAATGGGATGTTGACTCTGCTGGGAGTCAGGTCACACCCTGAATGTACACACGACTATGAGAAAGAATGTTTCTGCCAAAGTAAGAGATGCCTTTTGAAAGCTGTGACTTCATAGATTTGTGGTGTCTAGGGAAGCCTAGGTACATTTTTCATTTAATCTGACCCTTGGAAAGAAGGAGGAATGAGTACAGAACCCCAATTACATCATTGCACAGGAATACCCAGGCTATGACCACCATTTTCTATCCAAACTAAAGACTCATATTTCAGATTCATTTAAAAATAAGTCTGCTTGCCCAAAGCGGACTAGACCAGGCCAGCAACAGCTCTGAACAAGATTTGATTTCTTGCACCTCTGAGCACAGCTGAGCCTTTCCAATGACCTAAACAAAAAATTCACCCATCCTAAATCCATATGTTTTGTGTTTAAATGAGCATGTTTAAAAGTCCATATGGATTCTTCTAATTAAAAGCATATGCTATGTGGGTATGCATGAAGTCAGTGTGCTACATGAAACATTTTATAATGTGAAACTTCAGAAGAACTGTTTGGTGGTTTTCTTTCATTACAGAAATGTATTTCTTATGGAGTGCTTGCTGACTTTCACACTTCTGGTATGAAACACACATCTGCCCTATATAACTAAATTAGTTTTAGACAAAAAGCACCTTCAAGAACCTCTTTGATCAAGTTACTCTACATCTTAAGCATTATTAAAAACTCTCAATGAGGTGTGAGAGAAGAGCCTCTTAATATTTACATGTTGGGCAAACTGAGCCAGATGCACAAAAGCATCCCTATTCAGAACTACCTTATACACGTACTTTAACCTCATTTACTTGAGAGTTAAACCTGGTTTTAAGAGATTTCCTGAATTGGAGCCCAAAGAAACATTAGGGTACAGTTCTCCTAAACAAAGGTATGTGTAGTAGCAGACACAGCACAAGCACAGTGGCAACCATTTGTATCAGTAAAATTCAGTCCCATTGCACATGCTGTGGTAGTGCTTAGCTCCCCAGTCATGGACAAGAGTTTCACTACTTTGTAAGAAGCATTACAAACATAACAGAAAGACTGCTCCTGCCCCACACAAACTCAATGAATCGTTCATGGCAAGTAAACATGGAAGAGAAGGAGAAAGTTTGAAAACAGCACTGTCTTATTTCAATTCTCAACTGCTTGGGATGGCCAAGTCATCCAAGTCAATCAACTCCCTGAGATTACACTAAGCATTGGATCAAGCCATTGGGCACTTTTACATGTGCTCCAGGGGTGGGGTGGGGTGGGGAGGGGTGCGGTGCTTTAATTACAGCGACTACGAGAGTTTTAATTCAAGCATCCTCACTGCCATTTTTAAGTGCGGGGATGCTGATACACAAGACACAGGAGGCTGCTGGAGCACAGTAATTGCTCTAACGTGCTCACGTACAGGTGCCCACTGATAACTAGAAGCACAAAAGACATAAAGGGACAGAGATTTTGCCTTCTGAGACCAGTAATCTGCTTGGATAAGAGTCCCCAGCCCACTCTAAGAATGGATGGTTCAAGGCAACCCTGACAAACACTTTCTGAAATATCTTCTCCTGAAAAAGAGCAAGGCATAGAGAACAAAATGCAGCAAGACACCTAGACTAAGGACCTGCAAATGATTCATTACTTTAATTATTTTCTACATATGCTCACAAGGTGCTTTAACAAGGAACATAGCAAAACTATCAGTTTTAAAAGACTTGAACCAAGTATGTCAAACATGAAAATGTAAAACTGAGCAGTATTATATATGCATATTCCTCCACGGTTCTTATCACCATATCTGGGCAACCTGCCAACAGCATATTAATGTTTCCTCACAACACATGTTACTTTATAAATAAGGAGTAGAGGTGGTGGCTATTACCCTGGGATTAAATGACATGTCCCAGGTTACAGGAGAACAGAAATGTGTATTCCTGAAATCCAGTGTACATTCAGAAGCACAAGCTCATCTTTCTTGCTCAAGATGGGATTGCTCAACATATTGGGGCTAAGACAAATGACCAACTTCCCATTACATTTTTGGTGCCATATGTTTAAAAAGTGTCAAGTATCCAAAGTGTGTCACACTGTTGCACCAAAAAAGAGCACACACAATGGAGTGATGTGTTTGAGTGTGCACTAAACCCTTGACTTCCAGCAGTGTATAGAAAAAAAATATGCTATGTCAAATTTGGTGTAGGAACAGAGACCTCTCCCTGCCACCTCAATGTACAAGGACTGAGTGCCATTTTTGGCACTCAGTCAAAAATGTGCTTCTGTGCGACAGAGGCTCTTAGTCCCCTCTTCCTCACCTGTTGGGAAACAGAGCTTAATCTTAAAAACCCAAGACATACCCATCAGAGGCGCATCTGGTCTGGGTGCATACTTGAACTAAAACTAGCTCCATACTAAATAAAACCATCAAACCAGTGCCACACAATACATTTCCAGTCTCTTATTTGCAGGAATAACCAGTAGAACCCTTCCTGCCCTTTAAAACATGTACTGCTCCATAGCCAAAGAACACTTCAAACAAGCTGATGTTTTCCTCTGGGCTGCTGATTTATGAGGAACAAAATAATTACATTTTGATTTAGACTCTAGAGTTTCTCAGGTATTGCAATTTAAGCAAAGTATTTTTGGATTTCACTGAGCTTGTACCATAATATGGATTTGTGTGTCTGAGAATCAATGATCATTAATATAGCAACAAAATGCCACATACCGTATGAGAGTATTTAACTCTGAAATTCTGCAAGGGAAATTATACAGTATTCAGCTTTGAAGAAAGTGTTCCTGTAACCCCTGGAATTAGACTCTTGGATTCTGGATTTGGATTGTTTCAAAAGGCATGAATGCAACTTCACCCAGTGCAAAAAAGAAAGGGAATGCTTAACAGTGACAAAGCAAAACACAGAAAATTTATCAACCTCATCTTGGATTTTTCAGAGGCCTTGAAGAATAGGGTACCCAACTCCCACTGAACAGCACTGAGATTTCTGCATTTAACTCACTTAATATATTGAGCATACCAGTGTCCAGTCATGTGGACAAGTCCTCATTTAATCAGGACAGGAACAGCTGAGAGTTTGTGTTTTGGAGAAGGTAGGTCTAGTGATTAAAGCACTACTCCAGGGCCTAGCTGCAACAGAGTCTGTCCAACAGAGTCAGTCTCAGATAAGGGACTGTTCTGAAACTGAACCCAAGGCAAACAAAACAAAGCAAAATGTTT
>NW_005841849.1:3077928-3081204 GCF_000455745.1 Alligator sinensis | reverse complement strand
GCAATGATACAATAAGGAAGCATTGCTATTATTACATCTCAACAGCCTTATCTCCAGTTTCCTCAACTAACAAAGTCATGAGCTGCATTTCCAGACTCCAAACTCCACCTCACACCTTCAAGCCAATACCATCATTTCTGCCCAGATATAGATCTGGTCTGGTAATTACTATAAGTGGTGTAAGCCTGCACAGCACCTTGGGTTTCGATAGAGCCCTATCAATATATACCAGGTGCAGAGGAGACCTCCCATTCAATCCTACACTCAGGTTGATTTATACTGTTCTGGTAAAGCAAGGTAACCCTAAACCTAGCCTAACTGGCTTTTCAAGAGGGTGTAAGATTCTTCTGTCACTTGTGCAGCTGGTATGATCATGAGGTTAGACATCATTAATGTAGAGCTAACCCTGTATGCCTCAGAGCAAAATGATTCCCCAGCTTCAACACCTAAATGTGCAAGCCAGAAAAGAAACCCACCTCAGTGTGTGGACTCTGCATTACTGCCATTTATTGCTAAAACAGACATAGTTCTGAGCACAAAAAGCTGAGCTCCCATTCACTTCCATGGTAATATAGAGTAACAGCATAAGTTCCTGTGCTTTATATGAATTTCCCTGCTATGAGTGAGATGTACTTCCTGGAGGAGACCCATTGAAAAAGAGATTATTATGGTCCACAACTAGTATATGTTGAAGAAGCATTCCTAAATAGGTGAATTTAAATTGAGGGTCCGTTTTCTTGATCAATTAAACTGATTTCGGAATTGTGATGGGATTAGAAGGATGAAAGCCACCAAAGCCTACCCATAAACTCGGCCCATAGTTTTTGTATTAAAAACAATTCAAATATCTTCTGACACACACCCTAGATCTTTCCTTTTTTATTAAGCGCACATGATACCTTTCCTTGGGTCTAGCCTTTTATCTCTTTTCATGTCAGCCCTGCAGGGGAGGAAGTAAAAGAACATCTGTTAGATAGTTGTGAATGTGCCTCACTGCTGCTCCTGCTACAAGTGATGCCAGTTCTTCCCTTCTTACCACTCAACAAAACACCCAGCTGGCTCTTCCTCTTGGAAAGTGTTTAGCAAGCTTTCTGATAGAGAAGTTGCAACATGCAAGCCTGAATGTATGCAGTCTGTTCTGAAGGAAATTAAGGACTCTAAACTGCAAGAAGTCCTGCTTATCTCAAGGTGCTGTTCTGGCAGGAGAAAGGCATGTCCTAGGTGATTTTGACTGCTTTAAATTGCCGCTAAATGTGATAGGCATCTAAAAATAACCAACTAACTAATCCTAGTTACGTTGGTCTCCCTCAAATAACAGCTAGTGAGCAATAGCTGTGCTCTAATGGTTTTTTTTTTTCTTCTTCTTCCCACATTCAATATGTTTGACATATGAGTCAGAACTCTTGGCTTTCCCATTTTGCCATGGGTGTAAGTATTTAAAAGGCTCAACCCACCAAAAGGACTTGCAGGCACCACTAAGTTACTAATGTACTGCAACAGGTTGGGACTGCGATTGAAAGAGATTCTCACCAACCTTTAAGCCTTTTAAGTCTCCTTTGCCCTGCCAGTGAGAACATACTCCAGCTGAATAAAGAAGTCTCTGTATAAACTGATGTGAATGCTAATTTTAAGCATTAGACAGTCTGTATCCAGTTCAAACCAGCAGTCCGTGCACAGATGTACACTGGGAAGCTGATAAGACTTGTTACGCTGTCATGGTAAATCCATCCACACACCTGTTGTCTAAATGCAGAGGGTGGAGTCTTGCCAAACAGATTCAAAGGGAAAACAGTTTAAAGTAGCTTCTCTTGAAAGATTTCAGTGAGGCAGGTAAAACACAGGCAGCCACACAGCCCTGATATTTGCCTTTCTGGGAACAAGAAGCATCTCCTGTTAGAGAGAGCTGATGGTGAAAGGCTTTTTTCTTTAAAAAGCCATTTAGCATGGAGATGAATTTCCCTTTCAGCCTTTCCCTCCTCTGATGGAGAAAGGACTGGAAGGAACACACAGGGACTGGGTAGTCCCACTAAGATAAAGAATCAGGTCCACTTATAGAAATGGAAAACTTCTCTTGTGCAGTCTCCAGTACCCTGTCCTTAACTCTCTTGCAACTCCTTGCTGTTCAGCAAGGGAAGAACAAGGAGAGTTTGGCCTTGAGCAGTTTTCAAACTTCTTCCCTGTATAGGATCACCTGCAGCAGAACCAGTATCCATTGCTGACGGCCAAGAATATTTTCTGCTAGGCTGTATCTGCAGCTATAAGATGAAGTATCCCATTGTGCTTGTATAGTAGCTTCCATTCATTGTACTATATCTCATTGCAGATTCCTTGAAAATCTATTCCAGTGTGATATACTTACAGCCTTTTATTTCAACAAAATGTTAGCTGCAAATGAAAGCCATTCTTCTCTTCCCCTGCCCTGCCCAGCCCCCTCACCTCCCGCTCCCCACCACACCAGATTCAATCTCAAGAGGGCTCATTTTCATATGGTCTGTAGGATTCAACAAACTATAATTCACTCTATGAACTATAACTCCTTGAAGCCTGGAGTGATGTCCTAAGGGCAAAGTCTATTGCCACTAAATGACACATCAGGCTATCTGTCCTGAAAGGATTAAAAAAAAATACTCCAGAGTTTTAATCACACCTACACATAAAAGTACTTTTTAATTTCCTTTTTCTGCATAAATGATCTTCACATTTTCATATTCATTGCTGAGGAAGCTTTGCATGTTTCATTTGTAAGGCTGATGCACATTGCATATCAAGTTGATAGCTGGCTGCTTTATACTACACAAGATTATATCAGTCTTCCAGAATGGTTTAGGTCCTTTGTTAGCCCCCTTTAATAGTAACCCGTTCCACTTACCTGTAGCCCCAGATGACAGCTTTAGCTGAGGATGGTTCCTGAATTACTGATGAATCTCTTTATTATGTACAAGTACAAATCACTTAGCTGCCCAAAGCCGATTACATAATCCAAGCAAATTACTAGATTTACTCCAGAAATTCAAAGTATGCCACTGACAGCTATATTATTAAAACCATTTTGTTAACTCTTATCACATAGTATATAAAGGAAATTCTACTGTGGTCAACCCGCCCCATCCTCAATTTAAGGCCCCTAATATATACTGATATGTATTTAGTTCTGTTAATAAACTATCAATCCAGCATCCTTTTATTTTTAGCTGTCCATAGGGTTCAACAAAAATAATGGCAGCAATCAGATGCGAGTCAACAAGGACAAGTGTGAAGTCCTGCACTTGGGGGGGG
>NW_005841849.1:3062838-3077918 GCF_000455745.1 Alligator sinensis | reverse complement strand
ATAAATGCATGCATAAAAACAGACTAGGGAATGAGTGACTAGGCTGCAGTCCTGCAGAGAAGAAGGACATAGGGGTTACCAAGAACCATAAGCAGAATATGAGCCAACAGTGTGCTCATGTTGCAAAAAAAGCCAACAGCATTCCTGGGTTGTTAACAAAAGCATCTACTGCAAATAAAAGTAATTCTTCTTCTCTGTTCAGCACTTCTGAGGCCTCACCTGGCATACTGTATCCAATTTTGGACCCCACAGTTCAAGAGTGTGGACAGACTGGAAACAGTCCAGTTCTGTGACTAAAAGTGATTAGTGGTTTGGGAGGCAAGACTTATGAAGAAAGGGTGAAAAAGTTAGGGTTATTTAGTCTGGAGAAGAAAAGACCGAGGCAGGCTTGGTAACAGTCTTCAAATACTAGAAGGGTGAATACAGATAGGATAGAGATGGGCTTTTCTCTGTGGCTGTAAGAGACAGGACTAGGAGCAATGGCCTCAAGCTACAGCAAAAGAAATTTAGGTTAGAGATTAGAAAGAACTTTCTGTCTATAAGTATGGTCAAATATTCTGAAACAGGGTACCTAGAGAAATCACAGAATCTTCATCCTTGGACATTTTCAAGAGCTGGACAGACACTTGGCTGGGATGGTTTAAGTCAAAGATGATCCTGCCTTGAGCAGAGGGCTGAACCAGACCTTGTAGAGTCCCTTCTGACCCTACTTTCCTATGATCCTGCACAGTCCTGTCAGCTTTTTACTACCTGAAATATGCCAAGAAGTTTCTAATATTTTAAAATTATTTGGAGTCTCAAACAAAATTAAATTTAACCCACCAGTTCAGTTAGATTAATTCCCATGCTGCAGTGAATCAGACATAAACACAGTAAAGGTAATAGTCTATATGGCTAGGGACAGACATTCAAAAAGCTAGAGCCTGAATTAAATTGAATTGGAGCCTGAATTGATTCAATCTTTCCAGGTCAGTCTAACCTGCCTAGGTTAAATTGATCTATAACAGTACAGACATTCCTTGTGGGCTGAAGAAATGTGGGCACATGCCTGCAGTTGCTCAGGCCAGGAGCCAGTGGATTGGGAAGGGTGCTAAAGCATACCCTTGCCTGGAGGCAAGCTGTGCTGGGGAGGCATGGCCAGCCTAGGCAGTAGCCTTGGCTGAACTGGCCAGAGAGGGATTTAATTTCCTCCTCCCTGTCCCACCGGCAAGGACCCAAGCCAGGTCTGCCAGGGGCTCCCCCCTCGCTGCTGCACTGGCAGGCCAGCATGACCCCTGCTGCCAGGAAGGAACTTGCACTTGGGGAAACTGTGACAGGAGCTGCTGCCCCTGTCATGTTCGCTACTCCATCACTGCTCCAGCAGCCAGGCAGAGGTGGGGACAGATACTGGCCAGCAGGGCCCCTTAGACAGGGGGCAGGGAGTGGGGTTATTTCCCCACTCTGTCCCTGGGGCACCACAGCAGACTCTGCCTGCCTCAACCATCATTGCTGCTCACTCTATGCTTGGGACAAGCAGCAAAATAAGCCCCTTCTGCCAGACATGGGAGTGAGGGGGGCAGGAGGGGGCTTATTCCACTGTTTGCCCCTGGCACAGAGCAAGCAGCAGTGGTGGTGGCTGGGGCGGGCAGAGGGGGGAAAATAACCCTGCTCCCTGCCCCCTGCCTAAGGGGCCCTGCCAGCTGGTGTCTGGCCCTGCCTGGCCACTGGATTGGCAAGGTGGGGAGCAACTATGATGGGGGCAGTAGCCCCTGTCACAGTTTCCCCAAGTGCAAGCTGCTTCCTGGTGGCAGGACCGCACTGTGGGGTGAGAAAAGCTGCTGCAGACCATGGCTGCTGTTACACTCTGGCACCCTCCAAGCCCCAGTGCTGCCGCATACAATCCACCATAGCTCTGCACTCCCCACAGCAGGGACCACTCACTGGGAAGGGGCTTGTGCTCCCAACACTATGCCAGGGTTGACTGGCCTCATAAAGGGCCCTGCACCCTCACCACTGTAGAGGCAGCAGGAGGGGGTTTATTCTGCTGCTTGCCCCAAGCAGGGAATAAATAGTGGTGGTGGCGGTCAGGGAGGGCAGACCAGGCTGCAGTACCCTGGGAGCAGTGGTGGGGTAGATGGGGAATAACCCCCCTCCCTGCCCCCTCTGCTTCAGGGGCCATACTGACCCACTGCTGCAGCAGCGAGGGTGGAGCACCTGGCAGACCTGGCTTGGGTCCTTGCCAGTGGGACAGGGAGGGGGGATTTAAACCCTCTCTGGCCAGAGTCCCACCCCTGCCTGTCCCTGCTCCCGCTGGGAACAGAGGACTGGAGTCAGCCCTGCTCCACTGGAGCTCAGAACCCAGCCCAGAGAGCATCCTGGGATACTGGGGGACTCTCGTTTAACTTAAACCAGGAAGGGGTCTAGGACAGATATTGATTGAGCTCCAACTGGTTTATGCAATTAAAGTCTGATACTATATTCAACCAGGTTTATCTCAAACTCATTTTGGCCATTTTGAAACTGGTTTATGTACACTGAATGTCTGTTCTGTTACAGGTTTAAATCAGCTTCTGATCACTTAAACTAGTTTGTGTGTAATGTCTGTCTCTAGCCTACTTTTCATTATTTACTATTTAAATTGAATAGTTTTAGCAGAGTGTTTTCCTGATGTGCACAGGCAATTCCCATGGTTGCTAGTCAGAATTACAGGGTATTGAAGGGAAAATAGCTATTGTTAGTGGTGCAATTTTTCCTCTGTAAAGATAAAGGGCCTGATTCCTCTCTGCCTTGTTCAGCAACTTGCAGAATGAACACAAAAGATGCAAATGACATGGAAATAAGATATTGAACCAAGAGGTTTCTATTTGGAGGGAGCCCTTTTTCTTATTCTTGTTGGTAGAATCAGTTATCTAACTGATCCAATGCATTTGGCACATTAATTATTCTAGTATTATCCTGAAAGCCTGAGTTCTTGCCTTACAATTCTGTGTTTGAGATGATTTCTGCAGCTCGTCTCTTTGTATTGCTTTGTCAGTGTAAAAGATGAATATTTCTATATATTATATTTTAAAGTCATGCTGTCTATTTGCCTTAATTCTGATCTACAGTTGTGGTCATGCATAGAGGAAACCCTTTTTCCTTTTCAATTTGTTTTTGCATTTACATATGACTGGTGTTGTTAAATACAACATTTCTGCAAAGATAAAAGGTAAAGTATCCACTACAGTTCTGATTCACTGCATCTTTAACATGCAGTGATCCTTTCACATCTATGTTGAGTAACACCTTATGCCTTCATCCTACACTTAGCTGCTTGTCAGCAGACAGTTTAAACAACCAACAAATCCCACTGTAATCAGTGGGAACTGCAATTTTTCTAAGGATTCTCTCTTGTAGAATCAGGACTTTGATCCCGCCATGGTTGCTATTTTGTAGAACACAGGAAGGGTTGACCAGTTTTGCCAGCAAAGCTATGCTAATTACAAATGGGTGTGGGTGGGTGGAGGAAATCACACCCTTATCCAATGAAGTGATGTCCGTAAACCCCACGACCACCTCCCTTGTACATGAAACTAAGAAGAAGAAGAAGAAGAAGAAGAATCCTTTTGATGATATGGTTTATTGTTCAGGGAGGTAGCCAAACTAGAGTGGTGAAATAATTCCTTTGGCCAGTAAAAAATACCTTCAGTAGGGAGCTTTGACAGTCTTGCTCTATCAATACTACAAACCGATTTAAGCCTTAGTTGTGTAGACTAAAGCTTAAGCCAATACTGAAAGCTTTAGAAAATGCCACCTAAAGCAATTTTTTTTGGCTGTAAATTACTCATACTGTTCTGGTTAACATTCTGTAGGTAGGGCTAGACCTTTTTGTGAATAGGCAGGTTGTAACTGTTCCTTTCCAAGTATATAGCCTATATATGAGAGCACACATCTATGCTTCTCCTTGAACTTTTCCTTTCCTATCTCTAGCAGCTATACATTTGTGGATGAGACAGTCTCTTATCTTGCTATGGAAAGGTATTGCTTCTTTATAGTCATCTCTAAGATTCTTCATCTTTGAACTGACAAGAAGACTTAGTCCTTTTCCCAATATTTTAATGGCTTTTCCAAGGTGAAATTGTTTGTAGAGAATATGACAAACGCCATGAAAAGATTTGAAGACCCTTGTTGTCATGAGAACTTGGGACAAGATTTGCAAGAACATGCAACAAAGGATAGCCTTGGCTTTCACAAAGTTTCTTTAGGCTGGCCTTGGCTTGGCATAGCAAAGTCTGAGCAAGGGGAGAATCTAGTTACCATTTTTTTTTGGTAGGTGTAACCCACCATGGGGTGTTTACGTGGATCTTTAGTCTATCTGCATTTCAAGTAGAGCTAGTAAAACTTGGGGTAATATGTTTTGAAAAAACAATGCTGGATTGGTACAGCTCTGGAAACCGGTGGATACAGATACGGAATTTACCTGCCCTTTGAATGTTTGCAATGCAGAAGTGTAGAAGTTAGCTAGCGTTCTGCCCAACTTCTAAAGCTGTTCGAAAACAGAGACTGGATGTGTTGGTTTATTTTCTTTTTGTATGTAAAAAATGAGGATTATGACTTAACTTTACCAATGATATATTCATTAGCCACTGAATTGTTTGAAAACATACATTTGTCCAACTTAAAAAATGTAAAAGGAATGATCTGTGTTTGAAACTCAGTGATGGCAACATCAAGTCCCAAATAAGACAATATTAACATGCTAAGGATACTTGTAGGTTCCAAGAGGTAGAGTCAGACTAGCATGTAGTGCGTGCCACAGATGCAAGTTAACAAAATGACACTTGTTGCACACAACTCCATGATTAAAAAAATGCAATCATATTTTATACATGCACTCGCAATGAAATAATTTGCCTTTACTGTGAATGTTTCTCTAGATACGAGCATGAGTTATTTTTCAGACTATATGCTAGTATTTCAGCCAGATATTGATTATTTATCATAGTGTTAATCACAAATAGTGAGAAGATCAATCTCCTTGAAGGTAAGAGGATTTCAAAGACTGTTCTGTGTTTAAATGCTGTATGAGGTATGGTGAAAGAACACAAATGTGATGGGAAAGAATCACAGTAGGGCAAATGTCCGAGTTCAAAAATGAGAATATTTAGTTTATGTAGTAAACTGTATGAAGATTAAATATAGAGCCATAGGTCTTCCATAGCATTTGTAAAAGGGGCCAGTTTCTTTAGAACTTCAGGATCTGAAAAGAAACTGTTCTGGAAGAGGTGGAGTTGCAGTTGCACCTCTTTTCCACCTTGGGGGCAAAAGAAAGGAGGATACATGAAATATATTCCATCATGCCTCTCTGTTCTCAAGGATCTTGGAGAACACGTGCCAGATCCTATTCTACCTACCTGCTTAAATGCTGTCCTATTCCACCCATCCCCATCTACAGGCCTGGTAGTCACATGATGGACAGTTTTTTAAAACAGAAGACTGTCATAGCTGGGGAGTGTCAGGCTTTGGCCTTCAAACCCATTGGCATGGCTACCCATCCCAGTCTGCCACCTTCCCAAGAGAACACTGGAGCAGATGCAGGTGACCAGAGCCCTCTAGCTGGACCTAGCCACACACATCCACTCCCTGCTACCAGAGTGGCCAGCCTAGGTCTGCTGACCCTTCACCCCTTCCAATATAAACCCCTAACCCACAAGAGGAAGCATTTGGGCAACAAGGTTCAACCCTATACCCAGGTTGTTGCATCCTTGGCTTGTGCTGCTACTGGCTTGCTGACAGACTTTCCAGGTACCTAATATGGCTTGTCCACAGACCCCAAGTTTGCCCTGACCCAATTCTGGTCTGATCTCCTGGAAACCTGGCTCAGCTAGCCTCATGATCCCATGCTGTGCCCGACCCTCTGGATCGCTGATTCAGTTCCCCAGACAGATCTCTGGTTTCTTGGCTTCCCTACATGCCGACTTGGCACAGTCCCCTTGGACCTTAGCTGCTTCTCCTGTCCCTGATGTGACCCCCACCCCTCAATTGGCTGCTTATGGCCCAGCATGACAGGAAGAACCGCTGTGTAGCATAGGATAGGTGGGAGATGGCAAGGATAGGGTTTTAGCTTGGTTTATTTTCCCCGTCATGAGCGAACAAAATAAAAGCAAACTAAGAAAGAACCACGATAAAATTACAACCTGAAAAGATGGGGCAGCTATGTTTTAGGAACAGGGATACATACAGTGCTCCATTTTGCCTCACAAGCAGTAAGAAAGAGCCAAATGCTATTTGCGAGTACCTCACCTCTTTATATCTTCTGCTCCAGGAAGATGGAAGGGAAGCAGCTGCATAGACACTGATATTCAAAAAGAATCTGAGTTTGTGCACATGGGCACATGTATGGCAAGAATGGACTTCTTGAGAAAGTCCAGAGGAAAGCCACCCGTATGATCAAAGGCCAAGAGAGAAAGCCTTATGAGGAGAGGCTGAGGGACATGGGACTCTTCAGCCTGGGTGGGGGGGGGGGGGACTTGGTGGCAGCCTATAAGTACATAAGTGGGGTACATCAGGACCCGGGAGAACAGTTGTTCACCAGGGCTTCCCAAGGAATAACCAGGTCTAACGGCCACAATTTCCTGGAAGGCTGATTTGGACTGTAAAAAAGTTTTTCCTTGTGTCCAGTCTGAGTGTCCAGGGTCTGGAATAGACACCCCCCAGAGGTGATGCAAGCACTTACTGTGGATTCATTCAAAAAGCATTTGGATGTTTATCTTTCTGGGATCATTTGACCCCAGCAGACTTCCTGCCTAGGGCAGAGGGGCTTGACTCAATGATCTCATGCGGTCCCTTCCAGTCCCTAATGCCTATGAAATCTATGACTCAGAGTGGATAGTGACTGTAAGGATAGGTAGCATAGTCCCTTGGGTTGGGGTTTTGTCAGTATAAATCAGAATTGTAGACTGCTTCCTTTGTGCACTTTCATGTTGTGTCTTTTTATTCCTGTAAAATATGCATGGGGTAATGCTTATTGCAGTCACTCCTGAGGTACTACTCAAAGACATGACCATATAGTGCCCATAGGCCCTAAATTCAGTTCTGGATCTAACCCACCCTTGTACAGAATCCCCCCCACACACACGCACACATTGTTCCCTTAACAACCTAAACGTCAGCCAAAGGCTGCAAACTTTAAATCTGTTTAAAGTAAAACTTAATGCTCATCTCTGCAAAGATGACAGGGTATTTGCAACAGCATTGAGTAATTTCTAGCATGTACTTACAGTATATGGCCATACAATATCAGCCAATTTTACATTGCTTTATTGCAGCTGAATTGAGACAAATAACTGAGATTTGGTGTACTATCATGGAGACTGAATGAATAGAAATACTAACACCCCTCTTGAGAGCAGCAGTAGATAATGAGAAAGCTTTGCGTTCCAAACAAATGGGACATCAGGATTGGCTGTCACTGATGTCATGCCCATGCGAATATATTCTCAGTAAATTCAAGAGTCTGATTTATAACCTTATTTTTATTATAATAGCAAAATATACACTCTTGAAGGATTATTGCATTTGGCAGTTGAAGCTATTTAACCTTGTGCCTTCAAATGCTTGAGGCAAATGCTGTGATACCCGAGGTGGCAATGACAGCCTCAAACACTGTCTGTCACATCCTATTGCCAGGCACAGCAGAGTAATGTAACAGTCTAATGTGTCAAGGCTACTCAAAGATAATGCTGAAGCAATTATAGCTGTACAGACTAATTAAAACAGTGAACCTCCTTTAAGGTATCTAGGCACTAAAACTTTAAGACTGACCAGGCAGATACTAAAACATGTTCATTACAGGGTACAGTGACTTTCCTCCATAGTAGTGGTGGACCAAATGAACAGGGCACAGCTGTACATCAGTGTATACTTCTCCACTCTAGGATAAAGTCACTCTTCAAAGTGCTTAAGGACATCAGTCTGTTGTACTGGTAATGAGTCCATCCCAGTAGACTAGGGATATTAAATGTATCCAGCCCGACAGGCCAGATGAAAGGTGCTAGGCTGGTCACAGTGTACAGTGGCACTTGGGGGCCCATAACAGAACTGACTGCCCACAGGCCATATGTGACAGCTGAAAAGTGTGCCTGTGAGATAAAAGGTGCTTGCTGAAGGCCCTATGAAGATTAGACCAAGTGTTTTTCTGTATTTGTTTAGATATTAAGCTATATGTTGTCGTTAAGAGCCTAATTCAAGTCTAAGATGTAGTGAGGCCTTGTATAAAGTAAGGCCTAGTAAATTTAGCAAAGCCTTGAAGTAGTAAGGACCTGTGGCATAGTTAAAATTACCTTATCAAAGGAATGCAAGGCATGTACTGCTATTGGTCAGTCTAAGGACAGTTGAAGTAAAAGGAATTCGAGTGGTTGTACGTTATCAGAACCATTCAGAAGCTTTAAATTGGCTGGAATATCTGGAAACCATTCAGAAGGAAGCTACAGCTCTGTGAAAAGGATTAGTTAGCTGTTGCCTGGATCAGTGGGCCCCATGGACCTCGAGGAGCCCAAGGACTGCATTCCAGGGTCCTTCCCAGTACCCTTCAGACAGTGCTGTTTGGGGATGCCTGACTTCGATGAACTTTGTGGAAAGAGAAGCTTGCTCTGTATCAGGCATCAGAGGGGACTGCCGATAAGTTACCAACATGAATTGCTTTGGTCTGTCATTGTTTGTCTTGTTACTACACGTGGTTGCATTTTTGTTAAGTCAATAAACCTGTTTTACCTTTCTACCCCTGACCACACTCTCAATCCCTGAACCCTCCGCAGGCGGCTGAGACAGCCATATCTTTGACACCCTTGCCTTAGGCAATTTCATTTCAACATAGCTGTTAGCTCAATGCAGACCAGTTTCTCCATCAACTAGTGGTCATTATTCTGGGCAGCCACCTTAGAGGATTTGGACATGTATCTACTCCTTTTTCCAGAGTAAAATCCTGGATAAATAACTCCATAGTAATTATGCTGTGTCCTGGTATTAATTAGCAAAAAATTATTGCATAAAAATATATTGAACTCATGAACTTGCATATAGTATGTCTGTACCTAACAGTCTGCTTTTGATTTCTGAGATTAAAATTACTACGACCCAATCTATCTAGGTCCTTCATAATTTTATTGCTGTGGAAGTTGGCAGAGAAAAATATAATCCAGTTGCTTCATTACACTTAATTTATCAGATCCTCAAGGAATCTATTTCTAAGCACTTGGAGAAGGTGGTGATTAGGAACAGTCAGCATGAGTTCACCAAGGGCAAATCATGCCTGACCAACCTGATTGCCTTCTGTGACAAGATGACTGGCTCTGTGGATGCAGGGAGACTAGTGGATGTGGTTTTATTTTAGCAAGGCTTTTGATACAGTCTCCCACAACATTCTCGCAGGAAAGCTAAGGAAATATAGATTGGATGAATGGACTGTAAGGTGGATAGAAAATTGACTTGGGGGGGAGCGGGGCTCAGAGTGTAATAATCAATGGCTCAATGTCTAGCTGGCAGCTGGTGTCAAGTGGAGAGCCCCAGGGGTCAGTTCTGGGGCCAGTTTTGTTCAATGTCTTCATCAACAACCTAGAAGATGGCGTAGAGTGCACCCTCAGCAAGTTTGCAGATGACACCAAGCTGGCAGGAGTAGTAGATATACTGCAGGGTAGGGCTAGGATTCAGAGTGACCTAGACAAATTGGAGGATTGGGTCAAAAGAAATCTCATGAGGTTCAACAAGGACAAGTGCAAAGTCCTGAACATAGGAAGGAACAATCCCATGCACCAGTACAGGCTGGGGGCAGACTGTCTGGGCAGCAGCTCTGCAGAAAAGGACCTGAAGGTTACAGTGGACAATAAGCTGAATATGTTCCAGCAGTGTGCCCTTGTTGCCAAGAAGGCTAATGGCATACTGGGCTGCATTGGTATGTGTGTTGCCATCAGGTCAAGGGAAATGTTTATTCCCCTCTGTTCAGCACTGGTGAGACCACATTTGGAGTACTGTGTTCAGTTTTGGGCCCCCCACTACAGAAAGCCTGCCTACTAATGCATGGGATTAAAACAACTACAGCCTATACTTGACAACAATCAGACCGTAAGAAAATTATTTCTAGCCCCTTCACTTCTAGCTTTCAAAAAATCCCTAACCTTGCCCAACTCATCAGAAGCAAACTCCTCACTGTTCAGACATTAAGTAGGACACAGCCTTGCCTTTAACTAGAAATGCTTAACCTGTCAACATATATCCACTGCTACCACAACTAACACTCCCCCTCACCCCATAATGAAACCATGCCTTTCTGAAACTGTGAAATCATAGGCAGAGGGGGAAAAAATTGGGGGGGGGGGAGGGGGCTGAGTGTGTGTGCATGCCACCCTCAGCAGGTAAGTTTGTGGGGGAAGGGCCATGGCGGGTTGAGGAGGGAGTGGGGCTGGGGCAGGCCCTGCAAAACCAGGGCAGTACATGGGACAGAGCCATGAGCAGCTCATTTGGGGGATGCAGGGAGGGGGTGGTGGCTTCCACTGCTGCACAGGCCCCAGGAGGCATGGGGGGCACATGTCCCTGGATCTATGTGCAGGGCAGAGTGGGCTGCCACTGTGAGCTGAGCCAGGCTCTTCCCAACAGGGACTGGGCCAGGCTGTGCTCGGGGCACATGACGGTGGTGTTGGGGGGGGTTGGGGGGGCTATGGCAAGTTTTGGGGTGGCTGCAGCCCCCCTCATAGCCCCCTCCCAGCACCACCGCTGCTTGACCTTAGCAGAGTCTGGCCCAACCCCACCACCGGGAAGAGCCTGGTGCAGCCCCAGCCCCAGCCTCCAGTGGCAGCCTGCCCTGCCCCACTCAGATTCAGGGGCACGTGCCCCACATACCTCCCGAGGTGCATATAGCAGCAGGAGCTGTGCCCCTCAGACAAGCTGCTCATGCCTCAGTCCCACGCTCTGCTCCAGCTGTGCAGGGCCTGCCCCTCCCCCAGTTACAGCCCCAGCCTCACTCCCTCCCCATCCCTGCTGCAGCCACTGGAAGCTCACAGCCGGGCTGCCTTGCAACCCTACTACTGCCCTGCATTTTGGGGGAGCTAAGATCAAGTAACATACGTGATCTAATGCACCAAGTGCTCTTATGGCATAAAAATTAACAGTAACTACGTGCCAGAATGAACTCTCACAGGAAAACAAATGTAAAGGACAAAAGACACACATACACCATTGGGAACACATTTCTCAGAGAACAGCCATCCCCCCTCTGATCTCACTATCCTTCTGCTTAAGAAAAATCTACACAACACCTTCAAAAGGTGAACTTGGGAACAAAAAATCATAAGCTGCCTGGATACTAGGAACCAAGAATTTAATGCTTAATCAGCTTTAACATACATTATAACCTACCTGATTTCTGAATTCTCCCCACACATGAAAGGTGATTCTGGCTCTCTTCCTTTTTGCCTGGATCTTCTAGTAATCAGCTTTTCTTGTACTAATTGTTCGTCTGATACCCTGGAAATTTCTCTCCCCACTCCTCCAACTGTTTGGTTTTTTGTTTTTGTTTTGTTTTGTTTTTTTTACTATTGGTGTGCTTGTTTTTCCCTTTAGACTTGAAGAAGAATGTCTTGCATATGCAAGCCTGTCCAGCTCTATCCAAATTATACAGTTGGTCCAATAAAAGATTAATCACGCACAGAAATCCTTACCTCTCGCATAATTCCTGGACCATCATTGCTACAACATCACTCTAACAGTATCACAACTTCTCTTAAGGAATAGCTATCAACCCAAACAGGACAGTATCAATTCAGACGGTGCCTTTCTCCAGTTGCCAGCAACACTATATAGTGAAGATCCATGCCACTCCATCAATACTGTAGAATGAGCATAAGGTTTTCTGCCTCTTACATATTACACATGCACACTGACCCCGAGATGATAATATATCTTTGCAGAAATATGCATTATAAATTATCAGAAAAATCAGATATTTTTCATATATTCTATTTGCTGTGAGAACAGAACAGGTACAAACAGATAACGGTATAACTAAAATAAATAAATAAGTCTCACTTAGACTTTTAAATTAAGCTTTTCTCAAAGCCAATATTTTCTCCCCATGCTTTAGATGAAAAAGTAATATTATCCCATATTTTTTTTCATATTTGTTAGCTTATGCATCAAACTAACAAATCCCTTCAGACCACATAAGAAGGTTAATGTGAGACATTTATATAGATTAAATGTTGTTTGAAGGTACGTGAAACAAAATGATGGGATTGCTTTAAGTGCAAAAAAAGGAGATGGAAAAAAATCCATTAATAAAAGAAAGATGTGCCACCACCAGCTGTATTTGCATAGAAATGGCTGTACTTGTCAGATCATAAGAGGGAATTTTCTGAGGTGATAAGATACTGGAGACAGCATACTGTTATGAAATTGAAGCTGGAATAATATACAATAGTAATGTCTGTATTTATGTTCATACATTTGAAAATGCTCAGAGAATTTTACTTATAATTTTTTTTAATATAAAAAGTTTATTCTATAATACTAATGTATTTCATTTTGATGGCATTTGCCTACAATGGAATGACCCATTCTCTGAACAAAACCATTCACCAAAAATACTATGGAAACCTGAAAATGGAACATCATGGGTGCAGAGAGAAGTGCAGCTTCCCACTGTAACTGAGAACACTTCGCAGGAAGTGTTCCGAGTTGCAACGATCCCTCGGACCAAACAGAAGTTCACTGTTGGTTCCAGGGCGGGGGAGGGTCATCTAGCTGCTGGCTGGGAGCCTGCAGCCGGTTTCCCCTAGGAATGGCCCCTCTTTTCTGCAAGGCTGCAAAGTTTTCAGAATGGGATGGGGGAAAGGGAGCAAAGGAAGCTAATTCTAGCTGGCACTGGAGGTTGTGATGTGTGAACTGGAGCCTCCCCACCTCGGGGATGGGGGGAAATTAGGGAGTCTCCAATACGCCCACTCTACCCTCCAGTGGGGGCTAAAAAACCACCAGACTGTGCTCCCTTTCCCCCCTTCCATTCCGAAAATAGTGGCAGACTGAATTTACAGAAAACTGTCCGTTTTGAAACATCTTCATCCCACCCCTCATGCAATGAGGGTTCAGATTTTCACCTGAACAGACGTTTTTTAAGCTCTCTGCAGCCGTGCACTTGCATTTGGTCAGTTATAGAGCACTTTTTGTGGCCAGATTGGGCAAAAGATGTCACTTCTGTCTGCGCCCCATGCTGTACCAAAGGCTTTTCTTGACAAAATGAAGAGTTTTAAGTGCGCATTTCTGAAGTGGATAATTTGGTAGCACAGTTGAGGGTTGATAATGGAACATTTCAGCACTGTGGGACTGCAAATGCAGACAACCTTCTGCTGCTGGCATATGAAACCTGGCCATATGTGAAAAAGTAAAATGGCAGGTAGGCAACATGCATCCCTATTTATTTTGTAGTTTTAAATCTATATATGAAATACTATACAAGTACAAAGATATTAATTGTTATGTTTTCATTTCTGGCTTTACTCTATAGATTAAAGCCAGATCCTGTTCCACTGTGCCAGAGTCCCTGAAAAACCATTAATGCGTCTACTTTTAACATGCCTTCATTTGATCCTTAAAATGTAAATCAGCAGGGATCAGAACCCACTGATCGATCACATAGATGCTTTTTTCAAAGACTAATAGATGTATAGGTAGAAAAGAATATATCCTTAAGAGTAAGTCTGACTCTTATTCTAGTGATCATTGAGATGATCCATACTGGCAAATTCCTATGTTTCTATAGTTACAGGTAAAACTACTTAACTTGTGCTTTAAAGTGAAACACATTTTAACCGGAAAAATTGCCTATGTTCGATCACATGTGGTATCACACTTTATGCCTGCCTTGGCCTTCATTGATATCAGCTAGTACCACGAGCTGGGACAGGTATTGCTGGGACCAGAACTTTAAAAGGTGTGTGAGCAGCCCAACTGCAGGCATGCCATTTAAACATATGCCAGCATGCTGGGAGCCTTGAACTGGGAGTGGCTCTACAACATCAGGTTCCCTGCCTATTTACAGTTCCTGGAGTGCACACGGGTAGTCCAGCAGGGGAAGCTTCCCACACACTGGCAAGTTGAATGGGTGCAGGGGTAGCCCAGCACTGGAGACTGGCTCCCAAGTCCAGACTGCTCACATGCCCTTTAAACTAATTAACATGCCAAATGTTGAAACTGTCACAGTACGCTTCTGCATCAGAAAGAAGTTGCCGATTTAATCACTTATACTACTCTGTTGGAAAGGGAGTGGTACCACAAGATTTCAAAGATCCCTGTTTTTTACAATTATACAAAAAAAAAAAAGGGGGTAGAAGTGACTATGACGACTATTGAGGTATCTCCCTATTGAACATTGTTGGAAAAACTGTCACTCTCATCACGCTCTGTAGGCTGCAATCTCTAGGTGGAAAAATCTATCGTACAAGTCAATACAATTTTTGCTCCACCAAAATGATATGATATTTTTGGTCGAGAAACTGCAAGGGAAGTGTAGAGAAAAATGAATACTATGGTACATAGCCTTCATTGATCTGATGAAGGCCTTCAGTACAGTCAACAGATAGGGCCCTTTTACTGTTCTGAAGACACTGGGTTGCGTCTCCCCAAACTGTTGAACATCATTTTCTCATTAGATCAAGGTATGAAGGCAACTGTAGTGTTGAAAACAAAGAATCAGATGCCTTTGACATCAACAACAAGGTGAAACAGAGGTGTGCCTTAGCCCCCATGATTCCTGCTTCTTCATGAATTCAAGGACAGCAATGATGACATTTATCTTCAAACCAGATTAGACAGAAGCATGTTCAACATCCCAAGGTTTAGAGCAAAAAACAAGGTGAAAGAATTGGTTTGAAAAACTATATGTTTGTGGATGATGTGGCCTTGATTGCCCACACTGAATCCTCCCTGCAAAATCTCTTGGGCATATTTTTTGAGTTATACAAGAGCTTCAGGATGGCAATTAGTCTCAAGAACACTGTAATCATGTATCAAGGACTGAAAGAACCAATCCCTGACATCAGTCTGGGGGAAAAAAATCTCTTGGTGTCATTGACAGTCTT
>NW_005841849.1:3052324-3062828 GCF_000455745.1 Alligator sinensis | reverse complement strand
CAGGAATCTTGACCTTCAGACTGAGAACTAATAAGAATCAGAAAAGCAGCTAAGAATTTTCGGCCATTATAGAAATGTGCATGGAATAACAGCAAACTATCAGCTAAGGTGAAGGGGCAAATCTATGAGATTTGTGTGCTGTCATCCCTGCTTTATGGTTCAGAAATGTGGACTACATGTGCCAAGCATATCAAGAGGCTAAACAGCTTCCATATGAGATATCTGTGTAAAATCCTAAAAATAAAGTGGGAAGACAGAATATCAAACACAGAAGTACTGCAGCATACAGAACTGACATACTTAGAAACCACTGTCAAGAAGATGAGGTTGTGATAGATGTCAGGAGAATGGGAGAAGACCATACCCCCAAGAATATTTTGCAGTGAGATTCAAGACCATTCTAGAAAGCAGGGTCACCCTCTACGGTAGTACCACAGTGCATGTAAAAATGACATGAAGTTGATCAATATCAACATAGAAAGCTGAGAGGAGTGCAGAGAATGATCTGGAGGGAACATCTGGCACTAGGTGCAGCTTAACATGAAGCAGTTTTGATCCAGAGAATGGAAGCAAAGTGAGAAAGAAGAAATCAGCATGATGTAAATTTGAACTCCAACTCAGACAGCACATGGATCTATGAAACTTGTAACAAGCTGTGTCACTCTCAAATTGGGCTGGTCAGCCACAAGTGGAATCATCTGGTATCTGACTAGATCCCTTAGATGTACACCGTGATCCAAAGGATTGACGGTTGCCTACAAATATAAATCCCTAAAGCAGAATTTTAAGTTTTGTTGCAGGTTTTCCCCATTTATCACGGGATGACCTGCCTGAATGTCTGGCATATTACAAAAAGTCAGATGAAACTCTTTTTCTAACCCATAAATGTAATATCTAGAAGGGGCCTAAGATCAGACTGATCTTCCATTCCTGATCTTGCTTTCCAACTCTCACCCTCTGTGTTCCTGACCAATGTAGATGACAAAGCCTTAACTATCTGCTTCATTAGGGACAGATCAAAAAAGCCCCAGACCTAGATTTAAGATTTTTATCTTTAGTGTCATGACAGAATATCTTCATGCCCATTTATGAACAATATTACCAGAGATTATTTCTTAAGTGTGCACTACTAGTCAAAGAGATGGTAGGTATTTTTCTTCTTCAAGAGGAGCAATTTGCAAAAGCAGAATTGCAATGATTAGCTAATATAACTTGTAAAAATCCACATCATAATCACCCTATTTTTGAAAAAAAAAATCATAGCATCATAGTAGCTAGGGTCAGGAGGGACCTGAACAGATCATCTAGCCTGACCCCCTGCCACAGGCAGGAATGAATGCTGGGTTCACAAGACCCCAGACAGGTGATCATCTAACCTCTTTTTGAATTTGCCCAAGGTAGGGGCGAGTATCACTTCCCTGGGGAGTTGGTTCCAGATTTTGGCCACCCTAACTATAAAATATTGCCTCCTCATCTCTAACCTAAACCTGTTCTCCATCAGCTTATTACCATTGTTCCTCATCACCTCAGGTGGTGCTGAGGAGAATAGGGCTCTTCCTATTTCCTGATGATCTCCCCTGATGAGTTTGTAGACAGCCACCAGGTCCCCCCTCAGCCTCCTCTTTCCGAGGCTGAATAGGTTCAGGTCCCTCAGTCTCTCCTCATAGGGCCTGTCCTGCTGCCCTCGCAAATGGGTGGCCCTCCTCTGAACTCTCTCCAGGTTGGTCACATCCTTTTTAAAAAGTGTGGTGCCCAGTACTGGACACAGTACTCCAATTGTGGCCTGACCAATCCACTTCAGATGCACACAAACTAATTCCCTGGTCACTCTCACTCAAACCTTGTTCCACCAATTCAAGCTGATGCAATTTAACCAAGCCAAACAGCTACATAGATATTCAAGAAATGTATCATGGAGTAAAAGTGGGAGGGTAGAGGGGCAGATTGCCATTCATCCACTGCATCACAGTAACTGTCCATGTGCCCCCACACTGCCCATGGTAAGTGGAAGCTAACTGAGGGTAACATCGCCTTCAAAGAAAGAAGGCTAAATGAACCAGGTTTTGTTTCCACTCAGAATGGGTTAAGAATGTTCACGTGATCAGTTGCTGCAAGGTAACTCAAATCTGTTCTATCCCATCATAAGTTGCTTGCGTGTCCAAACCCCTATTTGGTTCCTGGTCAGCCAGCCCTCATTTAGCCATCTTAAGGTGATAAAATGTACGATTTTCCACACCAACTTTTGTACTCCTTTTACCTAGATGGTGTAACCCGATGGCTAGGGACAGAAAAGACAAACAATCTAGTATAAGCCATCAGAGACCGGTTGAAATCTGTAACAATAGAAGTTCAGTTCACATAAACCACTTTGAAACTGACTGAAATTGGTTTAAGATAAACCTGAATGGATGTAGTATCAAACTTAACTGATTTAGGTTAAATCGGTTCATTTAACTTCTGTCCCAGATCCCCTCCAGATTCAAGTTAATTCACAGACCCCCTGAATCCAGGGTGCTTTACACCTCCCCCAACAACCCACTCCCCACCCTCCCCCCTGCCAGGGTGGGCAGGCTAGCCTTAGCCCAAGCAGTCTGCTTCAGCCAAGCAGGGAGGCATGCTCTAGCACCCTGTGGCTTCTAGCCGGAGCCACTACAGGTATGTGGCTGCATTTCCAGAATCAAAAGTGAATGTCTGTTGACTTGTTTATTGGTTCAATCTATGCAGTTTAGACAAACCTGCAAAGATTGAATCAATTCAGCCTCAGGCTTTTTGACTGTCTGTACTTAGCCAATAACAGGCAGAAAAGCAAAGGAGAAACCAGAAGTCTTGTCCAAATTTGTTCTGCTAAAGTCATGTTGGCTTAGGAATGAAAGAACTGCACCTCAGGATAGATGTAGGCTTACCAACATAACAATGTTCACATCTGTAACTGCAGCTACACTGAGTTCTACTGCTCTAACAGTATCCATTCCTATACTACATAGCAACATAAAAACTGTAAAGAAGGCTGTAAATTGTGACATATTAAGGCAAATGAAGATGCAATAATGCAAAGCCAGAGCTCACTATGTAGTTGCACCATCCCAAGATCAGAATAGGAGGCAGATAGTAAATATGAGCCTAGGTCTGCATTTACAAACTATGCTTTTGTAGCTGGATCTTCCAGGCTGGCATTATAAAGCTGCTGGTTAACACAACGTTAAAGGAAAAACAATTAACAGAACCAAAAGTTTTATTCTAGGCAAACTCAAGAGGTATAAGGCAGTCCTTAATTCATAGATGGTCATGATTAGTCAACTGCAAGGTAAAACTGATAAGTCCTTTTTCAGATACATGAATTGTAAGTCTTCTATCAATTGCATTTAACAGGTGGCTTCCTTTCCACTTCATTTGAACTCTAATCCAATTTGAAATAGATAACAGAATAATCCCATTACAAGATGCATTTGAAGTTTAATATGAAGCATTAATTTGCCATACAAAAGCTATTTAAAGACCTGAAGGTTGTTGTAGCTGGGCGCAACAGACCTTTGCCAGAGACGTGTCAAGTTTATTGAGCGGCATCCCAACAGCATAAGGTACATCTATGCAAGAGGGTTTGGGTAATCAGATGCAATGTAGAGCAGAACAAAGGAGCACTGCATTGACGATGTCAGGAAATCCATCTCAGGAGTGTGATGGATTTCAAAACAGATATTGGCTAGAAAGCCTACATAATAGCCCTTTACAAGTTAGCCACATCTTGTGAGTTTTCAGTGTTCCTGTCTCGGTTAAGAAATGAAAGAGAAAGGAAAAGAAAGAAGCAATAAAAGTGGATTGTGATGTATGACTGTGGAATAAAACACACACATCATGGCTCTCAATCCTCTGTGTCATTTTTTGCAAAACCAAAATATAGATTTATATGTTCAAAGAAAAATACTGGGTGTGCCTACATGTATTAGGAATACACAAATTCAGACATGTCCAGGGACCAACATACAAGTAAGCCCAGTAGATAGGGACACTGGGAGAGCCACTCTTGGAGTACTATTCCCTCAGCTCCCACATCAGCAAGATGGGAAGATGAGGGTCTCAGTAGGAGGACTCAGGTGCCTATATACTAATGCCAGAAGCATGGGGAACAAGCAGGAGGAGCTAGCCCTCTTACTCTCCAGTGTGCATTATGATATAGGAGGCATTACTGAGACCTGGTGGGACTCCTTACATGACTGGAATGCAGCTATAGAGGGCTACACCCTGCATAGAAGGGACCACGTGGGGAAAAGAGGTGGAGGCATTGATCTCTATGTGAAAGAGCAGTAGGCCTCCTTGGAGGCCAACATCAGCTCCAAGGACAGACAGCTTGAAACCCTCTGAGTCAAGTTGTGGCAGGGGGGCATGGCAACAGAGAACTAACTGTACGTATATACTATAGACCATCAAACTGGGGGAGTAACTTGATCTGGACTTCACCCAAGAATTGACTGCAGCTGCACATGCACGTGACATAAAATCATTCATGATTACCAATTATCCAGACATCGCCTGGGAGGAACACTTGGGGCCAAGCTGGAATGGTCGTGATCCTTCCTGACCTGTGTCAAGGAGCTCTTCCTGACTAGGGAGGTACATGGACCAACCAGAGGTGATGCTCTGCTAGACTTGGTCCTGGCCAAAAGAGATGACCTGGTCTTAAATATAGAGGGAAGTCTGGGCGACAGCAACCATGAACCCATCATGTTCACTGTTTGACATAAGGCAGACAAATCAGAAAGCAGGACTGAAGTCTTGGACTTCAAAAATGAAGCCTTACCAACCTCATCTCCTTCTGTGACCAGGAAACTCAACACCTGGACACGAGAGAGCATGTTGACATTGTATACCTAGACTTCCAAAAGGCCTTTGGTCTAGTATCCCAGGATGTCCTCATGAGAAAATTGGAGGATTGTGGGCTTAACTCCAAGACAGTCAAGTGGGTGAGAAACTGGCTGCAGGATAGGACCCAGAGAGTCGTAGTGAATGGGTTTGTCATCCTGGCGAGAAGTGGGCAGCGGTGTCCCACAGGGGTTGGTGATCAGTCCAATACTTTTCAATATCTTTACTAATGATTTGGATGTGGGGGTGAAGAGGTCACTGGCCAAGTTCATGAATGACACCAAGTTATGGGGAAGCATGTTCATGCTTGAAGATAGGCTACAGTTACAGGTGGACCTAGACAGGTTAGCAAGTTGGGCTGATCAGAACCTGATCAAGCTCTTGAGAAATGTAAAGTGTTGCACCTCAAGACGAGCAACTCCCAACACACTTACAAGCTTGGCAGCACCAAACTGACTAGCACCATGAATGAAAGGGACCTGGGGGTAATAATAAAACCACAGTATGAATATGAGCCAGCAATGCGACGCTGTAGCCAGTAGGGCAAATAATACTCTGGCATGAATCAATTGATGCATCTCCAGAAAAACCAAGGAGGCGATTCATTCATTCTACTCAGCACTGGTGAGGCCACAGCTGGAGTACTGCATCCAGTACTGGGCACCGCACTTCAACAAGGATGTGGACAAACTTGAGAGAGTCCAAAGAAGAGCCACCCATATAATCAGAGTCTTAAAAAGGCAAGCCTATAAGGAAAGGCTGAGGGATCTGGGATTCTTCAGCCTGGAGGTAAAGAAGGCTAAGAGGGGACCTGGTAGCAGCTTACTGCTACACTAGGGGAGTACATCAAAAGCTCGGTGAGCAACTGTTCACCAGGACACCCGAGGGGAAAATCAGGAGTAATAGCCACAAACCCTTGGAAGATCGATTCAGGCTCAACATTCGGAAAAACTCCTTCACAGTCAGGGTGTCCAGACTGTAGAATAAGCTCTCTCCAGAGGTGGTGCAATCACCTACCCTGGAAATCTTCAGGAGGAGACTAGACAGTCACCTTGCTGGGGTCATCTGACCCCCAGTTATCTTTCCTGCTTGGTGCAGGGGGTTGGACCCAATAATCTTCCATGGTCCCTTCCGGCCTTAGAATCTATGAATGTGCATTTGATGCAGGACCAGTTTACTTGCAAGTAAACTACTCATAAGTAAATGCGCTCGGGCAGACGTCTACACATACAGGGATGCAGGAGGAGATTTGGTGCTCCCAGCAGCAAACTGCTCCCATTTCCTGGGGCCCTGCAACAGGCCCCTGACACTACTAGGGGGAGCTGGAGACTCTGGCCACAGCTGCCTGGGGCTAGAGGCCATCTTTAAAAAGCAGTCCCACTCCCTGCTCCATGGCCAGCTGTGTTTCTGGCCAGAAGCAGCATGCATAGTGGGGGGAAGCAAACAGCAGCTCTCGTGCCACAGCCTCTGCCTCCCTGTGCCATGGCTACTCTAGCCTCTGTCCCTGGCAGTGATGTCCAGTGCCCTGGGCTCCTGCAGGCCTGCTGTGCCAGCCGCTAGCTGACCCACAGCTGAGCGGGCCCTACCAGCTCCCCCACATGTAGGAACCACTTGCCTGGCCTCACCATGCTGTCCCATAGATGCTCCTGCCACCTGGACCCCCATGGTTGGACCCCAGCAGGGAGGCCAGTGACATGATCCAAGATGCCGTGCCCCAGGTCCTGGGGTGCAAGGATCACAGTCAGCTGCCATATAAAGGGTATGGTCTTGTAGGTGCAGTCTTGTGGGCACTCCCCAACTGACAACTGTGGTCAGTGATGGTGACCCACTTTACCCACAAGGCCTTTATGTGGCACTGCCGCACCAACTGGTCATGCCCACGCACCCACATCTGGCATGACAGCCCCTTGTAGACATGGGCGTTGGAGTGCCTGCCCTGAACAAACTGCCAGTGCCTCTCTGCCTCACCACACAGCACCATGAGGTCTCCAGTCTCCACCTGCAACCAGCTGGGGCTCCGGGTAGTGGTGAGTAGCATCCGTAATGGAGACCATCAAGGCTCTCACACCAGCTCTCTGGGCCTCCATGTGGCCATCCCTGCGGTGCCAGGCCTGGGTAGCTAGCTGCAGGGGCACTAGGACTAAGAGCCGTGTAGTGATGCAATGCCTTGCAGCACCTGCAGGGCTCAGGCAGGCTGCTGGGGGTTGGCCCTGGTGGCCAGGAACTGGCTGCAGCTGGGCCCAGAGACTGGTAGAAGCTTGCAGCAGCCTGCAGGCCTAGATGACATAGGCCTGGCAGCTATGTGGTACTGCAGTGCCAGGCAGTGGCACCAGGGTGCAGGCAGGTTGGCACACGGGCAGCAGAGGCCAGAAGTCCCTCCAAGCTCTCTGCTGTTGTGCCTGAGGGCTCAAAATGCCTGCAGGTTTTTAAAAGGGCCTGTGGCTGGGGCTGTCACAGAGGTGGCCAGCCCCAGGGCTGAGCTCAGGCTGGCCCCATAGTGGCAGGGCTGACTGGGAACAAATCTGCTCCCAGGTGGCATCTACACAAGTGTTACTGTGCCATAAGTACTCATGAGTAAAATTTGCTACTTGCACTGGCAATAAAGCATCTCGTGTAGATGCACCCTCTGAGTGACGCATGTAAGATACGTCTTAATACTAACTGAAATTTAGAAAAAGAAGAAAATGTAAGGCTTCTACCAAAGCCAGGGGGAAATGGCAGGAGTTACAGGGACATGAAGTCTGAAAGAACAGAGTAAATACCACATCACCCATGAGAACAAAACATCACATGGAGGAAGCAGTTCTATATTTTTCCATGTCTCTGAAGTATCTGTCTGCCATTTCGAGACACCCATATTGCATCTAGACAGGGTATAGACCAAAGGCTTTTCAGCTATTTAGGGCGTAACACTTTGAAAGGTCCCAGGGCGTACGTGGGGGTGGGCAGGGGTGGAGTGCCACCACCCTGCACCACTGCTTCACAGGAGCAGGGCTGAGTGAGAGCAAGACTGCAAAGACACCACACTGCCATCACTCTGCCACTCTCCCCTACACTGCACATCTGGCTGCTTGCCAACCCGCCATCCCCCTCCGGGGTACACTGATTACAAAGGGGGCTACTGGGGGTATACCTTATTTTAAAAGGTTGAAAACCCCTGACCTATGTCTATATTTTATCCAGGCATTGGTACGTGAAGTGATATGCTGTCCACAGCAGACCACAATTCATGGGTCTTGAGTAGGAAGCCTGGGAAGGGGGATGAAACCTGCCTGGACCCCAGGATAAAAAGCTTGAGTTGACTCTGGGAAGGAAAAGGCAAGCAAACTGGGACTAAGACAGGTAGCCAGCATAGGAAAGACAGGACTAGGACAGGAATAAGTTGGAAGGGCAAGGCAGATGTTGCCAGCTTGTGGGCGGAATAGGCTACAGGCACCTGCACCATAGCACACACCCCTCCAAGGCTTGGAATGGACCCCGGTGTGTCCATACCTCATCATTTCTATGCCACCTGCAAATATCTGTGAAACCCACTAACAGGTGTCTCATCTTCTATGAACCAGTAAAAGAGATGGATTACAACTTAATATGTCAGTTATCTGGTAGCTCAAATACAGTGGAGATTTGGACAACAAGCATAGATACTGGGAGAGTGTAGCCAACAGAACTGGCCTGAGTAGCTGAGAAAGATTAGCTTGCAGAAGAGAATGGGTACCAGGGAAAAGCAAATATCTGTGGGGTGGATTCAAAGTTTCCAAACTTGCTGATGATCCATGTGGCTATAACATGGTACTTGAGCTTTTCTAGAAACCTAAGACACTATACACACAAAACTGTATTACAAGAACATTAACACTGGAGGGTCACACAGAAGCAAGAAATAAGAAGTACGAGGACTGAGGTTTCACATGCAATTTGTGCCAGGCACTAATGTACTTATGCATGCAACTCCTGCCCTATTCAGTGCACAGGATAGACAATCTCTGAGTGTGTCAGGGCTGTGTAACCAAATAAGCTGTTGAAGGAAGCAGGGAATTGCAAGAAAAGAAAAGATCTTCTTGGGACTAAACCAGTTGAATGCTGCCCTGGAGAGCTGAATTCTATCCCTGCCACTTATGCCAAACTTCCTCACAGCTGGTCACAGATCAGATGCTTAATTTTCTGGGTGCTCAAGGTAAGACGCTGGGATCCAGTTTGCAGAAGTACTGAACACTCACAGCTGCAAGTCACTGAAGCTGGCTATGAACATATGGGCTAAGGATAGACGTTGCACATAAACCAGTGTAAGTGATCAGAAATTGGTTTAAAACTTGTAACAGAACAGACATCCAGTGCATATAAACCAGTTTCAAAATGGCCCAAACTGGTTTAATATAAACCTGGTTGAACACAGTGTCAGACTTAACGGGTGAAAACCTCTACCCACCACCTGATTTGAGTCAATCTGGTATATGAAACTTCTGCCCCAGACCCCTTCCTGGTTCAAGTTAAATCACAGTCCCCCAGCATTCCAACAAATCCCCTGGGTTGGGCTGTCTACTCCAGCAGAGAAGAGTTTGGAGGGGGCAGGGGAAGAGAAGTGGCACAGTCTGCTCCACCAGGCAAATGCCAGCTGGGGCCCTGGGGCCAGGGCTAGGGGTTAAACTTCCCTTCCCTCAAGTACAGAGCTGCCCTGCTAAAAACTTGCTGCTGGCTGTAACTGTGGACTACAAATCCCAGAGACACCTGGAAGAAGGAAGAGAAAGTAATGAGAAACCTTGCATAGTCTGGACTGCAAATCCTAGAAACCTTGGGGGCAGCAGGAAGAGGAAGCAAACATATAGCCCATGCTGGCTATGTGCCAGACAGCTGTGTCCTAGCACCCCCTCCCCAGCTTCTGGCCTGAGCCACTGCAGGTATGTGGCTGCATTTCCTGAATTAAAGGTCTTAAATTGTTAAATTAAAACTGTCCAATTCTCTCTCAGTTTAATCTCTGCAGTTTAGACTAACCTGCAAAATCGAATCGATTCAGCCTTGGGCTGTTTGACTGTCTGTACTTAGCCATGAAGCACAGAGTGCTATGTGCTCTGAAAAAGTTAAGTCTCCAGTTAGGCATCCAAAATATGTTGATACTTCCAAGTTCAAATTTCTGCTTTAGCTCTCCATTTTAAAAAAATAAAAATATATTTAAAAAAAATCCACCATTTCCCTCACCTCACAGGGGGCTTGAAAACATAAGAAGTGAAGCACTTAACACTAGAGTGATGTGCACACCATGGAAAAAGCCAGGAGGAAACTAGTAGTTCTGTCTTCAGAGCAGCATGTGTGTAGTGCCCAGTAAGCACATAGAGCAATAAAAAGGTAAAAACCAACAAAAATGAAGAGCTGGTCACTTTGCTAAACATTGTCCATCCTGTACTCAGGATGAGAGAGAGGTCCTGTGGACAAAAAATATGTAATTGTACACTTAAAGCCTGTATGATACTGCATACACATAAGGGGGCCTAATTAAGAGGAAGCCAACAGCTTCGATTCTGGCCTTTCCTAACTAGAGCACTTGACATTGCAACCTCCACACTCTTTTAAGTTAGCTATTTGTGTACAAGATGTGATTCTTGTTCTGACACCCTTGTAGCTAGGTTTCATGATTTCCCATGGAGGATGACCA
>NW_005841849.1:3040654-3052293 GCF_000455745.1 Alligator sinensis | reverse complement strand
GCTGAAGTCCAGTGTGAGGCCATCAGGGGCACAGTGTTTGTTTAACTGACAGTCTCTCCATCTGGGATCAGAGTGAAGAGCAGAACCAACAGGACTGCACAGTCACTGCCTAGCTCCCCAAATTCTGCTGCACTGCTTCAGCCAAAGTGGAGGGAGCACAGTTATCTTAATGAAGGCTCCAGCAAGGAGTTCATAGCCTTGAACACACACAGTGTTGAAGAACTGTCATAGATATCGCATGGCAGATCATCCCCCTTATAGTTTAATGACTTGATAAGATAATTCTGTCCACCCTATTTCAGCTGGATGACTTTTTTTACATAGTGCTTTTCATGCATATTTTTATGCTAAAGTAAGTTTTATAATATTTCACATTGCTACTTAATTGATTTAATTTCTAGTTCTGCTGCTCTAATAGGCAACACCCTGATAACATTTTTTATCTTCAGTCCACTGAAGCATCCTTGAGACGCTGAATGAATTTATTCTGCTCATGGAGTCAGAGGTTAAGAGACTTCCCATTGATCAGAGAATCCGTTATACTTACCACTAAAGAATCATCTGTTTCCAGTCTAGCTCTGTTAATGGGAACACTGAACAAAACTATTTCCAAAGAGGTAGATTGTATACAAAGGTTTATTTTTTGCTGTTTTGTTTCATTTTTAAAGAATAAAACTTCCTTACACAGCTTTCCCACATGCTGGATTTAGACATGCCAATGACATATCCATGCAGACCTGGACAAGTTATCTATGCTGTGGATTTTTGATGTCAGAGACTGCACATTGCCAGGGTATCAGTATTATAATGTGAACGAGTATGCAGACAAAACTGCTATAAAGGCAAAACTCACACAATGCTTGGTATTAGTACATAATAAACCTGACTATTGTAGCTATGTCCATTGGCATAGTCAATCTGTACCTAACCATTAACTGAAATTAGGACAAATCCCACATATAGACAAGGTCTTAATCTAGAATCAAGAAGGACTATCTGACATGAACTTGATGGCTTTTGATATGTCAAAAGTGATCTTGTTCTACAACTGTACATTGTATCCTATGGATGTACAAATTAATAACTCTAGATGAAGTTTTTATATAGTTTAATTTGAGAAGGAGCGGTGTGATCTTTCTATGAAATTCAATTTAAAAAGTTATTTCATTATTAAAACCTTTCTAGAATTACATACAAATTGCATTTGTTTAAGTCTATAATCATAAAATGTCAGATACTTGATGCCTTTGATTATTTGGTGCAAATGACTTTGAAAACTGATAGATGTTGGCTCATTTTTCCCCTAGTCTTTAAACTTCACAGCCAATAAAAAGGACACAAGACAAAAGATTTTAACTGCCTTGGAAATGCTGGTGATTTAATAGTAATTTTTTCTACCTTCCCTGTCTATTATTTCAGCTATGATATTGTACTTCTAAATGCCAGTCTGATTTTAAGATTTTTTTAAAAAATCCATCTCTTTGCTGCATCAGTAGATTCAACAGACAGTCAAAGCAGAAAAACATTTTTCCCCTGAAGAAGGGATTGTGCAATATCCTAGATGCCATGTATTTTGCTTTGCAGCCTGGACAACATACTGGGATTTCACTACTCTTTTTAATTAAGAAAAGAGGTTCAAGTTAGGCAATGTGTTTACCTTGACTAAGCTTTGACCTGTCTTCCAAACAGAGAGCTTAAAAAGCTTTCAGTTGCTGTGATGTGTGTATATTCTTGGCATTAGCCAGAGCTACACAAGCATTTTAAGAGAAGCACACCTCATAAACACAGATTCTATGTAGCAATGAGTCTCCTAAATTGACTAGATGCACTTTGCCCATATGGAGAAGTGCTATCACTCAGGTTTTATAATGACGTTGCACTGTTTGCAAAGTTGTAAATGACTCCATAAGACCACTGGAAAATTGAGCCCAGCATCTCCACTGGATTTACATCATTAAGTGACACTAGACTTTGGCCATAAGCAATCCTTGCCCTAATCTCTCCTCCTTTTCTAAAGCAATTGTTATAGTTTCATTATTTAACTTTCAGGTTAAAAATCTAAATATATACTAAGGCCATGAGTCTCTACATTTTTTGTAGGTAGGTTTACATCTGGGTGTGCTGTAAATTCTCCCTCATAGATTATTCCCTCTCAGAACACTATTCCAACTGTTGTGTGTCATTCTGGCTAAGCAAAGCAATTACTAAATTCATTTCAAACATAATAGTGAATCTAGCCCCAAATCCTTCACAAAATCTGTTACACACCATCCAAATATAACAGGGACAGTTCTCTATTGCCTTGTACAACTACACAGAGTTGTGCAAAACAAGGCATGCAGGAAGTTACCTATCCAAGTTCATCACTTGCTCATTACAGCACTGACATTTTCCACTGATTGTCTCCAACTGTTAGACTACATTAAAGGACCAAAGCAAGGAGAAGCAGGCCCTTATACATGGTTTTGTAGGACAGATGTAGTTTGCACTAATACAGTGTTCCTAAGCGTTTACATCAGAAAATTTACATTAGTGTAGTGGATCATAGTTTTGATAAGCTCTAATGCAGGTAGGGTCAAACCTACATTCACAACTAGGAAGGAAAGGTACAACTGGAGTCTGTTACAACTGTAAGGATGGTAGATACCAAACCAGATTGGGACACTTCTTTGATAGGCTTAGATAGGCCTAGACCTTTTTAGTAGATGATACTCTAGAATACAGACACAAATTAGTTAAAGAATTTTTACTGAGAATATTTTCAGATAGTATTTTTAAAAGCACTTGGAATTAGCCAACCTCTTCCTGAAGTCACCAAGGCAGGCAAATACTGACAACATGTAAAAAGAACTCACCATTTTTAGTACCCCTCTCTGATACTTTCCTTACACTTAATATCAGTCCCATTTCAAACTCACAGAGGTGAGAAGAGGCTTAATACACTAGATTTTGCACAGTGCTTACAAATCCTGGGATGAAAGACACCACAAGTCTTTATTACACTGTCCATCATTCCTATTCAACTGAAAAGTGAAACATCTTTATGTACTACTCTAAGTTTTTTATATTTGTTTTTATAAGTCCATGGGTTTTCATATAAGTGTAAGAAACTAATTAAAGTCAGGTAATAAAATAAAACACTTGTTGCTTTTAACTTTTAATCATTAACAGTAAAAATGAGGAAACGATGATAAATATTATTTACCAAAACTGCTTTTCCTAGCACTATCATTTGTGTTGTTTTTCAGTAGGGGAAAAATAATAAATTTATCTTTGTCAATGACTTCTGCTTCTAGCCATCCTTGAATACTTGCATGCTAAAGCATAAGAGTAGGGTTTTACCTATAAAATAAAAACATTTTCCTAGTTATTTTGAATGCAGGTTGGTGGGTCAGTCTTTGTGGGTTTTTGCATTCCCTGCCAAATTCTGGTCCTCATGCTATATCATTAATAGAGATTATCCATATTTGGGAGGCCGCAGGAGGGATTTGCACAAGCATTGGCCTAAATCCCTGTGATATCAGTGGTTAAACTACTCCTCCAGGTCAGTGGGAACAGTAAGCTCAGCACTGAAGGCTTCTGAAAACTCCTCTCTGAGAAATGAAAAGCTGTGCTAGGGCCAGTAATCTAAAGCCAACACAACAAGAACATAGGACAGATAGCTGAAGGAACTGTTAGTGCTACTTTCTAACTGATTTTCATGTGCTTATTGACTTGAGTTAGTTTAACCAAGTGAACACAGTTAGCTATGATTTGCCACATGTCTTCATATACCAAAGTGCAAGGAACAAAATGCTCTGTATCTCTACTGCTGTACACCTCAGCATTTTACAACATGTGTAAGTGTCTGTCACTGGCATAAGCAGGTTCCTTCCATACTTGAGAGGGTAACTGCAAAAGAACTGTACAAAGAGCTCTTCTTACTCGGTCTGGTGCTGTATGGACCCCACCTCCTGGTGCAGACCATGTTGGTGGTCCCTTGAAGTCAAGGATGAAGCCCATCAGTCTTGATGCATCCTCAAGTGACTGAGGAGCCTGATTCTGGATGCACACATTCTCCAACAATGGGGGCATGTTGTTGCACAGGGGAATAGGATTCACAGCCCCAGGTTGGTCTCCTTCTCCTTCCTCTGCCACCGCTGTTCCACCTCAGTATCAAGTTGTTGGGTCTCAAAGTGGTACACGCCTTGGTGGCACCATGCCAAAATGGTCAGCAGCTTGCTTCTCCCAGCCATTGGTGTCAATCCCTCCGTGCTTGAGGGTGACCTTGATCGTGTCTTTGTACCATTTCCTTTGGCCGCCCTTTGAGCATTGGCCAACAGAGAGCTAGGAGAAAATCTGGCGAAGGAAGTGGTTCTCGGACATCCAGATGCAATGGCCCATCTATCGGAGTTGATTCTCAAGAGCAAGGCTTCAATTCTGGTGGACGCTGCTTCATGGTCCAGTGGTCCTCCCATTTGATCCCCAGGATTCGACACAAGTACTGCTGGTGAAAGCTCGAGGGTCTTAATGTGGCATCGGTAGACAGTCCAGGTTTCACTAGTAGTGAAGGGTGGTCAGCATGACAGCCTTATAAACCAGGACCTTTGAAAATAGAAATCTTCAGAAGTTGACAAAGACACATTGTCGCAGCTTGAAGGTGGCGGCACTGGCACAGTTGACCCAGTGCTGGACTTCATCAATGGTAGCTCATTGAGAGAGGTGACCGCTGAGATATGGAAAGTGCTCCACATACTCCAGAGCCTCCCTGTCTATGTAGATACCATGAGGGATATTCATCTGGCCTGGGGAGGGTTGGTGGAGAACCTTTGTCTTGGTGACATTCAAGGACAGGCCAAGTCTCTTATACAACGCATTGAAGAGATCTAGGGTCGCTTGCACATCCTGTGTAGAGTGAGCAATTGTCTGCAAGCTGAAGGTCGTGGATGTCCTTAGTGGTGAATTTCATTTTTGCCCAGAAGCACCCAAGACTGAAAAGCTTCCTGTCCTATCAATACTGGATACTGACGTCTTTCGCTGAGTTTGTGAATGGCTTTGCCAGGAAATGAAGGCTGCATGCTTCTGCTTGAGGAGATCGCAAATCTGAGCATCATTGGCACCAAACCAATCCTGGTTCTGTCGTGATGTGAACCCAATAGTCTGGGCACAGGTGTCTTGAACAGCGGACCTGAGTTGCTCCTAGTGTGCCTGGGTGGAGATGTCATCAGTGGTAGGGACTTGCTCTAGTGCACTATGCAACTGGGTCTGGAACTCCTCCCACTACCCAGGGTCCTTCAGAGCAGCGATATCCAGCCATCTCCAGGCAGCCTTCTGGGTCTTCCAGTGTCTTGGTGCCAGGTAGATGTTCCTCACTGAGCGCACAAGTTGGTGGTCCACCCAGCAGTCTTCAGATCCCTTCATGGCCCTCATGACTAGCATGTCTCTCAGATCTCTACCTCGGATGATGTAGTCAAAGAGGTGCCAGTGCTCTGTGCAGACTATAGCAACCTCAGGACAAGTTGATTTCAAATTCAAATAGGGTTGTTACTCTGTTATGTTCAAAACAGTCCCCTCAGGGCAGGAACATGATAATACTTAGACCATGCCTTCTTGGTCCTGGTCACATCCCTTCACTGGGGGCAGGAGGAGAGGTGGTATAAAAATCTGTATAACTAGCTCCGTTTCAGTTATGGATTTCTCCCATGACAGAATAATCTCCCAGTGGCTTTCCAGGCCTAGTGACTAAAGAAGTGGCCAAGAGTGGAGAACTCTACCTTGCAAGCATTTACATTTCTTCCAAGCAGATATAAGTGTAGAGACATGAGAAAAAGACAACATCTGACCATTTTATTATGCATACTTGTACTTGTATTTTGCAGGATCTTTCATTGTACGTGTGCCTTCAAGCAGTGGGCACTGTACCAAGTGTTGCCTATCCTGAGGCTCTGTGCCTCCGTCACAGCTGGTGGAACTAATGGTATAGCCCCAGTTCTTCATTAGTTTTTTGGCGTATTCAACTACAGTGCACAAGCAGTTGAGACATCACCACCTTTGCCACAGTTTGTCGGCTCCTGATGGTAAAGACTCAGCCTCTCATTCCACATCTGTAGTCATGTCTCCTTGGGTGTGGTATCGAGAGGTTGGGTGCTGGTGAGGAAGCTCCTGTGTGACTTCAGTCATTTGTGTGCTGCAGGATGATCGTATAGCAGGTGTCTCATGTCTTCAGTCTGGTCTCAATCATTCTATCCTGCTGGCCACTGCTCTTCTGGTATCAGGAAGAGTGATGCCAGCCAGCAGGTACACACTATTTAGGCAGGTAGGCTTCAGACATCCTGTGATGCATTGGCAGCTATCATTCAGAATTGGGTCAAAGGTGCTTAAGCATGTACAGATATCTCCTACACAGCACCCCAACCATCTTCTCAGCCCTAACTCCCCATTTCAAGTTGCTTCACCTTTGCTTTTGTCTTCATGATTTGTTCTTTGTATGAGAGGGTTCGATCAAGGGTGACCAAGGTAAACTGGGTTTGGAAAGTGGGACAGTGGAGTCCTAGACTATGTAATGTTGAGCTGGTGGTTGGTCTTGTAGTTTTTCAGATGGAAGGCCCATACTTGTGTTTTTGCTGGGTTGGTGTGCAATTGGTTTTCAATGTAGTATGCGGTTAGGCCAGGTAGTGCCTCAGGGCTTTTTCAGCATGGCCAATGCCAGTGTTTAGGGCTGTTATACAAAGGTTGTCTGCACATATGAAACATCTTGTTGCCAGAGTAATTGGTTAGTCATTCATATACGTTATATAACAAGAGTGCAAGTGCGGTTCTTTGGGGGAGGCCTTAATCTGTTGCTTCCATCTGCTTTGCTTCCCATCCAGTTTGACAAAAATATGTCTGTTTTTGAGCAGGGTTCAGCTGTGTAAGGTGTAGATTTTTTTTTTCATTTCCAAGGTCTTGAGGAAGAGGCATTGGTGGTTAACTGTATTGTAGGTGACTGTTAGGTTGATGAACACAGCTCTAGTGATTTGAATTCTTTCGAAACTGTCTTCATTCAGTATGTTGAGTTAGATTGAGCAGATGGCTCATTGTTGATTTTCCAAAGCAAAAGCCACCCATCCCCATTTAGGGATTAGGTGTTTATCCACATATGGGGCAAGCTGATTCAGTATCAGTCATTTTACACAGTTTGTATGTGTGGCATAGCAGAGAGATAGGTCTGAAACTCTAAGTGAGATGGATCTTTCCCTGGCTTTAGAAGTACCACTACCTCAGTATGTCACCATATCTCTGAGATTTTTTTGATTGACTGTACATGAGTTGTATAAGCAGAGGATTCATTCTCAAGTCTGGGGTCCAAAACTGCTTGATTTTTTCAATAAGTATGTTGTCAAGGCTGGCTACTTTCCTGGTCTTCAGTGTGTTAATACCAGCATTCAACTCTGTCATTGAGAAGGGGCTTATAAAACCCAGGTCTGTAAAAAGGTACTTTTTAGCGCTGTGCGAATCTTTGGTCACCAATTCTATTTGGCAGAGATTCAGCGGCTGAATCTCTGAATCCAAATCAAACCAGGGGACCCCTTTAATCTCTCCGAACTGAATCCTTCAAATCGATTTGGAGAGATTCTATGATTCAGCCATAGACACAGGTTTAAATGTTCTTTCTACATACCTCAAAGTAACAGGTGGCTCATGAATGCTGAGATGGTGGGGCGGTTGGAGTGTCCCACAGAAGTGCGGGGGTCCCCAGTGCTGGTTTCTTCACAAAATGCAATTCTGTTTCAGAGTTCCAGACCTCTCTCTTTACTGGTTTCTTCACAAAATGTAAATTATTATTTTTCCTTATAGGCTCTGCATCAAGAGTAAAGCTAAATCTGCTTTAGAGACCTCCTTAACCTGAATCAGACAAAGTTTGCCAAAAGATTAGATATAGTATGCTACTATCTGTTTGGAAACTTTGAAACGCCAGCTGTTTTGTAATAAAATTGGATTTAAACAAAGTTTGCTCAATGGAGGCAGCCTGTTCAATGATCATAATAATTTGAAAATCAGCAGTCACACCACCATGCAAAGATCAAAGGTCACTGTAATTTTTACAGTCTGGCACTGCTCCAGAACCAATAAAAATAGTAATGCAACTACAAGTAGTTATTCAAGACACTGTTTATCTGGGAAAAAAATAAATGTTTTTATACATTGCTGCTGTCTGATTCTCCATCTGGCCCAAACTGGTACAGCTCCTGAGACATCATTATTGCTATAACAACTTAAGCACATAAAACACTCCATTTATAGTGAACCCAAGAAACAGCACAACTTCAGACTATTTTACAAAGAAGCAGCTTTGGCCTGGAGCTCCTGTAGTTACCAATGGGATTGCTTTTAATCTGTACCCAGGAAGAAGTCCCAGGTCAGCATCTCTTCTGAGCATGTCTGCACAGCTGTTCTAACCTCAGTGGTTCATTTCAGGAATGGACCAGGGTAAATCAAGGTTGTGCATAATGCCTGGAAGGCTCTATAACTAAGGCTCAAGGTCAGAACTGGTTGGAATGGGCGACTTTCAAAGCTTTTCAAGTTTTAGACTCCTTCCTAAAGCTATTTCTGTACTCCAGGATTCTTAGCTATTTCATTTTTAGTAATTCCAATCATGACCATTAAATCAATGCTCAATACATAAAGGGCACTTCATTGTGCTGAAAGGAAGTTCATAAAATGCATACACAAATTATCAGCATCCAATAATTTTATAAGATAAGAATGAATTTCACCCAAGATATATATATTTGTACTTCCATAGCAACAAGAGAACCCAACTGAAACTGGGGTCCCCGCATGTTAAGCTGTGTACAAATGTAGTAAGATAGTCTGGGTAAAGATAAAGGCTATATAAACAAAAATTATCAACGGAAAAAAAATGACAGAAATAAGAGAATTTCCCAAGGTCACAGAGGACATCTGTAACAGAACTGGAGTTGAATACAGATCTCACTAATACTAAATCAGTGTCTTATTCACAGGATCACTTGTGCTCTGACAAAGACTTACATCCCCTTATACCTGGGTTGAATTGGCCCCATATATGGATGCAGCAAGTGAAACAAACTCAATGCCCCTAATTCAGAAACCAACAGACAAAAGGAAGAGCATGTTTTATTTTTAAAATGTTGAATCAATTGTTAGACTCAAGGATATTATTCTCTTTTTTCTCAGGTTATTTAAAGAATCTGAAATGCTTTTTCTGGAAAAGGGATGCCCATTAGAGCAATGGTTTTGCTATAGAAATAAGAGATTAATGCCAATGGAACAAATCTCTTTAAAGAATTTAATCCATCCTAAATTATCTCTCACTGGAAAGACTTGTGGCACATCTGCATTTTATGTAAAACTCCCAAGTTCGGATGTTTTGTTATTTCATCTTCATTTCCATGCTGTAAACCCAAACCATACTATTTGACTTCCAATAGATACTAGTTTTCTCCTGTTGTATCACCTTCATGCAACTCTAACCTCACGGACCACATTTTGCCACCTTTACTCATGTTAGTACTCCCCTGAACAAGCATTCCCATTGATTTTATTCAGTGCTAAGAGTGACAGAATGGGAACTTTCATTTGGGTACACATTAGGGATAAGCTCAGCAAAGCTGTAGTAAATGCTCTCCTGATTATCCATTATTTCTAAGCCATTTCTTAAATGGACAACCCATATTTTGGAAATTTCAGGTCTGTTACAGTCACGTGGACCACTGGGTAACAAATCTTTTTCTGCTACTCATTTCTGCATGTTTACTTACATGCAGAATAGCAAACTGCAATGGAATGAGACCAATTATTTGAAAGCATGTTTCGATGCAAGCTTTTTCTGTAGTCCAAATCCCTTCTAAAGTCAATTTCTGCTGCACTATGTGCATACCACCACCAAGGCAGTTAGCAGGGTCTAACTTAGGCTCTGTGTTAACAGCCTCTCTATTTTCCTTCTTTTCTGCTTGCACTCTTGCAAATCGGCTTGCAATTTCTCTTCCACATAGCTTCCCTAATTCCTCTCATGTCGTTTATTGTTCCCTTGCACTTGGCTGTGCTGCATACAGCATGTGCCCATGGCAATAACAACATTTGGAGCTGAAAACAGACAAGCCATTCTCCTTTTCATCCAGATACTGATCTATGTTTACACACAATTCCCCTTTCATTTCATCAGTGCTCTGTGTACTATATCACTTCTCTGTCAGGGATTCTGTATGTGAAGATGCCTTTGCGTAAACGGTGGGATGTATTCAGTTTTTCTGAAGATGAATTACACATTGTGCCTGTTAGGCATAAGATTTTTTTTTAAACAAGACTTTCATTTGTAGCTTTGACTGATGCATGGAATATATTGGACAAATGATGCAGTTTGATTTGGGATTAGGGAACTTTAATGATTTTACAATATGCAGCTAAGGTCCCCATAAACTCTTCCTGAAGTTTTTATGGTGTTTATTTGAATATTTAATAGCAGTCAATGAAATGTTGTTTTATAACTTGCCTATTTGCCTTAAGGGTTGCTTGCTGGGGAGTATATTGTTTGTAACCTTATTTTTGTGCAGAGTCGCTTCTCTGAAGAAATAAAGATACATTTCCATTACAACAACCTGGTGTGGGAATCTTTCCCCACTTTTTAAACTTGAATTGCTTGAAAATACAAAACAAACAAGTGGATCAGAAACAGGAAAGAGCCTCTGATGGGCAGAAGCAATCCACTTCAGTAAAATTAAAAAGGTTCACCCTCCACATTAAGTGTTAAACTATTAATCATATATAAAACCTTGCTATGTCAATTTTTATGCCACTATTAAGAATTCAATAGGATCCTTGCTTCCTTTCATTATCAACATGTATAACTAATGTTTATAATAAATTACAAATCATGTCTGAACATATTTATAGCTCCAATTAATCATTTATTTGCTAGACAGCACTCTCTCCAATGAGTTGAAACTCAAAAAAAGCAATCCTATAGAAAGGGGATACTTGGTCATAGTACTAGGGAACAGTATAAGAGTATTGCACAGGCATACAGGGAGGATATTAGGAAGGCCAAAGCACAATTTGAGATACAGCAGGCAATAGACAAAGGCTATAAAAAGGGATTCTACAAGTATGTCAAAAGGATGACCAAAGAAACTACAGGTCCTCAAGGAATCTATTGTGTAGAGGAGAACAAGGTAATTAGGAACAGCCAATGTGGATTCACCAAGGGCATTGACAGAAGTGACATTTTGTTGTAAAACGATCAGTCCCTTGAAAGTGCTCTACAGCTGTGCTCTGATAGAAGTGCATGGCTGCAGGGCGCTTCAAGAGTGCCTGATCAGTCACACAACAAATGGACCCTCATTACATGAGGATTCAGATAAAGGAGATCTAAAGCAGAGCACCTTCATTAACTTCTATCAGTGCCCATCTGGGAGCAGGGCTGGGCTTATGCAGCCCGGCCTTTTCCAGGTGCTGTCGTCAGGGTGGGAGGGGGAGAAGGAGCTCAATCTGGGGTTTGCCTGGAGCTCCAATCCACCCCTCTACTCCAGCACTGGTTGGGTAAACTGCAGACCGAGCTCCAAGCTTTCTCCTCCACTTCCCATCCTGAAGACAGCACTGGAGTTGGGGGGGGCTAAAGGAAAAAGAATGTCCATTGGGGG
>NW_005841849.1:3035051-3040623 GCF_000455745.1 Alligator sinensis | reverse complement strand
GGGGGGGGGGGGGAGGGGGCAGGGAAGGAGGTAGTTGCTGTAACTCATGGCACTTCCTGTAAAGCACCATGGAGTTACAGTGTGGAGCTGCATGTCTGTCAGTGCTCCAAAATTCAGTCCATGACCAACCTGATTTTCTTCTATGGTAAATAGGGATCCACCTAAATTGGACTAAAAGTGTGCTGTCCAGCAGCTCCTCTAACCTAGCTTTTTTTGGCACATACCCTCTCCCCCACCTCCCCCTGCTGCCAGTTGGTTGAGCACCGCTGCTTGCTGGTGACTGGCTATGAGGCAAAAACTATGGCATATTTAAAGACCACAGTTTTTGCCTCAGCTAATTAGGAGCAAGCAGCAAGTGGCAGGGCTGCTAAGGTTCCTCAGCCAATCAGCAGCAGGGCAGGGGTGAGCATGGCAAAAAGAGCAAGATTAAAAGGAGCTGCTATGCAGCGTACTTCTAGCTCAATTTAGGTAGATGTCTAATGATAAGGTAAGACGGGCTTTATGGGGAGAAAGCAGTGGATGTCATATATCCTGACTTTAGCAAAGCTTTTGACATGGTCTTCCACAACATGCTCATTAACAAACTAAGTCCTTATCCCCCTGCTTTAAACCTGCATCAGGTTAGGGTAAGTTTGGTGTTGGTGGGCAATATACCTTGTAATTGTGCAACAGGATTGTGTCATTTTAGGAATAATTTAGACAAGCACTTGGATGGATGGTTTGAATAGAAATTATCCTGCCTTGATCAGGGATTTGTACTAGATGACCTCTGGAGGTTTTTTCCAGCCCTAATTTCCTATGGCCCCACTTAAGCCAAGGTGCCTCTCATAACTGATCTAATAAGCCACTGGGTTGGGAGATACAGGACTTGTGCTCTGTATAAGGCATAGAACAGGTCATTTGCAAAGATGGGAACAAAGTCACTCACCTCTCTGTGCCCAACTCACCCTCTCTTGTCTGTCTGTCTTATCTTTAAGTTGTAATCTTTCTGGTGTAGTAAATTTGTCACTGTGTGCAAGGAGCCTGGAACCCCAGTCTCTGTTGGGGTTTGCATGCGTGTTGTTTCAATTTGTTACACGTATGAAATATCCTCTCCATCCTCAGCCCTCCACCTCTCCAAAGAATAGTAGGAGGAAGCACCAACAGTAAAGTTAATAATGAGAAATATTAAAGAACAACAAAAAGAAAACATTATAAATTGTTACTGTGGAATAGTCAAACAGTGATTCCATCAAGATTTGATCAACAACTATGAATAATTGACCACCTCTTATTGCTGTTACTCCTATCCTTCTCGTCTCCTGTTGGCTCACTCATTTTAGACCCAATTGATCACTGGTTCTGCAAACTGGCTCACATGGACCTCTCCAGGACTCTATGACAAGGTAGATGTCTGTTCAGCTAGACTCCTTACAGATTGATGTCTAACATTATAAACTCCACCCAGCAGGGAACAGGTCTTACCTGAGCTTTAAGCTGCTTTATGTGCTGCATTATAAAGGGAATGATTTGATTGTTAGAGTTGTGTCCTCAAATAGGAATGTATGCTTCATTTTAAGCCTATTTTTCTCTAAACGTAGGTGGTATCTTAGTGTAGAATTTCACACCAGCCTTTTTTTTGTTTGTTTGTTTGGGGTTTTATGGTATTTGAATGTATACAGTTTGTTTGGTTCTTCTTCATAAATATTTAATAGAAAGGCTTTGAATTCGAGTTCTGACAATTTTTTCCTTGGAAAACCTATGCTTTACTCATTGATAATTCTTTTTTAAGCTTTATCTACCCAATATGTTAGAGATGTAGGTCTCGAGAAGATTGGGTGCAGTGTGCTAGTGGGGGAGAACTCTTGAGAAGGAGCTGTCCTCCACTAGTGGATTTAAGGCCACTTCAGGCTTTATTCAGATTTAACGGGGAAAAAAAAATACAAACTTATGCTACCTGATGTGTAGCAACAGGGTAGCCACACACAAAGCGTTTTTTGCGGAGCTACACTGCTGTGTTACATGCCAAAAATGATCGAAAGACTCTCATGCAAATACCCTTCATGTCATCTAGTGGCCACCACCATAAAATATTGCAAGACCTGGGAAATCAAAAGTACAAATTTTGAAGCAGCAAAAGAAAGAAAAGAAGTACCCTCTTCTCCATCGAAAAGTATGTGATAACTAGCATATGCCACAGCCTTAAATCCACCCTCCTGAGATGCAAGAACTCCCAGATCCGAGTGTTGAGGAGAACCGCCTGAAGAGGAATGAGTGCAGAAAGGTGAAAGTTAGGTAACATTTTAGAGGCATTTTCACTATAAATAAAGAATTCACTAGATTACAAATAAATTACCAATTCATAGATATTATTCATGAATAGATGTTTATCATTAATAAATACTAAGTAACTTATTCTATACTAAAATAGCAGCTTATAAGTGAGCCTTAAACAACACGTGCAGAAAGCAAATTCCAAATTCAGCCTGGGATTAGTAAATGGATTCTAAGTCAATCAGAAAGAACAAAAACTGCACAGGCTTGATTCGCCACTGTCCTGCAGACTGCTAGTATCATTTCCACTTGAGAAAAGTGCTTCAAAAATGTGATCATTTTGACTGGGCAGCAATCTGTACCAACCCTGGACAGATGCATGTAGAAATTAGGGGAAAAGAAGCCAGGAAATAAAGAAACAGGCATACATTTTTTTTTCCATGAACTAAAGTTTAGTGAATAATCTTAAATAGCAAATAAACTGGAGAGAGAGAGAGAGAGAGAGAGAGAGAGAGAGAGAGAGAGAAATCAGAAGCTTCTTATAGGGAAACTGCAAGCAGAAAATAGGTTAAATTAATCACATTATTCACTCAACTCTGCTGTTGTCTTAGTTCTCTGCACTGTCACTGTGGTTTGAGCCTGTTGGGAATGAAAGCCCTCTCCTGCCATGTATACACTTAAAAAAAAATAAAGCCACAAAACCTGACAGTCTTGTTTACATCAATTGTGTGTGAAAAATATACCCTTGCAGCTGCTTCTCCTTATAATGCATTATCAACATTACTGACACTGTTCATTGCTTTCCCCATCTGGTGACACAATGGAAAAATCATTTAATTAGACTGACTGAGGCAGAAAAATCAATCTTTAGAGAAGCAGAAGTGAAAATGTACTGCTACTTTTCCCTCTTGTTGGTCTTTTAGAAATTGCCAAGTTGCTGCACAAGGTTTCCTGATGTGGCTAGGAAGCTTTCCTGCACAGCTATATTCTATTTGCTCTTGATGGTACAATGTTTGTTTCCAAGTTTGAGTATGTGCAACTCCCCTGTACTGAGAAAGGCACTTTCCAAAAAATGCATCCATCTTAGAAATGCCAGTGACACTCTCAAGCATGCTTGGTAGGTAAGTGATGGTGGCTGGCAGCCATGCTGGGTGTACCACTGGAACCTTGATGTCCTGAGGCAACTCCTTGTGAACAGGGGCAAGGTTTACTAAACTGAAGCAAGCTTTCCTATTGAAAACACTGACTGATCTGGGCTGAGTGAGCTCTGGCTCCTGCTGGCAAAGTTAAAAAAATTCAGTCCAGTGTCCCAGGAACTGAAGGAGATTGAGGGGAAATGTGGACGATTTCTCTCAGACAGAGGCATGCATCCTCCTTTGAGCAATGGCTGGGAGGAAGATGTGACACATATAGGTTAGATCCATCCAGAGGCTTCAGAGAAGGTGGATTCAATCTCCTGCTAGCCAGATTCTGAATATGAGGACTATCAGTGACGGTGAAGCTGGTTATCAGCTTATTTGCTACCAAGGAGCAAAATAATATCTATATTGTGATTTTTAACATTTTTCTCTTGTAAGGTTTTTATTTGTTGTTAGGTTGTTGTGTTTATTATTAAAGTAAAAAGATTTAGTTTGGAATCTTTTATTCATTACTATTTACTGAGCAAAATGATGCCAGGTATCCCACACGGGGTGCTACTGGGTTTTAGTACATGTATAGTGAACTCGGAGGGGTTGTGCATTCGGCACTGCATAGCCGCTCCACACGTACTTGAGAAAATAGAAATTGGGATGGCAATCTTTGTTATACCATGGAAAGGGACTGGAAAATAAAGCTTCTGTGCTAACAACTAATATCATAGCACTGTTGGAGTTCAATTGAGTGAAATCAAGTAGATCAGAAGCTGTACGACCCAGTTCCTTTTTAGACACCAGTAGCATGAACGTCCAGTCTTGTGCCTTTCATTTAATTAGATTGCCCAACAACCACCTAGTTGATCTTCAGCTCCAGTGCAGCAGTGATTAATGAAGCCTGTGGCAAAAGGCCACCTCTGTTTTCTCCCCAAAAACTCTGCTCTGTGACAATTTGGTTAGGATGGGCCCTGCAGAGGGTACACGCCTTGCCCCATCTCTTTAGGTAACCTGAGCTGGATACATTCCGGGGGGGGGAAACCTGCTCCCTCAGCCTACGTGACTGGCATCACATACCTGGGTGAGGGGCTTGGGCTCCCTGGGGAGCTAGGAACTGCCAGTCTGCCCAGCAACTAGTGATGTATTTCAAATTGGTTGGTTGACAGCCAACAGGTGCTGGCCTCCATTGGACCAGGTAAATGAGGTCATAAGGGCTATATAAAGTTAAGGAGTGCCCAAGAGGAGGGGGCAGTAGCTATGAGGAAGACTCAGAGAGAGAGAGAGAAGAGCTGGACCATTTGAAACTTGCTCTCTCTCTCAAAACTCATGATCAAGGAACTGCCTGCCTCCAGAGGGAATCTCCACCTGCCTCTGGATGCTACTTGTGAGTAAGCTACCTGAGATCTAACTAGATATATAATATGCAGTAACTCAGATGCGTGATCAAAGGCTACCCAGCCATGCCAGTTTGCTCTGTGGGATTTCTCTGATATTGCTCTACCCTGTAACCAATAAAGTTCTCCTTTGTACCTAGTGTGGGAGACTTATTGGGAGTGGGTCTAGATTATGCCTTGGGGTCCCCTTGGTTTGGCTGACTAAGGGAGACCACAACATGTGCTTCAACTGAGGGAAGCATGCCAAGTTCTTGAAGTGAGTCAAGTACCCGCGGGCTACTAGGTCTGTGTTTCCCAAGGGGCACAGCGCAAGAATCAACACCATCCCTGGGTGGTGGCAGCTCTACCCCCCAGGCTAGCGGGTGTGCTCCAGGAAGGGGGTTAGCCAGACATGAGGCACCCCAGGGAGGCACTTGGAGCCTGGAAGGTGGTTGGGTGCAGTGAGGTGGGTGGCTGAATGCAGGAGCACCCCCTACTGGTCTGCCACAAAGCCAATTGGGGATTAAGACTCCACTGTCCTATTGTGCAGCATGAACACAAGCCTGCTTGAGAATTTGCAGTTTAAGGGTCAATTGAAACAGAGAGTGAACAAGCTGCGAAACAGAAGTATGCAAAGGTGGGGCATTGTGGTGGAGGAACAAGGTAATAAAGAGGTGGCCTCATAAGGTACAAATTACTGTGGTCTTATTCACTGTATGATAAAGGCCACTGCAACCATGCTCTTAAATCACCTTCAGGGGAGTTAGCCCGAGTGTCTTGAGGTATGTCTACATTGCTAGTTAAGACCACCCTCAA
>NW_005841849.1:3032761-3035020 GCF_000455745.1 Alligator sinensis | reverse complement strand
CTTTCCTGACAACCCCTTTCCATATCCTCCTCATGACAGTTCAGGTGGATCCCAGAATCTGTTGACTTTTGAGGCCTGAGTTCAAGCCTCCTCCTAGTCTGCTCAAATCTGCAATGTTTTCACAACTCACACAGGTGCTGGGGACCACAAGTACATGGAGTGCTTCACAGCAATCCCACAATACCCCCTGGCCGACTTCCAGCTTTTGAGCACCACTGCTTCTTATCTTGACTACCTACAATTACAGCCAAGCACAGGAGGAAAGACAAGTAGTGGGCAGATGGATTTATTTCCTAAGTCTACTCAAATGGTGCCAAACTAATAAAGCATTATCTGGCATGTGGGGCAGCATGAAACCCTAGACTCGGCAGCATGGAAGTCCAAGTCCTGCTCAGTGATATGCTGCACAACTACTGAACCTGCGAAGTCACCCAGTCCCTGGGTGTCAAGGACTTGCAAAACTCCATCTGCATTAAGTAAAATGTGTTTGTGTCACTCCCATAAGCTAAAAATGTCTCACTGAGTTGCCAAGACTCTCACCATGAAGTGACACATTCTAGAGAAAACTGACAGCCACACTCCAGGTTTATCACTCATTCCTCATTAAACCAGAAGTCTGTTTCCTTGGTGTTTCTTCACGGTGGTAAGCAAACTTGGATGCTGCTGAATCTTTTACATATCATAGTGCAAATTTAAAAATCAAGCTTTATAAAAGGGAGATGTGTACATCCAAGTCATCTTGTTTCTTTGGTTACCCTGCATTTGTACCACACAACTGTAACCTTCAAGAATTATATAACATGTTGCATAACATGATGACACTGATACTTAACATTTCTATAAAGCCTTTGGTGGCTTAATTCAGCCAACCAACCATGCTTCCCTTAAGGCAGGGTTATGTTAATACTATACATATATCTTTCTGTCCTACTGTTAGGACTTTATTTTTAAACTAATGGCTTGCACAACGTTTTTTCTCTTTTCAAAATGGTTCCGCCATTCACCATTGAATTACTGCCCAAGAATAGATCCAGAAACAGAAGTTCTGCTGGTACCGCTTAGTCCACTCAGAAGGATCATGAATAGTGTAAAGACATAGCACTAGCAGCTCAAGTTAGTAGTTCATTTATAGACTCAGTGGAGTTTTTCCCTGTACTGTGCATGTAGCAGGTGAAAAATAACTCCTTTCTTAAACTACTTAAAGAGTTGTTGTATTTCAGTCATGCATGTACAGATGAACTTCCTGTTCATTTTCCCCTCCAGAAAGCCCAACATTTGAGGTGTCATGCACATTGCTACATAGGGATATGGGCTTTAGAACTGTAAGCCTCCTGCTATAAATCACACCGTAATTCCATTTATGAACTTAAAAAAAAAAAAAAAAAAAAGCTTCCTTTTAAAACTACTTAGGATTTCTGCTTGTAGTGGAATAATGTTCTAGAACCATGAGGCTCCTCTGATACTCAAAAACCTTCTTCTAATTTTCAGCCAAAAGCCTGCTTTGCATCCATTTACTTCTGGCCAACATGCCCCTGACATACATGGAATACAAACCAAGTGCAATTCATGATTAATTTTCTTCCTCCTGTGGAATTAAAGGTCAATTCAGTATTTGCTTATGAAGCCTAAAACCACATCAACCCTGTCGGACTCTACTTTTTCTGCAAGACTAAATTAAACTAAGCTTTAAGGCTAGGGACCAGACATTCAAAAAGCCTGAGCCTAAATTGATTCAATTTTTGCAGGTTAGTCTAACCTGTCTAGGCTGAATCAGTTTGTAACTGGACAGACTTCTCCTCTGGACTGAAAAAATGTAGGCACATGCCTGCACTGGCTCAAACTAGAAGCCAGGGGGTGCTAGAGCAGCCCCCCGCTTCCCTTTTACAATGCTGATCTGAGGGGAGGCATGACCAGGCCATGACAGGATGCTCTGATTAGGGTTCCCTCCCGCCACACTGGTCTGCAAGGGAGCCAGCAGGAAGTTACACAGCATTTATCACCCCATCAACAAAACAAGAGGATTTTTCATTAGTTCAAGCTCTTCTGAAACAACTTTTTCCGAGGAAGGAACGGGGGGACATTACCAGCTACCTGTTGATTAGCTCCAAAGAGCCTTAAGCTGACACTGTCAGGTCTGCCTTTGCCCCATCTCCCACAGCATGGACCATAGCCAGCATATGATATTCTAGCTAATGCTGAGAGGTGTCTGTGTAAGGCAGAGGGGAGGGGGGCATCCCTGCTTGAGTAGGGAGTGTGTGG
>NW_005841849.1:3031092-3032732 GCF_000455745.1 Alligator sinensis | reverse complement strand
GGGGAAGGAAGCCAGGCAGACTCCCCATACCTCCAGTCTCTGCTGGATCTACAGCCAGGGAGCAGAAGGAAGAGGCCAGCCCTGCTGTGGAGCAGAAAGCAGAGCCCTGTTCAATGCTGCAAAGCATCTGGGATTCTGGGGAACTCTGGTTTAACTTAAACCAGGAAGGGGTCTGGGACAGACATTGCATAAACCAGTTTGACCCAAATCAATTAAGTCCGATACCACATTCAACCAGGTTTATCTCAAACCAGTTTCAGCCATTTTCAAACCAGTTTATGTGCACTGAACATCTGTTCTGTTACAGGTTTAAACCAATTTCTGATCATTTCAACTAGTTTGTGTGTAATGTCTGTCCCTAGCCTAAAAGCAAGTGGATCACTGCTCAAGTTCTTCAGACTCATTGCCATACACCATAGGCTGATTTAAAAACTGAAATTCCTCCCATCTGGCAGACTACTCCATTGGTTAATAACATATTAATCAGGCTGTGCAGGTTCAATCATACCACAAACAAGTCACGAAAGCAGGTTGCATTTACCACATTGCTCTCAGTTCCAACTGCTTGCCTACTTGTCTACTAATATCCATCTTCTGATTTCATTTAAAAACTCAAACAAGCAGCTTTTCCCAGCAAGAGCTTTTATCTGTTAGGACAAAAGCTCTGAGGTACATGATTATGGTGATTTTCTTAATATTCCCTCCCCCATCTTTACAGAACTTGTCTAAGAGCCAAACCTATCACTGTTCATTTTTGTAAGAAATACTAGCTGTACTCCTGGTGCACTGTTACCCTCAATATGGGGTCATAGAAATGCTGAGGCCATTTGTCTTTGCTCTGCTACCACATCTGATGGTGTACTGTGACTTCAGTGCATGGCCTAGCTGTCACACCTTAAAGATTCTAGGACCTGGTGGGGTAGGGACCTCCAAAGGTCCCCAAACCCTGACCCTCACACAAGCAGACATTTAGACAGCATTCATCTCACTGCTTCCTGCTAACCTAGGACTAGGTCAGTCAATTCACTTTTTGATTTATATTGAACTCATTACTTTAATATTTTTGATCTCTCTGAAGACACAAGCTGTGCATCACACTAATCTAAAAGCTGTGCGCTTTGCCATGTCAGTGCAGAAAAAAACTAAGGTAATGCTTTAAAGCCACAAACAGATGCTGCTTCTGATCAACAGGATCAGTAGTACCATGACATCCTGGTACAGCTGATGCTGTAACAAAAAGGATGTCAGTTTTCAGTCCAAGGGACCTACAGGAATTGTATCTTGTTCTAGGGTTTCACTGACTAAGGGCAAGAGCTGGCATAAGTGTTGGGCAATCTATGAGTAACTCCCCAGTATTCTAAGGCTTCTCTCACAAAAATTTCTAAATTTCCAAAACTATGCAGGACCTGCTTGTCTTATTACAACATGAAAAGACTTATTGAAACTATGGAGTTATAGTAGGAAAATGGTGGTAGGAAAACAGATCAGTCTGACACTCCATGGCCCCACATATAAGAAAGCGTAGGATGCAGTAGAAAGAGGAAACATGTGTTCATGACTCTTGGTAGTTGTGGCCTCATTGCTGAGTCTGCCAGGCTTCTAGACTCAAAGGGCATTTACAGACTTGCTCCGGGTGGTGG
>NW_005841849.1:3011926-3031061 GCF_000455745.1 Alligator sinensis | reverse complement strand
CGAGTTGGTCCGGGGGGGGGGGGGGGGGGGGAGAAAGAGGAGGAGGGTGCTTTAAATTAACTTAGCTCCAAGAGCCACACTAATTAAAAAGCACCCAAAGCATCATGTGCATCAGTGTCCCTGCACTGAAAAGTGGTGGTAGGGCACTTTGAACTAAAGTCAAGTTGATGAGCTTTAGTTCAAAGAGTCCTGTGGCAGGCCAGTAGGGGGTGCTCCTCGATTAAGCCACCCACCTCACTGTGCCTGACCACCTTCCAGGCTCTGAGTGCCTCCCTGGGGGCACCTCATGTCTGGCTGAGCCCCTTCCTGGAGCATACCCGCTAGCCTGGGGTAAAAAACTGTGACCACCCAGGGCTGGGCTTGATTCTGGCTCTGTGTCCCCTGGGTAACACAGGCCTAGTAGCCCTTGAGGGTACTTGACTCACTTCAAGCACTTGGGGGTGCTTCCCTCAGTCGGAAGCACAAGTAGTGGTCTCCCTTAGTCAGCCAAACCAAGAGCATAATCTAGACCCACACCCAATAAGTCTCCCATGCTAGGTACACAGGAGAACTTTACTGGTTGCAAGGATAGGTTTGGAATAGGGTACACGGTAGAGCAATATCAGAGAAATCTCATAGAGCAAAGTGGCATGGCTGGGTAGCCTTTGATCACTCATCTGAGTTACTGCACGCTATATATCTAGTTAGATCTCAGGTAGCTTACTCACAAGTATCATCCAGAGGCAGGTGGAGATTCCCTCTGGAGGCAGGCAGCTCCTTGATCATGAGTTTTGAGAGAGAGAGCAAGTTTCAGATGGTCCAGCTCTTCTCTCTCTCTCTCTCCGAGTCTTCCTCATAGTTGCTGCCCCCTCCTCCTAGGCGGTCCTTAACTTATATAGCCCTTATGACCTCACTTTCCTGGTCCATGGAGGCCAGCACCTGTTGGCTGTCAGCCAACCAATTTGAAATGCATCACTAGTTGCTGGACAGACTGGCAGTTCCCAGCTCCCCAGGGAGCCCAAGCCCCTCACCCAGGTATGTGATGCCAGTCACGTAGGCTGAGGGAGCAGGTTTCCCACCTCCCTTGGGAATGTATCCAGCTCAGGTTACCTAAAGAGATGGGGCAAGGTGTGTACCCTCTGCAGGGCCCATCTTAACCAAATTGTCACAGAGCAGAGATTTTGGGAAGAAAACAGGAGGTGGCCTTCTGGCACAAGCCCTGCCACCATTTTTCAGTGTGGGGACACATTCATGTAATGCTGGAGTCTGCTGGAGCGGAGTAATTACTACACTCTAGCAGACTTGAGTAATTGAGTTTGCTCTGATGTGTTGCAATTACAGCACGTTGGAGCAGCCTCCCTAACCCCAAAAGGGTTTTGTAAATACTAGTTTGACCTACTTATGCCTATATGCATGCAAAAACTCTGCTGTAGCTATTCAAAACAGAAGAGGTGAGAAATACAAGTAGTCTGCAATCTCCTAACAGCTAATTATATCTATTCTGTTGTTTTGTATGGAGTTTCACTTTTGCACTTGTAAGATACAGACATGCATGTCACAAAAATCAGGTCTGTGTTCCAAAGCAGCTGGATGGTAGAGTATCACTGAAACCGTTTTAAAACTTTTACCATGGAAAAAGCAACGTGTTCCTCTGAAATGTCTTGCCCAACTTTTCCAAAACTTATAAAATTTCAGCCTGGAAATTTCAGCCTCAATTTCTTTGGCAAAGTGATAAGCAACCAAAACTAGTGTCCTAAATAAAAACATTTGAATAACATAAAATAGGCATTGCTCCTAACTCTGCCAAGCATATGGGTTATGATCTCTCCCACTTTGATTATTTCTCCTTTGTGTGTTCCTTTACAAAACAATAGAGCAGGGGTGGGGAAAATATGGCCTGCAGGCCGCATCTGGCCCGTGAGGCCATTCTATCTGGCCTGTGAGGCCCCTAAAAAATTTAGAAAGTTAATATTTCTCTGCCCTTGGTTCCTGTCAAAAATGACAGACACAGGCAACCCATGCCAGGCAGTGTTTGCCACCACTACCTCTGTACTGCCCAGCACGTGAGCTCTGGGTAGGCAGCAGCAGCCAACACTGCCCAGCATGGCAGGCAGAGGAACCACAGACGGCCCGGCATGGCAGGCAGAGGAACCACAGCTGCTGCTGCCGCCTGCAGCCCCGACGGGTGAGCCTGGAGCTGGTGCAGAGCCCAAGCTGGCAGCAGGGGTGGGTTACAAGCTGGTGCTGAGCATGGGGAAAAGCAGCCCCTCGCTTGCCCCATGGCCAGCGCCCCACACTGTTGCTGCTTGCAGCCCTCATGGGGCTGCCTGTGCCAGCTCAGGACAGCCCCGTGTGGGCTGCAAGCAACTACAGCAGGGAGTGCCGGCCATGGGGCGAGTTAGGGGCCCTTTTCCCCACGCTCAGCACCAGTTTCTTCCCTGCTGGCAAGCAGGGGGTCAGGGTTGTGCGCTACCCCCTCCTGTAGCGCAGGGCTGGGGGGCACTGGGAGTGAGTGGGCGTGGAGCCAGCGGGAGCACGGGGCCCTCACCAGTGTCCTGGGGCCAGTGCCGGCAAGAACCAGAGCAGGGTGGCAGGGGCATGGGGCCCCAGCCGGCAGGGACTCTATGGAACCGGAGCAGCCCCCCCCTCTCCCTGCTGGTGCAGCCCAGCCTGGCTCCACAGACCCCTGCCAGCCTGTGCCCTGCTTTGGGCCCCACCGGTACTGGCCCTGGGACCAATGTCCCAATGTCTTGGGACCAAAGACATTGGGACATTGGTTCCAAGATGGTGACCAGGGGGTGGGGTACCTGTCAATGGGCGGAGCTACCCATGCAGGCCTCAACAGCCTGCCAGAACTGGGTAAGCGGCCCTCCACCCAAAATAATTGCTTGCCCCTTCAATAGAGATTGATCACTCTTCATTACTCAATCCTCTGAGAAAAATGGCCAAAGGATCCTTATTATCTGGATTCTCCAGCACATGGATCCAAGCCAGTTGTGTGGCACTCTTCCTAATGCCTTCCAGCTATGAAGCTCAATACAGTAGGATCCAACTGTGCTTATTTATTTTGTTCTTCCCAAGGAGCAGCATAGCAGCACATGCTCCTCTCCTTAGTGAGCATTCCTCTTCTCTTACCATCACTCACAAGTCTCATGAGTCTTTTTGGTTTTTTGTTTGTTTTTTTGGAGGGGCAGGGGAGGGGTTGAGAGGGAGAAGGTAGGTCTTTATTTAGTTGGATATTTTAATATTTTCCACATAGCCCTACCAGGAACATTGGTTTCTCCTACTTCCTATACTGTAATATTTATCTGTACCCAAGCTACAAGGAAGTGCAAGTGCATAAGGAAACTAAAGTCTGGCTTTAGCAAGTTTAGGAATACAAGCTGACAAATGATGGATCAAGATATCCACCAGAATCCATGTTCTTACCCAACAACTATCTTGAGAAGAATTAGAATTAGGAACCTGTCTAGGCAAAACCTGTACAGTTTGCAAGCTCATGCCTGATTCTATATTTGCAGATCATTAAATTCCCCTCGATAGAATTTGCCAAAAACATTGAAATGGATACCGAGGAAAACTGATCCATTTGTGCCAAGGGTCATATCAAATATTTTGGCTGTGGTTTACTGGGCAGCTCAAAGGCATTTGTTGGTGTAACCAAATTACGAATAGCATGTTTTTACTGGGCAATTTAAAAATAAATAAATACCATTACAGCAGCACGTCTCTCAGCTGACTTGAGAGACTTTCAACATTTGTAAATTAAACAAAATCAGAAAGGAATGACCTGCATTGAAGAACAAAATACAGATAGGAGGTACACAGTGCTGAAACATTTCAGTTATTAAAGAAAAAGGTAACACGTCCCTCCCTCACCAAAGACTAAAACATCAATAAGCATTATTAAATCATGGAAAATGAGGGTTGGAAGGGACCTCAAGAGGTCATCTAGTCCAACCCCCTGCTCAAACCTCCAACTATATCATCCCAGCCAAGGCTTTGCCTACACAACTATTAAAAACCTCCAAAGCTGAAGATTCTACAGCCTCTCTGGGTAACCTGGTCCAGTGCTTTACTACCTTCCTTATGGAGAAAGTTTTTCCTAACATCTAACCTAAACTTCCCCCGCTGCAACTTGAGACCATCGCCTCTTGTTCTGTCAATAATTAAAAAGTGTTTGATGGGGTTTTTTTGTGTTTACATGTTATGCAAGGCTTAAACTAAGTTTGTAAACAACTTTCCAATGCACAACTTCCCAATTTGAAAATATTAGTGCAAACAACTTGATAAGACACTTTCCCACCATCTTTTGTTAGAACCTATAAGCGTATTACAAGTAACAGGTGGAAGTCTGTGGTAACACGCAAGTTCGAGTTTGTGGTTTCAGCTGAGTCTAGAGTTCCTAACAGATGTTGGAACGAGCATATAGTTCTTCCTTGGTTATTCATGGTACGGCCTCATCTTCAGGGACGGCAGTTTCTTGCCACCTTATTGATGTGCATGTCTTCCAGGTTCAGTTTGAAGCATGCGTGACAGAACTGTACTTGTGCTACACCTATTCGCACCTTCCTGTCAGCTGAATGTAGTTGCAAGGCCAAATGCAGTACATCTCTCCACTAAAAACTAAACTAAGCCTTTTAGTTCACCTCACAGGCCACTGTAGAGTCTTCTGATAATCATTCTACCCTTTGGCAAGTGGAGATAAGCAAGAAAGGTGCTGACTAATTCATTGAAATTCAAAACTGAACTTCAAATCAATTTGTATACAATATTAGTTAAGTATAGATTCAAGTGCTACTTTCACAAATATACTCAGAGACGGTGTGATTTGGCAGATAGTGCACTGGACTGGAAACAAGGAGATGTGGGTTACATTCCAGACTCTACTACTAGGATGTCGGATCACTAGATCACTTCATCACTGTGCCTTACTACCTGTTTTGATAATTTCCTGTTTTGATACCCCAAAGAGCTTAGCCTTGTCATATGCCTTTAAACAGTGCCTAATGCAGTATGAGCCTAGTTCTCATTAAAGAAGCAGATTAAGCTTAAACACACACTTTAAAAAAAGAAAAAGGGGGGGGGGGGAAAAAAAAAAAACGGGAAAAAAAAAAAAAAAGGGGGGGGGGGAAAAAAAAAAAAACTGTGAATAAATATAAAATTAACAATCAGCACCATGACTACTTAAGCTATCCAATCAAGGCACAATTACATTATAGGAATTATGTAAATCAACCAAGAATGAATGAATGGTGACTTTTTGAATTTTAGTGAATTAATTTGCAGATTTCATGAAAGTTGCAAATTTTATGGTGAATCCATTTAATGTTATAAATATAGGATGAAACCAGATTCTTGAGCTACAGTTGGAAGGATTCATAATGCATCTAGCTCCCTGCCCACTAATTTTGTTCCTGCAAGTTGGCAAAGATGAGGTATGCCAATCATTTCAATAAATTCAATTAACTTTGTCTAAACCAAGTTCCTGGATTTGACAAGCAAGGCATCTTTTCTTTGTGGCGATTTGCATGGGGATGATTGCTTCTCCGAGTCTGGCCGTAGTTTACCATTGCTACTCACGTTGGCCTTGAGTCTTGGTTGTTGTGCTGACAGCAATTTAGCAGCCTCTATAGTAACCTTGTTAGTAAGAAGTCAGCTGCGGAAGGAGCCCAGACTGGCCTGCTTCAATGACAGCTGTCCATCACCCAAATCCACATATAGAATGGAGCAGCAAGGGAAAAAAAAAAAAAAAAAAGATAGCTAGGGCGTTCTGTAAATGCTCCGATTCATTGTCCCTTAGGTATCTGCCTGTAGACAAAGCTGCTTTCCCCAGTGCAACCACTGAGAACAAAGAATGGAAATCTCTTGAGAGTCTAAAACGTAGCTGGTTGAGTCCTGTGCATGCATGATGAGGCAATTTTAAAAGTTTGTTCATGATCCTTTCATATATTCTTGCAATCCACTTTTGAGTCATGATCCTCGGGTTGAGAAATGCTGATCTAGTCCAACTCTGCTCAAAGCAGGACCATCCCCAACTAGATCATTTCAGCTAGTACATCATGGCCCTCAGGTGCTTGTCTCGTCTTGTCCCTAACTACTCACAGAAGTTTATACTCCTCACATATACATTGAAAGATATCTGTACCTGCAACTGCTTTCCTCCGCTTCTGCAACGTGTGGTTTTGTGGAAATACACTTGCTTCCACCATTCCCTTCTCTTCTGCCTTTTCTCCTCAACTTTCTGGACAAGTTGTGAGCTGGAAGCACGGCACAATGTAAAAATCAGCCTCAACCTGCTGCCAGGTACATGCTTGTCACTAACTGCACATCTGTGACATGCCAAATTTAATGAGTCCTTTGTTCCCCCTGATGCAGGCACTTGCAGGTATGGTTTTCTAGACAGCAACATGCATCCCCAATAGTGATTCATGTCTATTGCTTTTATCTAGGCTCATGCATTCCTCCGCATGTTCAATATTTTTTATCTGTAATGCTCATAGGGCAAAGGGGCAATTATCATGGCAATAACCAAACATAATGGTAGAAGTCCAAGCCTAGATATCCTTCCCCCAAAATCCCTTGATACTCTTGAATGAAATTCATAAGCGGTATAATGCTGAAGTGTAATGATGCATTCAAGGCAGACTGAAAAAAAAAATAGGCTTGTTTTGTTGTTTTTTGGTGGGGTTTTTTGGTGGTGGGGGGGAGGGGCGGGGAATAAGGAAATGATGTTCATGTTCCACAGAACCAGAACTCTAATTGCTCCCATTTCTTTGCATTGCAGGGTGGAGGGAGAGATTTCTTGCACCTGGAGTGTCACAACCAAAGCAAAATTGCTGCACAGGATTTTTTCTATTTCTTGCATTTATTCAATAATTTATGTTTTTTTAATGCTTTAAATGCTGTTGTTTAAGTGACAGCAATTGATATGACCATTCTATTTACCTGCACACCTACCCAGTCATGGCCACACTGTATAAAATATACATTTATTAAAATAGAACAAATCCTGAACCTTTTGTTTTATGAAGAGCCTTCAATACCTTCATGATCTGGAAAGTGTTGGCAGGCAGGTAGCAAGGAAATAATAAATGCTGAGCAGCACATTCAGCCCCAAGCTCCCATGAAAGTAAGGGTCAGAATTTGTTCTATTGTAACTGATGTTCAGCAATTTTCATTTCAATAGTATTCCAGCAGAAGATGCAACTACTTGTGAAATACAAAAAATGTGGGGACACTTCAGCAGATGCCCCAACACAGCTCTTAACTTGTTAAATTTTAACTATGTTACATGAGATTTTTCATGAAGATAAATATAAGGAAGAAAGATCTATTCCAAGGTCATGTTCTACTGGCAATATATCCTTTTGTAAGTATGATGGTAAACTGTTGATGTCTTCATCAATGGGATAGAAAGCACTTTGATTTATACAGCAACAAAGAATAATGTTTTGGGCTTTTATCCTGAAAGGCTGTTCATTGCTTTAGGCACACAGAGGCCCATGATGTTAATAGTGCGTGAGCCCATGCTGAAGTGCTTTGGTGAATTGAGGCCTTGCTGCACAACCACTATGAGCAAAGTTTGTGATCCAATAAAAAAAAAAAAGGCTGCTCCTCCTACCGTGACCCAGTTCTGAGGCCATGGCAAGAAGCAGCAGCTCTGTAGCCAAGTAACAGGTCGACTCTTACCAGCTTGTCACCACACTTCAAGAAACCTCTCTTTAAAAGGTTACCTTAGCAAACAAGTTCAATTCCACCCCAGAAGGCCTTATATTGCTGTAATCCCTTACCCAGCACAGATTGGTCATTTTCCAAGATGGAAAAGAGCAGAAGAGTTTTCTCCTTGGCTTCCTTGCCTGCCATTTCCCAGGATAATCAACCTGACCTTGAACCTCAGAATAGTCTTACTTTCTATCAATAACAAGGTAGATTACAGGATTTTTTTTGCATCTACCATACCTGGAGGGGTGAATAGGACCATAGTGATGTGGCTTACAGAATGCCTGGCTGCTGGCCTTAGTCAGTCAGTACAGAGAAGTGTGCTTCATAAGATTATGATTTCCTTTGTGCTCAAAGGGATTCTTAACCATCTATGAAGAGGAGACAACTTGCTTTGTTACATTATGTTATGTTAGAATAGCTTGATGATCTGTAAAGGTACGGCGACCACACAGTGCACAGGACTCGATTCCTTGATTTCTGTAAACTTATTAAAATAGTTGGAGGCTTCCTTTTTATTCTTGTTAATAATGAATTCAACTCAGGCAATACGCATTTTACCAAGCCGATTGCTTTCTATGCCTACAGTCATTAATGCAGCACTAAATAAGATAGTGCGGGAATTTACTTTTACAGCTCTTACTCTCAGTTAAAGATTGTAAATCAAGCCCAGAGCAGAGATGTTGGCTTTAGATCTGTTTAGACTAGTTTAACAGCAAACTGACCTAACGAACTAGAAAACAAAACCCATCAAACATGTGATAACTTTGGGACAACAAAAGTATTGCTTGGTGATTATATCTAAGGAAATAAACAATCCATTAAGGCAGGGATTGGCAATCTATAGCCTGCAAGCTGGCTCCAATTCACAGAACCTGTGGCTTCACTGATGTTTTCCATTGAAAGGTGTGGGGGTTTGACAATGCCACACCACAAGGAAGCAGGGAGAAGTGGCAGCAGTGGCCAGGTCCCAGTGTCAGCCCACCTCAGAGCTGAGTTGGGTCATTCTGACCCACCACCAAAAAAGAGTTGCTAACTCCTAGGTTAAGAGATGCCAATGGAAGACACTTCCAAGATGCTAAAGATACTTCCTACAAGCTTTCTGCTGCTCTTGCATCATCAGCTCCTTGCTCTTTCTTCCCTATTGTCAGTAGGTGAAGGTACTGGTTGCTGCTTTTGCTCTACATTGTACCCATCTATTCTGCTACCTCTTCACAGAATGCTGAAAACTAAGGACCAGAGTTTCCGAAGGGCTCAGAGCCTGACTTCCAAGTGAATGAACTGTAATTCTGGTTGACCCCAATCGAGCTGCATAAGGGGAGTCTGCCTAAACTCTACTCTTGATTCAGTATTCTCACTCACATAAATGGCCACTAGGGCTGTGCAAAGATTCGGTCCCCGATTCGATTTGGCAGAGATTCAGCCTGATTCAGTGGCCAAATCTCCGAATGGAATCAAAGAGCCCTTTAATCTCTTCAAATCAAATTGGAACCCTCCGAATCGAAATGGAGAGATTTGGCAATTTGGATGTAGATACCAATATGGTCCCTATTTTCAAGAAGGGGAAATCCTAGGCAAAGTCTTTGAAAAGATTATTAAGGCTCATATATGTATGTGAGAGCCCAGCAGGAAAACTTACGCCGAGAGGAAACCAGCACGGGTTCATAGCAGGTAGATCATGCCCGACTAATCTAGTCTCTTTTTATGACCAGGTTACAAAACACCTGGATGCAGGAGTAGGGGTAGACATCGTTTACTTAGACTTTGGGAAGGCCTTCAATACGGTATCCCACCCCATACTGATGAACAAATTAAGAGGCTGTGACTTGGATGACTACACAGTCCGGTGGGTGACAAATTTGCTAGAGGGTCGTACCCAGAGAGTGGTGGTGGATGGGTCAGTACTGACCTGGAAGGGCGTGGGGTCCTGCAGTGCTCGGTCCTTGGACCAATACTCTTTAATGTCTTCATCAGTGACTTGGACAAGGGAGTGAAGTGTACTCTGTCCAAGTCTGCGGATGATACAAGACTGTGGGGAGAAGTGGACACACCGGAGAGCAGGGAACAACTACAGGCAGACCTGGGCAGGTTGAACAAATGGGCAGAAAACGATAGAATGCAATTCAACAAGGAGAAATGCAAAGTGCTGCACCTAGGGAGGAAAATGTCCAGCACACCTACTGCCTAGGAAATGACCTGCTCAGTAGCATGGAAGCAGAAAGGGATCTTGGAGTCCTAGTGGACTCCAAGATGAACATGAGTCGGCAGTGTGACGAAGTCATCAGCAAAGCTAACTGCACTTTATCATGCATCAGCAGATGCATAATAAACAGAACCAAGGAGGTGATACTGCCCCTGTATCAGGCACTGGTCAGACTGCAGTTGGAATACTGCATCCAGTTTTGGGTGCCGCATGTTAAGAGGGATGTGGATAACCTGGAGAGAGTCCGTGTGGCCGGTGTACGTTGTTCGGGGGGGGGGGGGGGGGCGCAGAAGGGAATTGGTGAGGCTCTACTCACCAAGGTGCCCCTGGGGGTCAAAAGAAACAGTGGCCATAAGCTAGCAGAGAGTAGATTTAGACTGCACATCAGGAAGAACTTCTTCACAGTCAGAGTGGCCAAAATCTGAAATGGGCTCCCAAGGGAGGTACCCTGGAGGTCTTCAAGAAGAGGTTAGATAGGCATCTAGCTGTGGTCATCTGAACCCAGCACTTTCCTGCCTATGCAGGGGGCTGGACTTGATGATCTATTGAGGTCCCTTCCAGCCCTAACATCTATGAATCTATACAGCTTTAAATGATTTTTCTACACACCTCTACGTAGCTAGGGCTCTGAACACTGTGGTGCTGGGGTAGATGCAGCGACCCACAGAAGCACAGGGGTGGGGCTCCCCAGCATACCCGAAAGTAGACTAGAAGCACTTCCAGTCCACTTCCTTGTCCACCAGGGAGCATGCAGCCCCCACCCCCCCCCCGGTTTGGCAATTGATGTTTCCTGGGTCTGGGGGTGGGTCACCTAGGGTCCCCCTGTGGCCAATCGCCGAGCCAGGGAGGTACAGGGGGGGCCCCCAGTGTGATCCCCGGCAGATCCAGAAGTGGACCTGAAGTACTTCTGGTCCACTTCCTGGTTTGCTGCCGAGCATGCGGGGGAGCCCCCCGCAGTGCTCCTGTGGGACACTCCATCCACCCTAGCACTGCAGTGATCATGAGCCGTGCCTGGTACCTCAAGGTATGTAGAAAAAAAAAGCTTTTAAATCTGTGCCCGTGTCCGAATAGCTGATTCGCCAAATCAGCATCAAATCAGGAACAGTGATCTGAATCAACGAGTTGAATCACCACCCCCAATTTGAGCCGAAACTGAATCTAATAGGGCCCGTTTCGCGCAGCCCTAATGGCCACTACAATCTGAGGCTTGGGTTGGCTTACGCATGGATTTTGTACTTGTTATAATGGTGTAGGTTAAGGGGTTCCTCTTATCAAAGTACTAATACTCCCCTGCCCGCATCCTATAGCATGGGCATAATTACTTCAATACACCCATAAGGACACCTATAACTACATCAACCAGCAATGAGATGGTGTGGAACTGGAGATGTGTCTGCACTGCTTGAACTGTACTGGTGCAACTAAAACATAATTAATAGTTCCAACTGTACTCTAAGTGGCTTGAATTACCAGTCAAGCCAAGTGGACTACAAATTTAGCTAAAGTACTAAACAAAGGATAAAGAATCAGCTGTATCCTGAATTGGGTGGAAGAATATCCAATAAGATACAGTAATTGAGATCTTAATCAATTAAGCTCTGTTCTTCCATAGTGTGTGGGAAGCAGTATATACATAATACAATGAAATCTACAGCTGAAACTGAACTGGGGTCCACCCGACACCCTTCAGAGCAGCCAGAAAAATGCAAGTAGTACTGTACAGATTAGAAACATGGGCAGAAAATTAAAAAGGAGGAATTTGAAAGAAAGGAAATATATGTACATGAAGGCAAGCACCAACAAATGAGAGACTCAGTGTGTAGCTTAAACAGCAAACTGAAGCACAAGTTTGATACACATTATGGGGTTCAAATGTTGTCACTTAGCAGCAGATAAGTAATCATGCCTTCTGAGATCTTGCCTGGAATAGTTTTCAGTTCTGGGCATCTCATGATCAGAAACAGAAATGGTTGTTTCAGAAATTAACAAAATCAGGGGAAAACCTGAGACCTTCATGCAAAGTTTCTCCCTTGGTTTTTGAGCTGGCAAAGTCCTTTTAACAAGAGAAATCATTCAAAAGCATTTGTGGATTTTTCAACCAACCCTAAATAAGTGTTGACAAATCTTTTATGAAATCCTTTCAGTCTATTTGAAAATTGGATACATTTTGTTAAAAGTGATTAATATGTATATAGCCTCATCAAAAGTGATAGGGGGAAATGAGACACTTGAAACATAAAACAAATGACAGTGGAACCATTTAAGATGGCCCAAGGGCACAACTAGAAATGGAAAATGCAAGATAAACAGCATACAAAGCTTTTTGACAAATTACATGTATTTGGTTCCCTTTCAGTGAAACAGCTGTGGAGCTCTCTTGCTTGAGGCCTCCGAGACTAGAATGGACAAGATATTTGAGAACACTCTTGCAGTGGCTAGGGTGTTATGGACATTTCAACCTACTGTTTCCCATTATTCATTTCTACTCCTCAGTAGCACCATATCAAGTTAATTCATATCATGTCCATTGACTCTGGGCTGGGCACCTTTTATTTCACTGTTCTACTGTTCGCAGCTTGCAGCAGAAATTCTAAGCATAAAGTAGATAGTAACCGGTGATTTAGCAATGACCAATTCTATGTCCTATTATAAATCCCCTGACATCTTGTATCCCTCTTGCATTAAAAGCAATGCTGTACCAAGAATGTTTCTTAGTTTATTGCATTTACCTGTGACCAGGCTCTAACTCTAAAACTCAAGTAGTTTAGAGTTTATAACATCCACTATTTTACATAAAGTTTTATATATATGGTGTTGCCACTGGAACATCAAAGTACCTACTGGGTCAATCCAGTGCTGAATGAAGTGGCAGGCCCAGATAGTCGGCATACCTGTAATTTAAATAAATTTTATTTCCACGGTCAAGTGACAGAATGTCTGGCATCTTTCATGACGGAGGGAGAAGAATAGAACAAAAATGCACACAGACATACATACTCAACAGTCCTTTGTGGCACATCCAATTTTCATATTTTACTTCCCCTTACTTCTGTAGGGTTATATTTGCACAGCAATACCTGCAGGTAGGTAATACTTTGATCTACAAATAGCTAGCACAAGTCAGTCACAATTACAGCGAAAGTGCATGTACCCCAGTGATCTTTTCGAAGCCATCTCGTCACTGCTCATTACCCATTCTAAATAGATCATAGCAGCTCTGCCTACCCCATGCTACAACCACACCTTGTTTTGCTGTATAGACATACAGCATGATTCATCCTGGATCTCAGGGCAAGTCAAAGGAGGAAAAGGGCATTTTGAGCTGCGTGGTATACACTGCAGCAACTGCTGAAGATTTACAAACAGAATGGAGTCTGAGAAGCAGAATCAACACTTTGAGAGAGGAAACTTGAGTTCAGGATAGAATTTCTGTAGTAGACCACTAGGTACAGTAGACATTGTGAAGCAAGCGGAGACTGACACTTTTTTGGCCATTCAAATGCCCAAAGAGGGGCAAGGTGTGGACATTACTGTGAGCTAGATCTTAAGTGGAGATATGGCAGCATCTCTTGTCTCAGTGGGCCTCTGACAGTTTTCACAAGCTGATGCTGTAGCCCAGTTGAACAGGATAATTTCACTTTTATAAACAAACCTCATCACAACAGATCTGGCAAGACCATAGTATGGCACGTAATGAAGACTTCCTCGTCCCAAATGGAAGATGTGTTTGGTTCAACTCTTGTTTCCAGAAAAATATTCAAGGCTTTCACAACTGAATACCTACTCCTAATTTTGGCTTTAAAACTACCCAGATTATATACTTGGAGCCCACTGAATCTGTGTCATAATGCAGCTCAAGCAGGGGTTGAGTCAAACCCTTCCTTGTGACCTGAAACAAATATTTCTTACTCTAAATCTGAGGTGAGGCAGAAGGGACATTATCCACTTCATATTACAGTCCAAAGCAATTAAAAACCTTCTTAATTTATAATTGATAAAATCCCAATTTCTTTCTAATAAGCCTGATTTAAATCTTAATAATCAGCTTGTTATAACAAAAAAATTCAAATAAAGCACAGACTCTTGCAGCTGTATAGCTCCAAAAGGTTATTACTAATTAAGCTGTTGAAAAAGCAATTTAAAACCATTTCTTACTGCCATGACAAATATGACAGGTTTACAAATTAACACATTGAAAACCTAATGTTAACATCCATGTTCTGTCAGGTCCTCCTGTGACTAATCTGAAATGTAGCTTTGATTGCTGTGACTAATAAATAACCCTGGTTAATAAAAAGCTTTATCTTGTAATTACTGCAGTGTGAACAGTATCCTAATTATAAATGTTTCAGTGTCTCATCTATCAGCTAGTGATGGGTAATATCTCAAAGCGTTTATTAAATGGAATGATGGAGCCCAAGGTCCAAATCTTGAATGGGATTTCATGATTCATCATCCCATCAGGCTTATAGCATTAGGCTGGCTAACACCTCTGATGCTGAAACTTGTATTGGGTCTCAGTCCAAGTTCTGACTTGAACACTACTGAACTTTTGTTGCGTTTCCAAGCCTCTAATCCAAAGGATGCATAATAATAGTAAACAGTGAAAACTGCAACAAAATTTTAAATGCAACTGGAAAACACAGGGCTGGTTTTCAGTAGTAAGGGGCATGAATCTGTGAGACAGAGGAAACTTGCTTTCAAAAGTTGGTAGGATGGGGCATGGGACAGAGAGGAAAGGGAGATAGACTCAACAGTTGATTCAGTTGAATGGTAATCAAAATCATAATAAAATGGCTCGACTATTGACCACCCAACCAGGGGGAAGGGCTAGAACAGGAATTCTCAGGTCAGCTTGCGGAGGCAGTTAAGTCAAAAAAGACGTGGTCATATTGGGTGACCTGAACTACCCGGACATCTGCTGGGAGGAGCAGTCAGCCAGGTCTGACTGCTCATGTCGGTTCCTAGCCTAGATACAGAACCTCCACCTAACCCAGGAGGTGCACAGTCCCACCAGGGGAAATGCCTTGCTGGACCTGGCCACAGGCGATGACCTGGTGAGGGGACTGCGGGTTCTCAACCACCTGGGTAATAGCGATCATCGCCTACTGGAATTCACCATCCAGTGCAGGGTGTCAAAGGCCTGCAGCAAGGCAACAGCCCTTGACTTCAGGAGGGCTGATTTCAATGGGTTAAGAAGATTAGTCGGGGAGGCACCAAGGTCCTGGAGGGTAGGGGAGTTGGGAGTCCAAGACGAGTGGTTGTTCCTTAAGGAGACGATCCTCTGAGCCCAAAGGGTGACAGTCTCAAGAAAAGTCAAAAGGGGGTGAGCATGCTCAAGAGTCCCCATGGCTCAAAGGCATTCAGGAATGTCTGAAAGCTAAAAAGGTGTACACCCGATGGAAGCGAGAGGCCATCACCACAGAGGATTATACCTCCATTGCTCGAGACTATGGCGGGGGCTGTTAGGAAGGCTAAGGTAGAGACAGAACTAGGACTAGCAACCAAGATCAAAGATAACAAGAAGTCCTTTTTTAAATACATGGGAGTAAAAAGGAGGCACCAGGTAATGTGGGGCCCCTGCAGGACACACTTGGCAATCTGGTGGTTGCACTAGATGATAAAGCTGACCTCTTCAACAAATTCTTTGCCTCCACTTTTCTGAGCAGGGACTGAGACACGCCCCCCCACTGGGATTCTGGACGGACTCAGGAGAGGCACAGCCAGGCCTAGGGTCAGAGGGGACCTAGTTAGGGAACTTCTGGTGGGGCTGGACATGTTCAGATCAGCAGGTCCAGATGATCTCCACCCCAGGGTGGAGAGGGAATTGACAGAGGTCATTGCAGGACCCCTAGCATGGCTTTAAGAGCACTCATGGTGCTCTGGCCAGGTGCTAGAGGACTGGAAAAGGGACAATGTGGTCCCCATTTTCAAGACTTGGAGGAAGGAGGACCTGGGAAGCTACAGACCCGTTAGTCTTACCTCTGTCCTAGGGAAGCTCTTTGAGAAAATTATCCAGGAACACATCTGCGAGGGACCAGCAGGGGAGATTACGCTTAGGGGCAACCAACATGGGTTCATTAGGGGCAGGTCCTGTCAGAGCAACCTGGTTGCCTTCTACGACCAGGTCACAACATCCTTGGACGCAGGTGTCATGGTGGACGTAGTCTTTCTGGACTTTAGGAAGGCCTTCGACACCATCTCTCACCCTGTTCTCATTCAAAAGTTAGGCAACTGTGGTATTGATGCCTACACAGTCAGATGGGTCACAAATTGGCTGGAGCACTGCACCCAGAGAGTGGTGGTGGATGGGACATTTTTGACCTGGAGGGACGAGGGCCTTGGGGTCCCCCAGCGCTCGGTCCTTGGGCCCAGTGTTCAACATCTTCATTAGCAACTTGGATGAGGGGGTGAAAAGCACCTTGTTCAAATTCATGAATGACACCAAGATGTGTGGAGAGTTGGGCATGCTACAAGGGAGGGACAGGCTACAACTAGATCTGGACAGGTTACAGGGATGGGTGGATGAGAACAGGATGGGATTCAAAACTGCAGTGCCCTGCACTTGTCACCTAGGAAGAAAGAACCAGCAGCATACCTATAGGCTGAGGAACTCCCTTCTCGTCAGCACAGAGGCAGAAAAGGATCTTGGAGTCATTATTGATTCCAAAATGAACATGCACCGCCATTGTGAGGACACGGTCAGTAAGGCCTACTGCACCTTGTCGTGCGTCCACAGATGCATCACGAGCAGGTCCAAGGAGGTGATCCTCCCCCTCGGAGACACTGGTTAGGCCACAGTTGGAGTACTGCATCCAGTTCTGGGCACTGCACTTCAGGAGGGATGCTGACAGCATTGAGAGGGTCCAAAGGAGAGCCACGCGCATGGTCAGGGGGCAGCAGGGCAGGCTTTGCAAGGAGAGGCTACGGCACCTGAACCTGTTCAGCCTCCACAAGAGAAGGAAGGCTGAGAGGGGATCTGGTGGCCATCTATAAGCTTACCAGGGGGACCAGCGGGGAACGGGAGTCCCTGTTCCCCCGAACACTACTAGGAGTAACGACCCTAAATTGACCGAGAGTAGATTCAGGCTTGACATCGGGAGGCACTACTTCCCAGTCAGGGCAGCTAGGATCTGGAACCAACTTCCAAAGGAAGTGGTGCTTGCTCCTACCCTGGGGGTCTTCAAAAGGAGGCTAGATAAATCACCTCGCCAGGGTCGTTTGACCCCAGCATTCTTTCCTGCCATGGCAGGGGGTCCGACTTGATGATCTGCTCAGGTCCTTTCCAACCCTATGAACTATGAAAGCTAAATGACAATAATTTACTATCCATTTTGTCAGGTTTGACCTAGAAACCACTACACAAAGCCCAAGCAAAAGTCTCTGTTCTGTAACTAATGCCCAACTGCAATGATAAGGAGAAGACAGTCTTAGATAAAGGAGGCTTGAAAACAAAAACAGAATTAGTGGACTAGGGCAAAGAACTGATTTAAATATTAAGATTCACACCCCTAGGTGGGGAGAAAGTATGCTAATGAAACATACATGTATGGAAATGAGATACATAGCTAAAACACAGGTATAGAGACATGCTCAGTAAAGAACTCCTTGCGTCACTCCCTTATAACCAATTAGCAAACAAGAATGCTTATAAAGGTCCAATCCTCCTGTATAAAAGATGCTCATAATTAAGACTCTGTGTGCTTGTTACGTGAAATTATTCCGCTTGCACCTTGTATTGCTAGCAATAAATCTTTATACTTTCAGCCCTGGTATCTTTATTGGCTTTTGCATACCGGGCACGATCCCAGACTTGAGCTGGGGCTCAACAGTAGGATGGGGCCACGAGCACCATAAGCCACCTGAACCCTGGATGCTCAACAAAGGAGAAGGTCTGGCCATCCAGAGCAAGCATCTCCCCAATGCTCTAGGTGATCTCGCTCGCGTTGGGAATGCACTCCCCTTTGTCTGTGCCTTTCCGCCACTGGTCCAGGGTGGCCTGCCTCTGCTTCTTGGGGATGGGGGCTTAGGAGAGAGAGGGGGACTTCTTTTTGGGTATGCTCCCACTGGTGCCAGGCTGAGAAGGAACAAGGGCAAGGGGGTGCTGCCTCCTGAGATGAAGCAGCATTGCTGTGGTGGTGAAGTGTTTCTCATCCTTGCCCTGGCTCATCTGCTTTTGGCAGTGCTGGCAGGTAGCATAACTGGAATCATTTGCCATGTCAAAATGATCCCACACTGCACTACCCCTGCCAATTCTGGGGTGAGGGTGGGGATCCTGCCTTATCCCCCTCCTTACCAGGCAGAGGCACAACAGGAGGAGGAGCTCAGCCACCTGCCCCCACAACCTCCTTCAAAGTGCCTTCCAGAAGAGACCTACCTCTAAGGGAACTTCGAGGGGTGTGGAACGCAAACTCAGATCACTGCAAACTTCTATAATTGTACAGTCCTTAGTGTAGACAGAAATGGAGCTTCAGGTGGGTGCCAAGAAATTATCAATTAAGAAGACACAGGGTTGAATTCTGCTAGTCGACATGGCAGCTTTCTAACAATGTAAGTGGCATTTGTAGAACTTGTACACCAGTAGTGATACTATGACCCATGCCATGTAGATAGGTGAGTGTGCACAGGCAGACTGAGTATGAGCACTAGGCTTTGAACTGGCTAGGCACATATATGACTATGTACATGTGCCCATTATGGATGTGCACCTGTATTTAAGTCACAAAAATGTAGCCAGCCAGAAACCCACGGCTGTGGGGAAGGAAGAAGGCAGGGTAGATATACACCCTGTAAACCAGTAATACCCAAAGGATGTGCTGAGACATACTACTATGTTGTGAGAGCAATGGAAGTGTGTGGCAAGCTCTCCCTGTGTGAAGAGGTAAATGCTTTCCAACCCCAACTGGCACCCTGCGCCTACCCCAGCTGCTTCAGTGGCACCTGCAGCTTCTCCTATGGAGACTACTTCTGCCATCTTCCCCCATGTCCCCTGCCCCTGTGGAGCCCGTGTGATGGAAACCTCCTCTTCCCCTGCCCAACAACTCTCCCAGCAGCATGCTCTGAAAGGGCAGGCAGATGCACAGACTGAGCTACATTTTGCAGCCCAGCTCATTCCTTCCACTTCTCCCACCATCCCAGGGTTGGTTAGAGGGGTTGTGTGCATGATCATTGTTGTGTCAGACCCTGCAGGAGCAGCAGGGGCTGCCGTTACCCCCTAAGTTACAGTCCCGG
>NW_005841849.1:2969595-3010360 GCF_000455745.1 Alligator sinensis | reverse complement strand
AAAAAAATTGGCCATTTTTCGCACTGTAAATCCAGCAACACTGCTGCCATCTATGGCTGACACACCAGATCTTGTACATGACTGCCTGCAAACATTGGAAGCTGTTTATTCTTCAAGGCCAAATCTGAGAGACAAACAATTGATAAAAGAGTTTCAAGCAAAGAAGGGGGAGCACGGGTGGCTGGTAGCAAGGGATGGCCGCATTATCATCCCAGCTGCCTGGGTTCATGTGGTAGTAAAGAGCACTCATCATGGTACCCACTACGGACCCAGGGCCCTGGTAAGATGGATCAGTTACTATGTAACTAGAGTGGGATTAAGAGAGGCTGCCAAGGAGGTATCAGAGACATGTGAGGTCTGCCAGAGAAATAACCCATAAGGAGGGAGAAGAAAAACTTCAGGACATCAGAGAATAGGCAATGGGCCAGGAGAAGAATAGCAGGTGGATTTTACTGAGTTGCCCCGGCAACAAGAGATAAAATATCTCCTTGTCTTTGTGGACACTTTCTCTAATTGGGTTGAGTGCTTCCCATGTCGGACTGCCCAGGCCCGGGAGGTAGTCAAGACACTCCTACGAGAAATCATACCTCGCTTCGGACTTCCAAAAGGAATAGGGTCAGACAATGGCCCACATTTCATTGCACAAATTACTCAGAAGGTTTCTGAGTTCCTGGGAATCAGCTGGCATTTACACACCCCTTGGAGACCTCAGTCCAGTGGAAAGGTGGAACGTATGAATCAGACCTTAAAAAGACACCTTGCAAAGATTTGCCAAGAAGCTCGACTCAAATGGCCAGAGGCCCTACCCTTGGCCCTGTTACGAGTAAGGGTCGCACCACATTCTAAATTGGGATTAAGCCCGTTTGAAATAATGTATGGTAAGCCTTACCCTCTGAGTCTGCCCATGGGTACTGAACAACAGTTACATGTTTTAGGAGAGGGAATGATTAGAGAATATGTATGGTCCTTGGTTTCTGTTTTGTCTTCCATCCATCAGCAGGTACGGGACGTGCTGCAGACACAGGACCAGTATCCTGCCCTGGGAAATCGATTATTACCTGGGAGTTACGTCCTTGTGAAAGATTGGAACGAGGAACCACTTCGAGCCAGATGGAAAGGCCCATATAGGGTACTTCTAACGACCCCGACGGCCGCAAAGCTCGAAGGAATCAAGACTTGGATACATTCCAGTCGCCTAAAGCCGGTGGCTGGACCAGAACAAGAAGGAATCCCTGCAGACTCCGGGACCGGAGACAGAGAACAGTGGAAGGTGGAGCCAATAAGAGACTTGAAATTCCTATTCAAAAGAAAGGAACTTTGAATAATTTGACAATCTTTGATTAAGTTTTATAAGCCTTATTATGAAATTGTTCAAGGTTTTATTGTGGGGCACCCTGATCTGTCCACTCCTACTTATAGGAGGGGAAACCCTTTTACAACAAAAATTTGACCCTCAGGAAAATGTCTGGATTTATCTGGCCCGGGAAATTTTAAATAGAACGGACTTCTGCTTAGCGGGAGGGATCAATGCTCACCTGGTTTTTACCTCATGCTTAATCGCAGTACCAACCCCTTTAAAAATTTTACAAAATTATACTATGCTGAAGAATGTAGAGAAGAAAAGTACATATCAGAATATATATAAGTGGGGGACTATTGTAAAAGAGAAGAATAGAGACATGTTTTCCGTACGGGTTCAGGCAACAGCTAATGCTTCTGAATGTTTCCTAATAGTTAATTGTACTAATAATTGCTTCAAATTGAACCAAGGTAGAAGAATCCTTTGTAACAAGACCAATCAAATATCCTATGTATACAATGTTCACCTGTCGTCTTATCTATCTTCAGACCTAAGGTGAATCAAATGATTTTACAAACGAAGAAAGCTGAGAATACTAGGTTTGTGTTGAAACAAATTGAGCGGAGCAATTATAATAAAAATAATTAAAAATGCTCCAGAGGGGGAAAATGTCAGGTTTGACCTAGAAACCACTACACATAGCCCAAGCAAAAGTCTCTGTTCTGTAACTAATGCCCAACTGCAATGATAAGGAGAAGACAGTCTTAGATAAAAGGAGGCTTGAAAACAAAAACAGAATTAGTGGACTAGGGCAAAGAACTGATTTAAATATTAAGATTCACACCCCTAGGTGGGGAGAAAGTATGCTAATGAAACATACATGTATGGAAATGAGATACATAGCTAAAACACAGGTATAGAGACATGCTCAGTAAAGAACTCCTTGCGTCACTCCCTTATAACCAATTAGCAAACAAGAATGCTTATGAAGGTCCAATACTCCTGTATAAAAGATGCTTAGAATTAAGGATCTGTGTGCTTGTTACGTGAAATTATTCCGCTTGCACCTTGTATTGCTAGCAATAAATCATTATACTTTCACCCCTGGTATCTTTATTGGCTTTTGCATACCGGGCACGATCCCAGACTTGAGCTGGGGCTCAACAATTTCATTCCGAAGTAAATTACTGCAGTTTAGCTTCACTTATTGCAGGATATGAATAGACAGGTTATGCAGTTCAAACATGTCAGTGGATAATGTACTTATGAATGGCAAATTCCCACACCCCACCTCAAGCAGTGCATTAGGTTCCCTTGTTCACAGCCTGACGTAGACAATATCTTAATGTAGAACATACTGAAGCAACTCAGCTGGGTTCCAACATAAGTACTTCTGGGCAACCCCTTCCCTCCACAAAACAAACCAACACACACACAACCACTTGGTGGAATGTGATAGTTAATTGGTCATCGTGGTTTTTTGTTTATTCTTTAAAACAAACAAAAGAACAGGAACTTCAACTGTCTGGGGCCATTTACTACCCTGAATGAAGATTTGTTCCAGCATGTTGTTGTATCCTTTCAATGATGCAGTGACTGATCCAGGAGAGGAAATTGACAATAGAAACTCATAAGACAAATCTGTGGACAAACTTATGCTGATCCAGGCTGATAGGGTAGTTTTATATTTATTCTAGTGCCCAATGAAAGTTATTGATAAGTACTTTAAGTGTGTTCTACCTCCGAGTAGATAATTGCAGCAATTGTTTTTTCCAGGTTTCATTTAAAATCATGGGTCCTCCAATTTTGAAATAACTTTGAAAACAAAGAAGTTCCACACATTTTCAGCTTCCCTCTTTGTCAGAATCCAGGTCTTACTCTGAACTCATCATTCACTTGAATTCTGGATATTCATGCCCACTGAAATGGCTTTGTACGGGGTTATTCAGATTTTATGCTAGAGCTGGCCATTTTTGATCTGAGGGTTTTTTTGGCACTGCAGCAGTTATGCTTCTGAGGTGTTCTCTAAAGTAGCTGCTACTGAGGGGCAGGTGGTTGAAATCACAACCGTTCTCTAAAGTAGCTGCTACTGAGGGGCAGGGGGTTGAAATCACAAATATGATACAAGCACGTATCACACAGTTCCAGGAGCTGTTAGGAGCTTTACTCGAATAGGACCTCTGCAGTTTCCTAGCTTTGAGAGACAAAAGCTAAAATGAGTTTGCAGTAACAGTCATTAAGAGTATTAGCCTCTGAACAGGAAAGATCATAGGAAGCTCTGGAAACTTTCATTTCTAAAATTAAGCTAATAATTAATATATGAACCAAGATATAAAATGGGCTCCCAGATACTGGGATAACATGAAAGGCAAATGTGCTAGTTTGCCTGCCTGCTGAAATTAGAGCTCATGATGAAGAGGTTGAAGAATTAGAGCCACAGGCATAACCTCAGCAGGAGCCTGAATGGGAGGAAAGTATCAAGGTTGGAGAGGATCAGGTATGGGTATATGTTAATACTTCAGGTTTATTGCCATCCAAAGAGGCTAGGAAGAATGAAGACAGCTGAAAAATTGCAAAGCATTCCAGCAGGGTATTGAAGGTCAGACTCAGCAGGAGACAAAGCATTCTAATGAATATTTCCTCAACTCCCTGAAGATTAGATTCAGCACATCTTTAAATCCTACCAATATATTAAACTGCTCTGAAGAAAACCTATTGCACATGTGGTCAAGCAAACTGAAGAAATAACTTAATTTGTCCTGGCAGAGCTGTTCAAGTGCAAGTTTCCTAAAAATCAGAGAGCTGGTTCCCATAATCATAGTGAAAAAATCCCTTTGTACAACAGAGACACTGGCAGTGAAGGAAACCAGTAGGACAGTAAATAGGTCCTTTACTATAAAGAATTAAACATGCTGCAAGTTACCCCGAGAGAGAAATTTAGATATAAAGTCACTTGCTAAAGACTAGGCCCAATTTCAGGGCCAATGACAATAGCAGGGAAAAATCAAGATTCCTTGACATGCTCTCCAGGAGACTTGCTGAATATAAGGGATGCACAATTGGGACATAGAGTCCAAGCTGGTATAAACTTCCGTCTTTTGTAAGTCATCTCATATGAAAGATTAGGTAGAGTGAGAGGTACTTCAACTTCAACTACCTTTCTATTGTTGGGTTGTCCTTCTGTACCCCTGTCTTCAGGCATCTCAGCAAGACTTACACTTACCGAGACTCCTTTCTGCTTAGTGGGACAAATTCAAAAGCCATCTGTCAAGGGGATGGGAGATGCATTACATACTGGCCACTGGATATGGGACTAATACCACCCATTTCTAAAGAACCTTCCTTACCCAAGGAACTACAAACCAGTTAGCTTGACCTCAATACCCGGGAAGTTACTGAAGCAGATCCTAAGGAAGACCATTTCCAAGCATCTTAAGGAGGAAAGGCTGATCGCAAGCAGCCAGCATGGATTTATGAAAAGACAAAATCACATCAAACAAACTTGATCTTCTTTCATAAAGTAACCACTTGCATGGATGAAGGGAATGCTGTTGATATAGTGTATTTGGACTTCAGCAATGCTTTTGCCAAAGTCCTGCACAATCTTCTCAAACAAATTGGAGCAATGTAGGCTAGATAAAACTACTATAAGGTGAACAGATAATGTGCTCAATAGCTGCAAGCAAAGGGTAATTATGAACGGGTCCATATCAGAATGGGAGGAGGTTTTTAGTGGAGTCCCACAGGGGTCTGTCCTGGGCCCAGTGGTGTTAAATGTTTTTATTAACAATTTGGATGCTGGAATAGAAAGCTTCTTGAACAAGGTTTGCAGATGACACGAAGCTGAAAAGGATCATGAACATGTTTGAGGATGCAAGTACAATTCAGAAGGATCTCAACAGATTGGAAAGCTGTGCTAGAGCTAACAGGATGAAATTCAACATGAACAAATGTAAGGTGCTATATGTCAGGAGAAATAAACCACACATATAAAGTGGGTGACACCTGGCTGGATGGCAGCACCATGGAAAAGGACTTGGGTGTCTTGGTAGACTCAACAAGAGTGTGTAGTATGATGCAGATGCATAAAAGGCAAATGTAGTTTTGGGATACATAAATAGAAGCATTAGGTGAAAGACATTGGAAGTGATAGTGCCTCTACTCAGCACTAGTTAGGTGTCATCTGGAGTACTGGGTGCAGTTCTGCACTTCACATTTTAAGTGGGACATGGAGAAGTTGGAGAGGGTCCAGAGGCAGGCAATAAAGGATGTCTATACACGTGCTGTGAGGTGAGGGGGCCTTTTCATTTGAGTCATTTTAATTAAAATGCTGCAGTGTCAGAGGCATTCAGCATCCCAGGCTTCAAAATGGCTGTGGGGGCACTTCAACTAAAGCTTGTTCAACAAGTTTTAGTTAAAGCACCCCCAATGCTATTTGGAATTGTAGGACACTGAATACATGAGATGCTGCAGCACACTGCAGCACAGTGGCAATGCATAGGGGGTGCACGTGTACCCACTGAGAGCACTGGTGCACCCCCTGACAGCAGTGTTCCTGGGCAGGGGGGGGCGGAGGCAGGGCAGGCAAAAGCACTGGCCAATAAATGTGCCAGGAGAAGTGGTCTTCCTGCAGTCAATCCCACTGGCCTGGAAGTGCCAGAGTCACATCAGTGGGATTGGCCCCAGGGGGACCCCTCCCCCACCCTCTCGTTGACTGGTGCCTCCTTAGCAACAGACAGTTGCCCATGCTGGAGCATTCCAATTAGTATGTTCCAGCAGATTTGATTAATCAAGTCTGCTTCAACATGTTCTAATTATAATGCATTGGAGCATGTGTATAGGCACCCAAAGATGATAAAGGGCTTGAAAAGCAAGTCATAGAAGAGGCTGAAGGAGCACGGCATATTCAGCTTGTGAAAAAGGAACTTGAGAGGACATGATAAAAATTTTCAAATACATGACGGGCTGCCATAAAGAAGAGGGAAAGCACTTGTCTTCTCTTGCTACAGAGAGGAGGATGTGGCCCAACAGCTGGAAGTTGCTGCAAAGTTCAGATTGGATATCTGGAAAAAAAACCAACTTCTTCACTGTTAGAATAGCAAGGCAGTGGAACAGACTGCCGAGGGAAGTTGTGGACTTCCAATCAGTGGAGGTGTTCAAGATGATACAGGACAGCCACTGATTGGGGATGATTTAGGCACAGCTATGCCTATGTTCTACTATGTGTATTTCCCATGTTTCTAGGCTATGCTGGTTGCCCCATCCCCCTTTCTGCTGCATGTCAGGGTATTTTTAAGCCTTCCTCAGAGGCACTGGGGGCTGGCTACAGCCAAAGCTGGAAACTAACTGGGCTACGCCATTGCTCCTGCTGAGACCAAAGCCAGAGGTTCCTGGCTAGAATAGAGGTGCAAGACCCTCTAATCACCATATCTGGGCTCATAAAAGGAATTTTACCCCATGGTCAGATTGGTATGGAGGAGATGGGGCGGGGGGGTCCTACTTCTGTAATAGGGGCATGGCCCTCTACCCAGGATCTCTTGAGCACACACTAACAACACTTCATAGAAACAGGATATTGCTGCTTTACTTGTGGCAGGTTAGGGTGTTAGGTCTGTGTTGTGTCAGGGTTGACAGTAGTCTTATGCAGAGTTTAGTTTATGGACTGTATAGGATGGTTTGGATAGGGAGGATCCTGCCTCAGGTGGCCAGTTGGACAAGCTGACCTCTGGAGATGCTGTCCAGACCTACTTCTCTATGATTCTATGAAGCCAGACAAGTTCTGATCAAAGGATGCCTGTGTAACTCTAAACAATGACAACAAATAGCATCTGCAGGACCAAACCAATGGACTGATAACTGATCCCAGTCCAGCAAAATACTTCACATTAGGAATACCCTTGCTAAAAATCAGTGCGATACATGCTTTAAGTCATTTTATTAAGGTCCTTGTTCAGCATCTTATAGGAATGAGCTTTAAGTAACTCTACAGGGAGTTTAAGTTTGTATTAAATGAGTGTTGAAAGCTGCCTTCATTAGCTTAACTGCCATCAAAACTGACTAAAATGAACATGCAACACCACATGCAGAAATAAGCATCAAAGACCAATGTTAAAAGATTTTTTAACTCTTTAGGTGGTTGATTCATAGTTGCACCCTTAACTCCAGCTTCAGGTGTTTGTGGGAAATAATATAAACTGTAGTGCAGTAGTAGCTACATTATTGGTTAAAGCTATGTTAAGAATTCAGCTTTAAGAAGAGCTTTGATCTCCAGTTTGTTTAAATCTCATTGCAATGATGAAAACTAAAAATAGAACATACATTTTGATCAGCATTCTATTTCTTTTTCATGGTTTGATGAAAAATTAACTGATTCAGAGAACAACAGAATAAAAGGTCTCTGCTTCTAACTATTTTTCACTGTATTGTCTCTGTTCTTGGAGGATTTCTTACAAATATAGCATAACACTTGCATACCTCTGTCTTCAGCATTAGTTTACCCTTGCCAGTTTCTAAGTTTATGACAGTTTTTTCTTTAGAGCATCCCATAACATTTTTAGCCATAATAGAAAATACATGCGCTGAACTAAATCAGCTGCATTTAACAAAGCTGATATGATCATTCACTGCTGGGAGCAAAGAAGTATGAGCAAGAGGCTATCAGATGTCCTTAAAACCTATGAGACAGTTCCCTGGGGTAGGAAAGAAGATATTAGTTCAGATCTCACCTGTACCTCCCCTTGAAATTCCCCATCCAATTCACTATCGGTATCCTTGATTGAGGTTATGACCTCCAGACAAAAAGAGGTTGAAAGAAGGTGAATATTATGCACCTCCTATTTTAAATGAGTTAGAGCAAAACTTCTCCAAGGTTACCACATACCCAGATATTTAACATGATGGCGAGTACCAGTCTTTTTTCCTGCACCACACTTTTTTTTTTTTTTTTAAACCCAGGGGACTAACTGAAATCAGAATCCTGAAATTGCCATCATTGGCAGTCTTTGACTAGTAAACAGCTATGCCAAGTCTTCCTCTCGCAGCTGCAGTATTTAAGCTCTAGCAGTGTTCAGAATAGTTGCACATGAAAACAGCAAGATCTCTTTAAAACAGAGTCCATGTGGAAAAGTACTCACATGTAAGTGATCTTTGTATGAATCGCCAAAATACACAGTTTGCATGTCAAGCATTTGTCACATTGAGAGTTTCAGAGCATAGCTTTTTAGCCCACACAGGAGAGTCTCTATGCTTTTAGCACAGGAGGTCTGTCAGTCCAAATCTCAAACTGTTGGTTAAGGTGGCATTCATTACCTTGACATGTTTTCACACCCTCACCCACCCCTGATATTTTAGAAGACTGGAATATACACCACAAGAAATAATTTCTCTCTATTAAGAGGATTTCTTACAAAAGTAGCATAAAAACTTTAACCTCATTGGCCAGAGGTTCTCTCCAGCTAACAGACTTTGCTGCCACTGTTTAAAAATGGACTGTTCTGCCTCACATACCTACTCTTTTAAACTTAGTGGGTGGAAAGGATAAATATCAGACAAGATTTATTGTGCACAATAGCCTCTCACTCTTCAGGAGAGTTAATCTACTCACAAACCACTTCAGCACCCCAGGTTCTCCCTTCAAGTCCCAGGCAGGCATAGCTCTCCTGCTCACCAGTTGCACTAAGGTACACAGATGGGTGTATTAAATACTAGGATATTAGAAACAGTTTACCAGCAGTTAATTGTGGGACATATTTTCTAGTCAAAAGAAGGAATAGAAATAAGGGTATCAATATGTGCATTCCTTTCCACCTCCATGTTGCCTAGAACACCACGGACAACAGTTTACAAGGCTTTCCTTTCTAATGCTGACATTTACCACAGCTTCTACTGAACCTTGTATTCTGCTGAAAAACCTCAGTGACCACAGCAACATTAGGGGAGAATAACATTTCCCAAAAGTGGCCAAACATACAGTCAGATTCATTTGTTGAACAAACAGATATAAATACATGAGCTCAGTAGTTTTTCAGAAGACTACAAACAAATTGGGATTGTGGCTGGCTGCAATCTTAATATTCACTCCACACAGTTAGCTTGCTAACCTGAGGGTTGAAGCATGGGCTTTGCTTACCACTGCCTTGCTCCAATTTTCAGCTGCTATTGCATCCAACTGCTTTGAAATGAAGTTATTACCAGTTAACACTAGAATTACCGAGTGATGCAATCACATCCATTTTCAGCTTAATGGTCATAAATTGATATTACATCACATATTAATACAAGCAACCCCTGCTTAATGCTGTTTTGCTTCATGCTATTTTGCAATAATGCTTTTTTTAACTGATACCTGAAAATCACTTGGTGCTCAGCAAGTTTTGTTATAATGCTCATGGTCACCATTTTGAGTCATTAAAAACATTTGCAGTCACTATCTTGGATTGTCAAATAGTTTTGGTTTCACTTAATTTGGTTCCTGGAAAACTGAACATTAAGTGAAACGAGCGTTATGAGCACTACACGGGGGCTGCCTGTATTGTATAGTAGTCCTCCTTCATATTGGTTTTGGGAGCCAAGTTTGAATAATCCAAATTCTTACCAATGAAGAGAATTTCTAAAAAGGCCTACTAAAGGAAAGTGATTTATTGCAAACCTCATCCCTGTAGGTCTAATTCCATCTATTTGCCCCATTCTGAGCAGTTGATTTAGCTCTGGTTTCTATAAACTTTGCAAATTAAAACACATACACACACACAAAATGATGTTCATATGTCTCTAGTCACTATTACAGAGTCTGTTAAAGGGTAGCATAGAAATGGTTTCATTTCTTGATATCTGAGCAGATAAAGATCTGCACTGGAAGAAACCCTACATATTTTTCAATAGATTTGTTGTTCCCCTCTGGAATAGGCAGACAGATTCAACCTACAGAACTCAGATTTTTCACAGTGGTTACAAAATGGTGTTTCTTGAGTACACTGGGAACATCTTGAGAAATAAACTTGCTAGATGATTCTGATAAACTTCCCAAATTACACATCTGCCAGTAAAACTTATATTTTCCAAGGATATGCCAATGAGGAAAGATGCAAGAATGAATAATATGACTGTGCGCGCACAACTATAGGAATTCATTCACCAAAAAAACCCCACAAAAAACACTAAAACAAACAAACAAAAAAATTTAAAAAACCCCCAAAGCTATCTTTTAGCAAATACAAGTTTTGTGCCAGAAACAGTATTCCCAGGTGTTAATTCAGCTGCAGAATTTGTCTCTGCTTTAAGAGGCATGCCACAATGACAGGATGGGGAAAACCTTACTAGGTCATATCTAAAGTGATTTGACTTCTCAGTGACTCATGCAATGGGTCTTTCACAAGTTCTCAAAAGATCGCACCACAGTCTCATGGAATATTTAATGTTTGTACAGAACCTACACAGAGTATTTTTCATGACATTTAGCCAAATTTTCCTTTGCTTAAATCAGCCCATGGTTCCTAGTTATATCCTATCAGATGACCAAGCCTTTTTCCTGACCGTCTCATTTTTGTAGGCAGACTATCAACTATTGCCCAACCTAAACACACATGTCCTTTCATTTAGCCAAGCTACATGTACTTAGTTATTTTAATCTTTCCTCATAACTCATTCCCTCCAAACCTTAATATACTTTAAATTCAAGATGGGATCATAGCAGTAAGAACTAGGAGAGAAACATTTTTTTCCTATTAAGCTCCTTTCATCTTGTGCTTTATTTTACCACCCCATGCTATAGTATGGGTTCTTCAATTGACAGTGCAAATATACACTGTTCAAAACCAGCAGCCATTTCAGATAATTAACTGAAGATCTACCTAAGGGGTTTTCCAGGTAATTTGCAGCTTGACTGACCTACAAAAATCTATGCAAATAATTTTGTGGTACCTGCAGGTAATGGGTGTTTGTTCATTCCAGAACTACTTTAATTATTATTTTCCTTGTAGTTCAAAAGGGAAAAAGGAATAATTTACTCCCCAAAAATGTTTCATGCACCAATTTAAAATAATTGGCTTCAAAAGAAAACATGGGAAACAACCCAAAATATTTTAATATGTTAAAAAATAAAACAAAAGTCGAGACGACAAATGTTTGTGTATACAGGAATAGGGTGGTTTCTCATTTAATAGGTGGCGCTCCCTCTAGTCGTTGTTACCATCTTTTTTCAGGAGCTACTAGGAAACATTAAGTAGAGTAACATTACATGAGAGCTGGCCTACCTCGTTTGTAGTTAGTAAATACGGTTATTTGGAGCCAAATTGTGCGCCGGTGGTTCCTTCATAGTACTATTGTTGACCAAAATGCATCCTATAGAACATTTACTTCAAACCAAATTTAATACAGTGGTTGCAGCCTCTGAAATCCAAAACCAAATCTGAAGCCAAATCATGAGTCAGCCAAGCACTCATATGTTCTTATGCCCCTGCCAAATAAGAGATACCACAAGAAAAAATGCTATTTGTGCTTGAGTATTTTAAGTCATAACTTAAAAGTTCAAGATTTGTATCTGTCCTGCTACTATTCATGCTTCGGAGGCTGTGGAGGGAGGTGGAAATCAATATAAATTTTAAGGAAAAAGAATGCTGCTTGCATAAATCATCTTTAGGAAGGATGAATTCTTAAGTTGCAAAAGTAGATACTTGGGTGGTTTGGGGTGAGAAAAAAAGTGAGTAACAAGAAATGAAGCCAGATTGTTAAGAAAATTAATACTCTCTATTGAAATTATGCACAGGCTTAAGGTACATTCCTGAATCAAGGTTGAAGTCTTTTCATACAGTTGCAAAGTAGCCAAAATTGAAGGCAAGAGTTGACAAAACTCCTCGTACTAATTTCACCCTTGCCAAGCATCTCACCAGAAAGAACAAAGATTGTAGCCTAAACTGGTAATATCGCTAATAGTGTTCTTTTCACCTCACATCCATGGGAATTAAAAGAAGACAAGGCAAGTAGAGTAATGTTTGACAGCTTGCACTACAACTACCCAAATGACATCTGTTTTGTGTTTGAAATGGCAGGTTGCAGCATCTCATATTCAGGTTTGCTAAGCTCAAATGTGTCACAAGAAAATGCATTTGATGTTTATTCTCTCTCATTTCAGAGCCTGTAGAGTATGCCTCGGTGCTTACAAGGAGCACCCCCAATCTAGTACTTTATTCTGTAGGTTGTTTACTAAAAGGCATTCTTTTCAGGTCATCTGGAAAACTAACTTTGCACAGGAAGGGAAGTAGAAATGTATATGCCTCAGACTCCTGAACACCCAGGCTAGGGACAGACATTCAAAAAGCTGGAGCCTGAATTGATTCAATCTTTGCAGGTTAGTCTAACCTGCCTAGGTTGAACCAATTTGCAAATGAGCAGACATTCACTGTTAACTCCAGAAATGCAGGCACATGACTGCAATTGCTTAGGCCAGAAGCTGGGGGGTGCAATAGCCACTCTTGGCTGCAGGGATGTTGTGCTGGGGGGCATGGCCAGCCCTGGCAGTAGCCTGGAGTTAACTGGCCAGGGAGGGGGTTTAATTCCCCCCTCCCTGCCCCATCAACACAGACCTAGGCTACGGTCCACCTGGCACTCCCCCCTCACTGATACAGGGGACATATGGGGGTGTGACCCCAAGACAGAGAGGGCAGGGAAGGAGGTATATCCCCCTTTCTCTGGAATCTGACAGAGGTGGCAGGAGGGGGCTTATCCCACCACTCGCCCCATGCTAGGAGCAAATCAGCTGTGGTGGTTGTGGCTGGCAGACTCCCTGCTCTGCCCTGAGGTACTGCAGCTGGGATAATCCCCCTCCCTGCCCCCTCTGCCTCAGGAGGCAATATCAGCCAGCATCTGGCTGTGCCCCTGCTCCCACCACTGCAGAAATGAGCGGGGAGCACCAGGCAGACACCGGCTGGACTCTGTGCTGGTATTCTCCCCTCCCTGGCCGGTTCACTCCAGGTTACTGCAGGGGCTGGCTACATCCCCACTGCTGGAGCAGCAAGCAGAGAAATGTCTGGTTGGTCCATGCGGGTGGGGTGGGGGGATAGAAATAAGTCTCTTCCCTGCTCCCTTCTGGGGCCAGCATCTGGCCAGGCCCCCACCCCTACTTGTCCCTGTTCCAGCTAGGGAGCAGAGGAGCAGGGGCAGGGCCAGGCCTGCTCCGCTAGAGCGGAGCAGAGAGCGCAGCCCAGTCCAGATATATCTCAAACTGGTTCTGGCCATTTTAAAACTGGTTTACGTGAAACATCTGTTCTGTTACAAGTTTAAACCAGTTTCTGATCATTTAAACAGGTTTATGTGCAACTTCTGTCCCAAGCCCTAAAGCGTACATATGTTACCTGAAATTGTCTAATATGACATTAAGACACAATCCTCAGGCTATGCAATGGTGATTTCAAAGTACAAAGAGACATAGAGAAGCTTTAAATTAATAGAATTTTAACACGGGAATAAGCATCAGTGTTTTAACCCCCATAATGAATGTCCTGCAGGATGAATACCAAGACAAAAAATGGAAGATAAAAAAAACAAACAAACTGTAGGGCCAAATGCCAATTCCAGTTAGATTTGTGTGCATAAATCCAGTGCAACTTGGATGAGAGTTTAGGCTTTGATTAGCAAGTTTTGTGACTTGTTACACTTCAGAAAACTGACAAGTATCTGCCACTAAGTTCACAGGACCTGAATCACAGGCTGGAGAAAAACAAATAGTATTTACCATTTGAGATGAATAGCAGAGCTACAGCACAATATACAAGATATCCTTCTGTACAAGTATTCCAATGAGTTTCTAAATGAATTCACTTTGCTCATTTGGTCCCTGTACTTTGAACTACCTAGTTTACTGGCAGGAATGTTTTCAGAGTGAATTTCCAAGTGAAGTAGTAATCTGTGCAGACAGCAACTTTGCAGGTTCATCCAATCAAGGCAGAAAAGCAATGCAATGCAACTACTCAAATGAATGGCAAACACTTAGAGTTTAACATGTGTGTCAGGAGTGTGTAGAAGAAGAGACAGTGAATGCATTTGAACAGAAGGTGAAGATAACTGAAAGATGTTCTGCAGGTAGAGAAAACTGATTTGTTTAATGAAAATGTGCAGCTATTAAATAGGTTGAATAAATAAAGGCTTCCTCCTCTAAACAGCTATTACTGCTCAGCACAGATATGGCTATCTAGTCCTTGTTCCGACTGGCATATTTTTATGCTCATCTTGTATGGGTAAAATAGGAAAAAAGCAGCTACCATATACCAGTAATTAGGCCAATAAGTTATGACTTTCTAGATGTTTTCAAGCCGGGAGACCATCATCCTCCAAAGTAAAATAAGATAGTCTTTACCCCCAAAATGTTCAATCCAGGCAAATATACTTGAGACATCATCTTGCTCAGAGGGTGAAAAATTCCAAAGTTTCACCTTAACATATGTATTAATGTTTTATCTGTCCTAGAATTTGGCTTTACACAAATCATGTAACTGAAGAAACACAGCAATTTATATAAAGTATACAATTGCAATCCTGTTCTATAAAGTAACAACAGGAATGCATAAGATACATTTCTGGAAGAATTGCTGAGTGAATCACTTGTGGACCAAACAGAAGTTCACTTCAACAGAAAACAGAGTGTGTGCATAAAGAGACATCATATTGAAAAATCATATTGATTTTTCAAACCAGCACATTTAAAGAGAGAAAATAACCTACCACGGAACAAAAGGCAAATGATTATTCCTATAGGTTAGTTTTTGTGTATGTTTTTTTCCCTGTCTTTTGGTATTTTTTCCAGGCTGGATCTCAGTTCAAAAGTTACTGTAGAATATTTGTTTACCTTAGCAGTTTCCATTAAAACAGCAAAGAATAATAGGAGATGCCAAATTGACGGCACCAGAAGTTCAAGATTTTCGAATAAAGGACAGGTAGGATGCAACATAACACCATAAGCCAATACTCTGCATCAACTGTAGCCTTTTCCAGGCAAAGATAGCTTACACTAAAATCATCCAGAAGGGTACAAGGCATGAAGGGGCTGAGGTCTGCAGTCCTCTCAAATCAAGTGTAGCGTAAGACCACAAACCTATTAAAAACAAGCAAACAAGCAGCCTGCTGCCAGATGGCACATTTACAATATGAAAATGCTGAGTCAGTTCTAAACTGGTACCATCAGAGTATAATCCCAGGATAAACATGAGAGACTGATTGGAGGTTATATAATTTTTAGAACCTAGGCAAACTTGAAAAGCCTCAGATCTTTTCCTCCTCACCTGCTTCCAGTAACAGCATTACCAAGGAAAGGAGCTCCTTTACTTAAAATTGTTAAGATCTGGAAACTCATGGTGTGATTTTCCAGCCTTCCTCCTCCCCACACAAGGTGCACTCAAGTCAATGGGAAATGTAGATGGTCAGCACCTTTTGAGAAATTACACCAACTTGAAATGCTAGAAGCTTGACAGATAAGCACCTGATGGCAGGTTAATCGATCTTCCTCTCCCATTAAGCAAACCTGTTATTGGTAGTCAGAAAACCAATGCATAAAAGTAGTTATATATAGCATTAGTTCCTTAATGCTTTAGGGCATCTTTAAGTATTATCAAGTTCCTGGATGTAAACTTATGAACACACTTAGTCTGGCACATGAGAGATCAAGTATTCCATTCATTACTGCTCTGATTCAATGGCCTTACACAGATAATCAATAGCTAAACTGATAAATGAGAAGACTTCTTAAAAATCTATTCCTTGAGTGCTGGGACTGAATGCTTTATTCTTGACAGCTGCAATTTATAAATTTAGTGACTAAGAACATTTGTTCCAGCTATAGAGGCGTACTTCTCACAGCAGAGGGGAAAAATAGAGCATTTTTGAAAGCCAGACAATTCATCTGGACAGGGAGCAACTAATTTAGTTAACATATCAGGACAAGTTATTAGGGAACTAAAAATAAGCAAAAAACACTTGAGTGTTTTAATTATGAACATTATTGTAGGAGCTAGAAGGAAGGGAGTTCTTTAAAATAAAGAGCTAGGAAAAGTAAAGAAAAAAAAATGTAGCTTTTAATGTTGGAGTATAATCTTTTTCATGTGACTAAGCAATCTGTTGAGATCATTCCAGCTATTTACATTCCATGGCAATGTTTTAAGATTCCATTCAGCAATTAGTGTACCTTAATTGGGTCTTTAAACTTAAGACCATAGGTTCTAAATATTATGTTTTAAAGTTTCCACTTCCAAGTATTCAAGATAAGTAAAGTGTCTATCAAAAACTATTGTGTAAAAATGAAATTTGTTTTCACTGAAATACCAAAAATTATAATAATAGTAGTAATCAAGAAAGTCAGTTTTGTGGAAGGATTATTTTTCACAGAAAATTCCAGGATATTTGAAGTCTACACGTCCAAACAAAAATGCCTTTTTTTTTTTTTTTTTGGACCAGGTCCCAAACTTGTCCTTTATAACAACTAATGCACTTAATTGCATATAAAAAAAGATATTTAGTTCTTAACACATTTCATTACATGAATTCAATTTGTGACTAGCAACCAGGTTCTTTTATATATTTCAGGCAGAATGAAGGTTAATACCCATGTTCATTAACTCCCCTTTAGAGCACAGAAATTCCTACACTAAAGATTTTAACAAAAAGCTAAACATAGAGCATATCTACAGCATATAATTTTACATTGTTCTCATGCTGGATTCATATACAGAAAGATTCAGATTTGGTTACGTATCCATTCAGTAAAATGCAAAAGTTTAAAAGAACCTTGGATAATGCCTGGAGAACTCACTGCCACAAGATTCTATTAAAGGCAAGAACAAACCCCAATTAAAAAGGACTGCATATTGCATGAGGAACTTCCAGAGATATAAAACTAAACATTTGAAAGACACAAGCTTTGTGATGGATATGAAGTTTTCTGCTCCTGCGTAGAAAATTAACTCCTGGTTCTTAAGAATTTAGAAGGTTTTCTCCATGGACAGTTAATTTCATCTACACTTTTTCCTTGACCTTATTCTGAATTTGTAGTGCAGGAAAACATCAGGATAAACAAACAAAGTACAGCAGTTCCTGACAACAGCTGCATTTTTTTTCTGTTTCTGCACTCACCTTAGGAAAACCTCTGGATTGCCATTATGATGGGCAACTCATTTCTTATTCCAGTCTTCACGTTCTTCCTTGTTTTGGAACTCAGTGCTTAATTATCCAGAGTTTGTCTCAGTATCGACTAAGCTGGTATTTCACCTGTAGTTTGCAACCCTGACCAAGGGATCTTCTAGGTGGAAACTAGTAAGTATTTCTCTAGCACTGGAGCTCTTTGATATTAAAAGGATAGATAATGTCTCTCTCAGGAAGGAGCTGATACAGGATAGCAAGTAAGTACCTAACAAACTTACTGTGCCGACTCATCCCATGTATGTAGCACATCCCCAGGAAGTCCTTAAGTTATAGCTCCTGCAAACAGCAAGGACAGTGTACTGATTGAAGGAGTGACCTTGAAAGGAGACATTTCCTGCCTCAGCAAAGTAGAAACGTTTTTGGAGTTAATATCAAGGGAGCTGCCTCTGTTCTTCCTTTCAGTAACAAAGCATGAGTTCTTTGTATCCACCTTAGGCCTGTATACCAGGCACTTGTGCAAACCCCTATCCTCATACTTCTCTGCATCCTCTGAAAGATCCATGAACTTTACAGCAGAGTCTCCTACAGAAAGCTCCTCTGTGAACTAATCTTTTGACCTTGGGGTCTGTTTCACCAGCTTAGGCACTGGGGAGAATCTTCTTGTGAGTTTCTTTTCAGTTCCAGTTCCAGTACTCCTTGCTGAGACCCTCAAAACCACTTCTATTTCAGGTGAAACTTGTTGTGCCCAACCTCCAGAATCTGAAGTGTATTGTAATTGCTCCTGTGATTTCTTTCACCTGAAGCCTAAGCTTAGGACTCTGGTTGCTCACCCAGCTGAGGCTGTGCCAGTAGGGGGGGGAAAGATGATGATTCCTTGCTATTACATTTCATTGCTGCAGACCGTTTGCTTCCCAGGGCTTTTAAGCTGCTCTGCCATCTATACAGGGCAGTGAAATTCATTAGGCATAGAGGGACAGATGACTTCACAAGCTGAAAACCAGCAGAATCAGACCATTGCCCCCTGGGCTGCACAATCCTTGATAATGCTACAGTAGGTGTACTAGGTGATAAGTGAAAATCTGCTGTACATCTGGGCCCCCATTCTCAGCGCATGCACCTCACTTTCCATTGCCCTACACCTTGGTCAGTCACTCCCATGCTGATGGGGTAGCATTAGGCACTCATTTTGCCTGGGTATAACTGACTTCATGAGTGCTAAGCAGCAGAATTTCTACTTCAATATTTAAGCCACCCTGGGCCTAAGTTTGCTCCTAGCTATGTGCACTATGGCTTTGCGAAACGGAAGCATTTTCTTTTGACCAGTGTTTTGACAGAACGGTGTTTCGTTTCCACTTTTGTTTTGCATCAAAACAGCTGTTCCATTTCGTTCCGTCAAAATGTTTTGCCATTTCAACCCTGTTTTGACGTTTCGCCCATAGGATATAATGGGGAAGATCAAAACAGGCTATAACTTTGTCATTTCTGGCCAGATTTGGATGAAACCTGCAGGAATAGTAGCCCCTTCTGAGGGCATGATGTGTGCCAAGTTTCAAAAAGATAGATATAGGGGGTTTGGAGAAAATGCACCCCAAATTCCTGAAAGCAAAACTTGTGTCACAAGTATGTGTTAAGACACAGTGGAGTCAAAACTTCAGGCTTTCTAGCCCCTGATGAGGCCACGAAGCCTGCCAAGTTTCAAGAAGATAAGTACAGGGGCTTGGGGGGAACTGCACCCCAAATTCTTGAAAGCAAAGTTCATGTCACGTGTATGTTAAGCCACAGTGGGGTCAAAAGAGCAGGGGTGATAGCCCCTGGTGAGGCCACAAAGCCTGCCAAGTTTCAAGGTGATAGGTGCAGGGGTTTGGGGGGAACTGCACCTCAAGCTGCTGACAGGCAAAACTCGTGAAATAGATGACAGTGTCAAGGTGGAGCGGGCTGAAAACTGCAGGGGTGGTGGCCCCTGCTCAGGCCATGAAGCCTGCCAAGTTTGAAGGAGATAAATACAGGGGCTTGGGGGAAACTGCACCTCAAGCTGAGGACAAGCAAAACTCGTGACATGGGTGCTTGTGCAACTGTGTCTGTCTTGGGGCACTGGAAGAGGGGGTGGGGGGTGGGACTACTGCAACCCTGGCTGCTAAACTACTTTGTTACCAGTTACCAATTAATCATGATTCACTCAGGGACCAGCTCAATACACACTACCTAGCTACTACATAATGACTTAATGACCATGGATTAACACCTACAAAACCACTGACAGACTAATCAATACAGACTATCAACTGTCCCAAGACAGAGACAGTCAGTTGCACAAGCACCCATGTCACGAGTTGTGCCTCTCAGCAGCTAGAGGTGCAGGGCCCCAGAACCCAGAAGCCCTGCACCGATCTCCTCAACAGTTGGCAGGCTTTGTGGCCGCAGCAGGGGCCACCATCCCTGCAGCTTTCACCCCACTGCACCTTAACACACATAGGGTCACCCATGTCATGAGTTTTGCTTGTCTGCAGCTTGAGGTGCCATGTTCTCCAAACCCCTGTACTTATCTCCTTGAAACTTAGCAGGCTTTGTGGCCTCTACAGGGGTAGCATGTCTGCAGTTTTGACCCTGTTGTGGCTTAACACACACAGGACACAAGTTTGGCTCTCAAAATTTTGGGGTGCAGTTTCTCCGAACTCTCTGCACCTATCTTCTTGAAACTTGGCATACTTTATGCCCTCAGAAGGGGCTACCATTTCTCCCAGTTGTATCTAAATCTGGCCAGAAATGACTAAGTTCTAGGCTGTTTTGATCTTCCCCATTATAGCCTATGGGCGAAACGTCGAAACAGCATCGAAATGTTTTGACTTGCCTCATTTCGTTTCAAGCCTGTTTCGACCATACCCGTTTCATTTTGATGTTGCTGTTTCAACCTCAAAACAGGTCAAAACAGCGTCGAAACAAAACTGGTGGTGAAATTTCTCACAGCCCTAATGTCCACCCCAGTCTTATGCTCAATCCACTGAGTCACACGGTCTCTCTGTCATATCTCCAGCAAGAGTTTCCTGCAGTAAGGCAAAAACTCGACAAGGTCTTCTCAAGTTCTAGTGTGCTGTGATGAAGATCAGGTGGGACATCCTTTAGCCCCTGAAATAATTTTCCAGGTATTATGAGAAAGATCCACTTGTATATAGAGAGAATTAGTGCTGGGGATATGGAGTGCGTTTCTGAGGAATTGTAAAACAAGTAAAACTTAGAGAGAAAGCTTCCTTTTGTGCACTTTTTGAGAAGAAAAGATCATTTCCCTCCTTGACTCAGACTAACAAACCATTCTAGGAAACTTTCCTTGGGGACCCTTGCTCTTGTTATTTCCTTAACCTGTTAGGTCTATTCTTCTACTGTGTTCTTGGCTTTTATCAGGGGAAGCAGCAAATACGGGCAGACTTTTCAAAAGAAAATTTCAGTGCTTCTGGAAATATTTCTTCTCCTTTACAGTTACACACAAAGGGTCAGAATGCTCTGTCATTTATTCTTTTGTTCCTTGAATGCATAAATGTACAAGCTTTTGATAAACACTGGCAGGAACCCAAGTTTTTGTGCCGCAGTGTTTTAATGCTTCAAAAACATGTGGGATTCTCTATGCCTTTCATCTTTGACTTCTGTGGCCTTTCAAAACTATGTATGAAGATTTGCTTTTCAAAAAGACAATTGAAACAAAACATAAATCAGTGGAAACACACAATCTGTGCCTCTTCCATCACTCAGGACTACATCTTCCTGTCGCTGAACCTCACTGTACCTGGAAAAGGCAGAATCTCTATTCTTGCTGGAGGCGAGGATCTGAACTTCTGTATATTTGTCTATGGACAAGCTTTCAAATCTATGTTTCCCTAACCAGAGTTGCTAGCATTAAGTTTGAATTAACAGCTTCTTCATTAAGTAGCTGGATCATGAAAATAGATGTTACCAGGACACTCCCTGCCTGGATTTTCTGAAAATGATATAGTGCTTAAAAATTAAGTCCCTCTGTTAACTCAGGGAACAGCTACAGGAATCAAGTGTCTGTGCAAGTTTTCCCAGACCATTTTCTTAATGATCAACAAATCAAATGTGCCCAAGAGGGACAGTCCCTAAAGGAAAAAAAAGTCAGGATTCTGTATCTGTTAAAGCCTTGGCCTTGAGCTTAGACTTAACATGGATTCCAATTAAATGCTAACTATGCTTGTTTCTTTAGTAATGTAAGGTAGAGCTGGGCAGAGGCCATCAACTCCTTTTATGCTGACTGCTGAACAATGAATTCTGCTTATACCAAAGACTTTGGTATAAGCAAACTTTGGACTGCTGTTATGAGCAATGCCCAGGCAAATCCTTGCATCTCCATGCAGCTAACTGCAAAATCTGGCCCAAAGATGGTAGGATTTAAAGTGATGACTTCAAGGTGGAAATCTCTGAATCACAACAGCAACTTCCCCAGTCACCCAAACCTTACATCATCACACTTTTAATAAAATACCTTCCAATACCTTGGAAAATGTCTGTCTCTACATTAATTAAAGTCAATAGATCAAGTCACAGGCTAATACTGTGTTGGATGCTGTAAAGGAAAACAAGTAGCAACAAATCTATCTATACTTGAATAAAAATGTTGTTTTCCCTGGCATCTAGTAAACTAATCTCATTATGTTGTCTAGTAGCTGCTATACCTGTTATACATGTATTTAGGAATATTACTAAATATTGGGCGAAGCGGGGGGTGGTGCCTCAGTTTCCAGGGTGACCATGGCATCACCGGAGGGGAAGGGGGAAAAAAAAAACCTTGGGCAAATTCAAGAGGAGGTTGGACGATCACCTGTCTGGGGTCTTGTGAACCCAGCATTCATTTCTGCCTGTGGCAGGGGGTCAAGCTAGATGATTTGTTCAGGTCCCTCCTAACCCTAGCTACTATGAAACTATGAAACTTTCTAAATCCTATTTTATTGACAAATATTTACTTGGTGTGCATCACACAGGGCCCCGTATATTAAGACAGAATAGCAAAGGACGCTTACCAGTGTTTGAGGGAGGGGAGGTTTCTTCCTGAAGTTTGTCCCGGACAAAGAATCCAAGACTCCCTCCCCTTCCAGAGAAGTACCCCTCATACTGAACCACAGATCAAGACTTTTTGGCTTGCTAACCTTCTGGTCCTATGTATCTTCCTCTCTTGGCTACCCAGTGGACCAGCTTGGCTAGAAGGGATAATGCCTAGCCCACAGCTAGCTGGTTAGGGCACTTTCTGGGACATGGCAGATGTAGGGTTAAAGCCTCTCTAGCTGAAAGGGCCTAGAATCCAATCCCCATTCCCTAGGCAAAGGCTTTAACTATAAGGGTATTGGGATTAAAGGTGCATGGGTCCTTCTCTTGTTAGTTATGCTTTTACTCTGACTAAATTTGCAGGGAGTTGCACAAAATTACATGCTCCCCCAGGCAGAATACAAGCATAAGCAGCTGTAGCAGATTTCTTCTGTGTGTGTAAGACAAGTCCAGTCACACTGGTAAGTGGCACTATGTGCCACTAGATTAGAGCATCTTGCAGTATCACAACCCACTTTGTACCTACATGACTGAAAGAACCAATTCTCCCCTCAATTATTTCAGATTTATGCCATTATACATTTCTTTGCCACAATGAAATTAAAACAGATGTACTAAATTGGCCCTAGGTGTTTTCATCCAGAAGAAAATTCATTGCAACAGCAGTGAGAGAAACAGGAAAACAGCGTTTGCTTACAAAATTTTCCATATGAGGACTGGACCATGCAAATTCTCATATTCCTCTGCAGAGACAGCTGTGAAAGCTGAGAAACTGTTTGTGAATGGGTTGAACAGATTTCCGTTCATTTCACACTAACCAAGCATGAGATTAACTCATTTCAACTCAGAACATTTAGAAATGGAGTTAGTTCAAATACTGTCTACCACCATGGCAGATGGAACCTTACATGACCCTGCTAGTTTTAACCTCTCAGTTTATGAGACTTTCTCAAGCAGTATATTCAGAAGAGAAGCCACCACCACTTACAAGCTCTGACATGCCAAAAGGTGTTTTGTAAGAAAGTGTTGGCAGAAAATATTTCTCTGTTCCTTGTTTCATCCCTTATTTTCTTTGAAAACAGAGATAGCAGAGCAGCATAGGGAGCCAATATGGATTTTTGATATTTCAAGCAGAAGTGGTATCAGCTTTTTATGCTTGGAGATCCTTCTGTTGTCAACAGGTTGGTTGGGTATTACTGGAGTTGCAAGTGTACCTACCACTAAGGTCTGGATGCCTCAGTTTTTGTCTTTTATACGCTATCCATACTACAGTCAGGGCCTCATTCCCCAGGAGGCTTCTTCAGTTCTACATTACTAAATTTTATTGAAGTCAGTGGATTTACTCTAGCATTCAAATGGAGTAACAATCATAAGTCAGGCCATCATTTTCATAGATTTCATAGATTTCCAGGGTTGGAAGGGACCTCAGCAGATCATGGAGTATGACCCCCTGCCCTGGGCAGAAAAGAGTGCTGGGGTCAGATGACCCCAGCCAGGTGCTTGTCCAGTCTATTCTTAAAGACCTCCAAGGTAGAGGAGAGCACCACCTCACTTGGAAGCCCATTCCAGATTTTGGTCACCCTTACCGTAAAGAAGTTATTCCTAATGTCTAGTCTAAATCTGTTCTCTGTCAGTTTGTGGCCATTGTTTCTAGTTACTCCAAGAGATGCCTCGGTAAGCAGAATATCTCCTATTCCTTGCTGCCCCTCCTCTGCCCTTCTCTGGACCCTCTCAAGGTTATCCACATCCCTCTTGAAGTGCGGCAGCCAAAACTGAGCACAGTACTCCAGCTGCAGCCTTACCAGTGCAGCATAGAGGGGAAGTACCACCTCCCTAGACCTGTTTGTGATGCACCAGCTAATGCATGATAGAGGGTGGTTAGCTCTGTTGATCACTTTGTCACATTGTCAACTCATGGTCATCTTTGGAGTCAACTATGACTCTGAGATCCCTTTCTGCTGCTGTGCTGCTTAAAAAGTCATCCCCCAATCTGTATGTGTGTTGTTGATTCTGTCTCCCTAGGTGCAGTACTCTGCACTTATCCTTGTTAAACTGCATCCTATTTTGTTCTGCCCACTTTTCCAGCTTGTCCAAATCCACCTGAATCTGCTCCCTGCCCTCTAGTGTGTCTGCTTTGTACCATCATTTGGTGTCATCTGCAAATTCAGACAGTGTGCTCACTATGCCCTTGTGCAAATCACTGATGAAGATGTTGAACAGCACTGGCCCAAGGGCCAAGCCCTGGGGGAAATCACTGTCCACATCCTTCCAGGTCTATACCGACACATCCACCACCACTCTCTGGGTGCATCCTGTTAGGCAATTTGCCAACCACCTGACTGTGTAATCATTTAAGTCACAGCTGCTCAGTTTTTTTTTAATGAGAATGCGATGTGACACTGTATCAAAGGCCTTTTTAAGTATATGACATCCACCTCGACTCCTGCATCTAAGCAGTTTGTGACCTGGCCATAAAAAGAAACAAGGTTTGTCAGGCAGGATCTACCTGCTATGAATCCATGCTGATTGCCCTTCAGCATTACTTTTCCTGGTGGACTCACACAACTGTATTCCTTAATAATGTTTTCAAAGGTTTTCCCAAGGATAGAGGTGAGACTAACCAGTCTATAGTTACCCAGATCCTCTTTCTTCCCCTTTTTGAAAAAGGAGACCACATTGGCCCTTTTCCAGTCCCCTGGGACCTGCCCTGAGCGCTATGAGTGGTCAAACAGTTTTGTTAGTGGTTCTGCTATGACACTGGCCAATTCCTTCAGCACCCTTGGATGAAGATCATCTGGGCCTGCTGACTTGAACACATCAAGCCCTTTGAAATGCCCCTTCACTAGGTTGACACTAACTGTTGGTAGGCTGGTGTCCCCCCTGTGCCTGTCTACAGTCCAGTTTGGTGATATGTCTTTATCCATGTTCAGGAATACTGATGCAAAAAACTCATTGAAGAGCTCAGCTTTGTCCTTTCTATCTGTCACTAATTGCCCTAGCCAGTCTTGTAGGGGTCCTGTGTTACCCTGAGCCCTTTCTTTGCTCCCTATATACCTGAAAAAGGACTTTTTGTTGTCCTTCATTTCTGTTCCCATCTGGAGTTCCATTGCTGCTTTGGCCTTCTTACTAACTCCCTGCAAGTGCGAGACAAATAGGTATATTCCTCCTTGGTGGGTCCCCCCTGCTTCCACAGTCTGTATGCCTCTTTTTTCATCCCTAGGCTTTCCTGGATTTTCCTGTTCAGCCAAGAGGGTGTCCTGGCCTCCTTGCCACCCTTAATCTGCAATGGGATTGTCTCTTTTTGTGACCGAAGGATCATTCCCTTGAGGAACGACCACCCCTCCTGGACTCCCATCTCACCAAGGCTCTTGCCCTTCAGTGCCTCACTTAGTAACCTCCTGAGCTCATTGAAGGTAGCCTTTTTGAAGTCTAGCACTTCTGCCCTACTTGTTATCTTTCCTGCCTTTCAATCATAGTGAATTCCAGCAACTGGTAGTCACAGTCTCTTAGATTACCCTGTATCTGTAGCAAACACCAAATCCAGTAAACCTGGCTTCTATTTCTGGCTCTACCACAAACTCTTGTGTCAAGTCAGTTGACCTCTCTGGCTTTTCTATCCATCTCTGAAATGGGGATATAGTACATTTTTAGGACTGAGACACAAGAACGCAACTTCTGCCATGTACAGACATTCATTTCTACTAGTAAGACATTCTTGCCAATAGAAAAATAGCCCAGGAGCTGGAATGTACATACATTCCAGCCCAATGACTGGAAAGCTTTATAAGCAAGCACTCCATCCAGGAGACACTAGGGGTAGGGACAGAAGTTACACATAAACTGGTTTAAGCAATCTGAAACTGGTTTAAACCTGTAACAGAACAGAAGTTCAGTGCACATAAACCAGTTTCAAAATGGCTGAAACTGGTTTAAGATAAACCTGTTTGAATGTAGTATCAGATTTAATTGATTTGGATCAAACTGGTTTGTGAAACTTCTGTCCCAGACCCCTTCCTGGTTCAAGTTAAATCACAGTTCCCCAGCATCCCAGCATGCTTTCCATCCCTGGGCTAGGCTGTGCCGTATGCTCCAGAGCAGTCAGGGCTAGCTGACAAAGGGTAGGAGCAGTAGCAAGCCAGGCTAGGGATGTAGCCCAGTCTACATGGGGGGATGCCCCTCTCAGGCAAACCCCAGCTGGGGTCTGGGGCCAGGGAAGGGGGTTAAACCTCCCTTCCCCTGCTCACACTTACTGCTAGCTGCAACTCCCAGAGGCACCTAGAAGCAGGAAGAGGAAGTGAGGAGCAACCCTACAGGGTCCTGCTGCTGTAAGCCTGGACTGCAAGTCCCAGAGACCTTGAGGGCAGCAGGAGGAGGAAGTGAACACACAGTCAGAGAGCCATGCTCTAGTACCCCCCTCCCCAGCTTCTGGCCTGAGCCACTGCAGGCATGTGGCTGCATTTCCTGAATCAAAGGTAAATGTCTGTTCACCTCTGTTCCAATCTAATCTGTGCATTTTAGACTAACCTGCAAAAACTGAATTGATTCAGCCTCAGGTTTTTTGACTGTCTGTACTTAGCCTAGGGGACTTCTCCTTGGGTCGTCTCTCTACCCTAGTAGGAAACCATTAATTCACAACCTTGGGAAGGCAGCAAGCTGTCAACTGGCAGTTGCTGGAAAGCAGCATTTGCCACAGACAGCTGGGAAGGGTTCCAGCCGCAGGAAATTCATCTGAGCCAGCCCACCAATCAACTAACTGGTAGGAGGGGTTATTCTTTTATAGTGAGAACTCTCCTGGTTTCTGCTACAGAACAACTGTTTCTCTTTGCTGCCAGGGTATGGCAGCCTGTTTCTCCCTGCGCTGCTCCAGCCTGACCTGGAGCAATGGGAGGCAGCAGCATGTCACTGCAGAGTCAAGACTCCTGAGTCACAGTAGGAACCCCTTCTTGGAAAGTTCCCATTGCTGAAGAATGCTTCCTTCATCAGCTGATTGATGGTGGGGAGGGAGGGTTCTCCCAATCAGAGGAACCAGTTTCCACAGCTGATTGGCTGGGGAGCTGGGAGGTAATTCTTAAGAAAATGGTCCCCACAAGGCTCCTGACAGCAGCAGCTTGTCCCTGGACAGGCTATCAGGAAGCCAATGCTCTCCCTCCTCCCCTTTCCCTTAAAGGGAGGAGAGCAGTGGGATATTGGGTTTCACCTGAGAGAAATGTACAAAAGTTCAATTTAGATCAGGAGGAGGAAAATCTTTCTTACAGGTACCTGATCTAAGTTCTTAAGGAAGACCCATTTCTCTTCCACAAGAAATTTCAGTGAACCAGGGAGCCAGTGAACAGGGACTGCCAACAGAGGAAGCAGTTTGCTGGCCGTTCTCTGACCAGTTCATGGGTAGTAGCATAGCCTATTACCACACAATCACTCTTGGGGATGGCAGCAATTTGTTGTAGCTGCAGGCATCCCGGCATTGCTGAGACCTCCACCCAGACAGAGCCCATGGCCCTGGACTGTGAGGGCTGCCTAGCATGACTGCTGGCAACTGCTCATGGGGGCACCCCAACTTGTGGGCTATGCTCCCTAGTGGAGTCTCCAGAGGGCTGAGTGTGGGAGCTTGAAGGGGAGGTATGTCAGCTACACACCATCAGGGCCCACAAAGATTTCATCTACAGCTACTGCCAGGCCCTACTCCAGGAAAAAGAAGTATAGAAGAAGAAGGTGGAGGAGAAGGCGGCCACAAAGAAAACAGGCTACAAGGACCCTCCTGGAGCTACATGGAAGATAGTAGTCTCCAGATCCAGAGCATGCAGAGCTAGGGCTACTCCTCCCCTGACGCTGCATAACAGGTATGCTCCCCTCATCACATATGAGGAGACTCCAATAGAGATATTAGAGGAGGAGGTAAGTATTCAGGAGGTAAGTATTCCCACTCCTAGGAGGGGACACTGGGAAGTAGTGGTGGGGGGACTCTCTCCTGAGAGGCACAGAGGGACCTATCTGCCATCCGGACCCCTTGGCCCAAGAGCTCTGCTGCCTTCCTGAGGCCTGCATCTGAGACACTGCAGAGAGGATCCCCAGACTTGTCCATCCCTCTGACTACTACCCCATGCTCCTCATTCACGTGGGCACAAACGACACGGCCAGGAGTAATCCAAATTGGGTCATGAGTGCCTACAGGTCTCTGGGGGATGGGCTCAAGGGACTGGGGGCTCCAGTAGCTTTTTCTTCCATGCTCCCTGTTGCAAGCCATGGACCCAAAAAGGAAGACTGTGTGGAAGAAGTAAACAGAAGCCTCCGACAGTGGTGCTACCATGTGGGCTTTGGTTTCTTCGACCACAGCATGCACTTCAGGAAGAAAAAACTCCTGGGATGAGATGGCATCCACCTCACATGGAGACGTAAGTCCTTGTTCTCAGCTACGATGGCTGAACTACTAGACAGGGCTTTAAACTGATGTTGCTGGGGGATGGGGAAACTCCAAATGGAGCATGCCTGGAGACTGGCACACAGGAAAACTCCCACGTGAACGATACTAATATAACTGTTTTTGAGAATGTTAATGGAACGGTTCTCCCACAGCATCTCAAGAAATCAAGGGTGTCTTTTGGGGGCCTCAGCTGCCTGTACACCAATGCCAGGAGCATGGGGAACAACCAGGAGGAACTAGCCCTCCTGCTCTCTAGTGGGCAATATGACCTGGTAGAGATCATGGAGACCGGGTGAGACTCCTCACATGATTGGAGCATAGCTGTAGAGGGGTGCACACTGCACAGAAGGGACTGAGCAGAGAGAAGAGGAGGAGGGGTAGCTCTTTATGCAAGGAAGCAGTACACCTCTCTGGAGGCTGACATTGGCTCCAAAGATAAACAGCTTGAAACCCTCTGGGTCAAGCTTCGGGGATGGGGGGGATGGGACAGGACGAGGTGAGAGTGACCTAACTGTGAGTGTTTACTATGGGCCACCAAACCAAGGGGAGGAGCTTGATCTGGAGTTCTCTCAAGAACTGACAAAAGCCATGTGTGCAAGGGACTTGGTTGTCATGGACGACTTAAATTACCCAGACATAGATTGGGAGGAACACTTGGCTAGGTCGGATCAGTCATGTAGTTTCTTAACTGTACCTGAGCAGCTCTTTCTGACCCAGGAAGTCCAAGGGCCAACCAGAGGTACCACCCTCCTAGACTTGGTCTTGGCCAAAGGAGATGATCTGGTGTGTGACTTGAACATTGAGGGTAGCCTGGGTGACAAAGACCATGAGCTCATCAGGTTCACTGTCTACCACAAGGTTGACAAATCAACTAGCAGTATTGAAGTCCTGGACTTCAAAAATGCTGACTTCAACAGGCTTAGGACATTAGTAGGGGAGGCAATGCGGGACCAGGGACAGAAGGCAAATGGGGTGCAAGAAGACTGGTCGTTCTTCAAGGACTCGATTCTCGAAGCACAAAATAAAACCATTCCCATGACGAGGAAAGGTAGCAGAAGGGCTGTTAAGCCCTTCTGGCTCAACAGGGACATTGTGGTCCCCTTGGAAAAAAAAAAGAGGTGTACACATAGTGGAAACTAGGGACAGTCCTCAAAGAGGACTATACAACAGTGGTCCACACTGGTAGGGAAATGATTAGGAAAGCTAAGTGGTAACTGAGTTTAAGTTAGCCGAGGGAATCAAGGACAATAAGAAGTCCTTTTTTAGGTATGTAGGGAGCAGGAGGAAAACAAATGGAAACATGGGTCACCTGCTTAACACCTCAGGACAGCTGGTAATGAATACACAGGAAAAAACTGAACTCCTGAATGCCCCACTTTGCTTCGGTATCTCACCAGACCGAGGGGAAAGACAAGTGAGATAAGGATCACAGAGAGCATGGTGGGAATGATAGCCTTCCCACTGTGGATGCTGAGCTGGTGCAAAACCACCTAGAAAAGCTAGACATTTATAAGTCAGCAGGACCAGATGGACTTCACCCAGGAGTGCTGATGGCGCTGGCTGAGGTCATTGTGGAACCCCTGGCAAAACTCTTTCAGAAATCGTGGCACACTGGGGAGATCCCTGAGGATTGGAAGAGGGCCAACATTGTGCCCATCTTCAAGAAGGGGAAGAGGAAGGACCTGGGCAACTATAGGCCAATCAGCCTAACCTCCATCTCAGGGAAAATCCTGGAAAAACGCATTAAAGAACCTATGTGTGATATGCTCATTGAGGGTAAGATTCTGAACGACAGTCAGAATGGCTTCATTGCAGGTAGGTCTTATCTTAAAAATCTCATCTCCTTCTATGAACAGGTCTCTCACCACCTGGACATAGGAGAGAAGGTCGACATTAAATACGTAGGATTCCAAAATGCTTTTGATTTAGTATCCCATAATATCCTTGTGGAAAAATTGGAAGATTGTGGGCTTAACTGCTCAACAGTTCAGTGGGTGGCAAACTGGCTGCATGGTAGGAGCCAAAGAGTTCTCATGAATGGATCTGTGTTGTCCTGGTGAGAAGCGGCCAGTAGTGTCCCTCCGGGATCTGTGCTTTTCAACATCTTTAACAATGATTTGGATGTGGGGGTGAAAAGCTCACTGGCCAAGTTTGCGGATGACATCAAGTTATGGGGGAGCACGGTCATGCCAGAAGATACATTGCAGATACAGGCAGACCTGGACAGGCTGGAGAGTTGGGCAGACCGGAACCAGATGAAGTTCAACACTTAGAAGTGTAAGGTGCTCCATCTCGGAACAAGCAATCCCCAATATACCTACAGGCTCAATGGCAACAATTTGACTTGCACCACAGCTGAAAGGGACCTAGGGGTAGTGATGAACCATCACATGAACATGAGCCGGTAGTGTGATGCTGTGGCCAGCAGGGCAAACAACACGCTGGCATGCATTAACTGTTGCATCTCATGTAAAACTAAGGAAGTGATACTCCCACTGCACTCCGCACTGGTGAGACAGCAGCTGGAGTACTGCATCCAGTTCTGGGTGCTGTACTTCAATAAGGACATGAAAAAACTTGAGAGGGGCCAGAGAAGAGCCACCTGTATGATCAGGGACTTGCACAACAAGCCAGAAGAGGAGAGGCTAAGGGACTTGGGTCTCTTCAGCCTACAGAAGAGAAGGCTGAGAGGGGACTTGGTAGCAGCTTATCGCTATATCAGGGGAATACATCAAGAACTCAGTGAACTGCTGTTCACTAGGGCGCCCCTGGGGAAGACCAGGAGTAATGGATACAAATTCCTGGAAGGTCGCTTCAGGCTCAATTCCAGGAAAAACTCCTTCACAGTCAGGGTGTTCAGACTGTGGAATAAACTCCCTCCAGTGGTGGTGCAGCCACCTACCTTGGAAATCTTCAAAAGGACACTGGACAGTCATTTCGCTGGGCTCACTTGACCCCAGTTCTTTTCCTGCCTAGCGCAGGGGGACTGGACCCGATTATCTACAAGGTCCCTTCCAGCCCCTAACAATCTATGAATTTTGAACATGTGTACAGCTCTCTTTGTGTTGGGAGAAAGACTTTTCCGCTGGCATAAATGGAACATCTGTATGTGACTTAAGCCTTCTCTGTCAGTGTCTTCACTGGTAGCTTTAATGTTATGCTTTAAGAAATAAAGCAGTGAGATCACTATTAGTAGGAAATCTGTAAAGTCTTTGGTTTCCATGAAGGAAAACTGTGCAGGTTTCCTAAATTCCTGACCTCTCTTACATTAAGTTATTCCCCAAGTTGGCTTCAATGTATGCCAATACAGCTATACCAACATCCAGTATTTGTAATACAGCAACATGAAAAGGATCCAATTGAACCAGACATTGAGACTACATAGTGAGAACCTCCAACCTAAATAGATAAAGTATTGGAAGGGAAAAAGGGACCCCAGGCAGTGAAGTGAATCACACCAGGTACACAGCAGGTGAGTATGGAGGCCAATGAAGAAGCCAACATCTTTTGGCTCCTAGTCCCACCTAAAAGGTCATGCCAAGTTTTGATTTAAATGTATATTTTCTTGGAATATATAAAAAGTGCACACATTCTAATTTTTCTTGCATACCTTTACTCACAAAGCTTAGGCATTGCATACACTCAAACATGTTTTCCAAGAGATCTTTATGCAGAGAGCAGGCTTCTATTCTGCAAATGATATAAGCAGTCTGCAGATTTTCTTTATAAATGGTCAAGCAGTTTTTGCTTACTATCAGTAATGCATGTACTAAAGCTGATACCAATGCTCATTATATGCAAATGTAAATGCTGACATGTCTAGCCAGAGGGATCATCTACTGCTGAATAAATTAATTGGATTTTATAGATTGTTCACTGAAGGCCAAAATGACTTTAGAAAAAGCTCCATGATGAATCATCAGCTATTGTTACAATAGGAAGAAATCTTTAAATCTGTGTTCATCTTTCCAATCCATGCTTGTGCCCTAATACAGTTTACAATATGTAAAAGTTATGCAGCCTGAATGCCAATACGTTTATGTTTAATACTTAATTTGGGAGGCTGGGAAGCAAATAAGATGTTTCATTTAATCCCTCTGCAAAAGGGTATGCATGTAACCCTTACTTATATTCATAACCCACAATCTGTTCTCTGAATGCAAGTGCAAAATTCTCATGATATTAAAGAGAGGTTAGATTGTCTTTGGTCAATGTGCTTGCTAAATGTTGTTTTGCTGTTTCCCAGCGCAGAGCGGGGAAAGTATTTTGGATCGCTTGCTTGCTAGTTTGACTTAAACTGCTTTGGTTCATTTCTTGGGGTAGAAGAAATCAAGATCAGAATTCAGATCCCTGTACTCCATCATGCATTTTGTATTCCCTATCCTTTATGCTGGGTTCAATTCCTCTTTTTCATCAGTAGAACTCCACTGATTTCAGTGGAGTTTTTCTTGACTTTACATCTATGCAAACAGGTCAGAATCAAGCCAAAACTTACAAGCATTCCTCTCTTGATGGTATCTAGGGCACTTTAAGCACATTACACAAGTAGGAAAATATTTGTCCCCTAGAACTCCATTAAATATTTACAAAGGTTGAATATTTATGCACATATGACCTAAAAGTTCTGCACTAATTTGCCATATGTAGGCAGAAGGTGGAGGAGCTCAGTTTGACAGTCCTGTTAAAGCCTAGTTTTTATGCCATGCCAATCAGTATAGTGGCTATGCTCCTTTTCAAAGATCCACAGTGGCACAAACTGAAAAGCAAGCATTTCATATCAAGTAATATTTTCCTGTAATGTTACATGGAATAGGTCCAGAAATAATGTTAATATTTCCTAGGAGCCACCAGATGGTGCTATTAAAGATAACAAGCAAAGTTGTTTTTAGCAGAACCCTGAAGCAAACTTATTTGAAAAACCCTAAAATGCTCCTGTAATGCAATTCTATTTAGTATGAGGCTTCTTTAAATAGTAACATTGTTTTCTACCAGGAATTATTTTAGAGTATAAAGCTCCTGCCTGCTATGAGACAATTATAATGCATACTGAAAATTTCAAAGTGCTTAAGTAGCAGATCCAACAAAGGAGTTGAATACCCTTATATTAGGCACCGCAACATTTAACTTTTAGGCCCTAGCTGTCAACTTGGAATCCAGAACGCTGAGAAAGGTGGCTGCCCCACCTAGCCAGTCCATAGAAACAACTAGGTGCTTCGGAATGGGATCCAAAATGTCAGGACTCTGAAAAGAGAACAGTCTAAAGTCAGCATGCTCAGTACATAGCCACCTAGAACAAATCCCCAGAAGCACTGAGGATGGGGGAGGCTTGAGGATGGTCGTTTATATCCCATTGCTCAGCTGTCGCAGTTGGGCTGCAGTACATCATTCCATTCAGGAGCTCCCATGTTAAGAAGTCCCCTGTGGTTCAGTGGTAGCATCCTTGCCTGCCACATAGGAGATCTGGGTTTGATTCCTGGATGCTTAAACACCTGCAGTCGTGGAGGCACCAAATGTCTGGACTCATTCTGGCCCTTGGAGTTTGTCTCAATGGCCCAAACAGGGGATGGAAGGTCTAGGCAGCCTCCCTTTCTCCATACTTCTACCTAGACATATGTGTTGAAGGTCTGGTCTCTCATGCATATGCCATGATCCAGAAGGATCAATGATTGCTAAACTCTCTCCTAAACTAAAACATCTGTCTACTAAAATAAGGTACCTATGACCTTCCTTTCAAAGGACAGATCAGGGTTTTCCTTTCCTTTAAAAGAGCAGTAAGGTGTCTTGTTTTATCTAACAGGATAATGGTTAGAGCAGTGATATCGCTGGAAAATGAACCCCAGACTGGCTACAGTGGGACAGGGACACCAGAGTGGGGGCAAAGGGCTGTGCTCAGCATGGGCTTATCAGGGGGACTGTTAGCTCAGAAAACCGAATCAGAAACCGAATAGTATGGGGATATAAGGGATACAAGCCTCAGGAAAAGGCTGTTAGAGGATCCTGAGATTAATTTGGAAAAGGCAGTCAGAATGTGCCAAGTGGCTGAGATAATTAACGCCAGGCTGAAGAAGCTGGAGGAAAAAGCTGATTTAGGATTACAAGACTGCAAAAATCTAAGGCAACACACAAACAACACAGCAAAGAGAACCTCATTATGAGGTAGGCAAGCAGAGGCCAAAGAGAATTGCTTGAGGAAACAATGGTCAGCTGTTAGGGGTGCACTGATAGAGAATTTTTGGGTCAATACTGATGGCTGATTTTTAACAAGCCATATCGGCCAATACGGATCCAATTCTGATATGCAGCCAGGCAGCATGGAGAGCGGCATCTGGCTGGTAAGTCTGTTGTGGGGAGAGGCAAGGAGCATGGGGGGAACAGAACAAGGCCCCATGGTGAGGGAGGGAGTGGGAATGGGGCAGGCGTGGGAAAGAGCTGTGAGCAGCTCATCCAGGTGGCATGGGGGGTGGCTCCCACTGCTGTGTACACCCAAGGAGGGCACACAGGGAGTGTGTGCCTCCAGATCTGTGCATGGGGTGGGGGGAGGCTGCCTCTGTGAGCTGGGCCTGGGGCAGTGCTGGGCTCTTTCCAGTGGGGGAGTTGGGCCGGGCTGCACTCAGAGCAGGTGGCAGCAGTGCTGGGAGTGGGCTAAAGGGAGCTACAGTCACCCCAAAATTTGCCGTAGCCCTACCCCCATGGTCCCCACTCCTAGTACCACCACTGCCTACCTGGAGCGCAGCCCAGCCCAGCCCCCTACTAGGAAGAGCCTGGCGCTGCCCCGGCCCCAGCCCACAGCGGCAGCCCACCCTCACCCTGCACACAGATCTGGGGGCACACGACCCTCATGCCTTCCTGGGGTGCACATAACAGCGGGAGCCACCCCCCACCCTTGCACTCCCCAAGCTAGCCACTGGTGACTCCATCCACGCTTTGCCCCAGCAGTGCAGCACCTGCCCCAGCCCCACTCCCTTCCTCACCATGAGTGCCTTGATCTGCCCCCCATGCCCTTTCCCTCACAACAGATTTACCAGCCAGAACAGCTACTCTCCACTCTGCTGGGCTGTGCTTGTGGCCACCTACGTGCTGCACTGCATCTGCACACATGCACAGGGCATTTATCAGTCACATCAGCCTAAAAAAGCTGATTGCCAATACAGTCAATTTTTTCTTATATTGGTACCAATCTGATGTAAGACCTATGTATCGGTGCACATCTATCAGCTGCAGATGCTGTGGGGGTTACCACAAACCCATGCAGTGCCCTGCATTTGGGAAGTGCTGCAACAAATGCAAAAGATGCAATCACTTTGCAACAGTTTGCAGAAAGGAGCAGGGTGCACCACACAAGAAACAGCAGGTACATGCTCTATGCAATACAGAAGAGAGAGAATTCCTCAGTGGTACAATACAAGAAGTTCATTCTTCTGAGTTTTGTACAATTACTCTGGACACCAATGGACTAATGGTAACTTATAAATTAGATACAAGGGCACAGGTCAATGTAATACCAGAATACATTATTTAAAAAATGAAGACTAAAACCCATGTACTATAAGAATAAGAAAGTAATACTTAGAGCATATAATGGGAACACGATTGCAACCAAGGGTGTTTGTGCACTGCATGCTAGAAACAAGGAGTATGTGTAGATGAAACGAGGGGCATGTGTGCACAACACTTTAAAGTGGGTTAAATGCTTTTTCACCACTTTAATGGTGTTGGTGTTTGCACACGTTGGCAGCGTATTGCACAGTAATTCCAGCTGCATTAGCACATTTGGCGGCGTAATGCACCTTAAATGACTTTGGGGTGCAGCAAGCTAAAACACCTCCAAAGAGTTTTAGTTTGCTGCCCTATAGCTATGGAGCAAAACACTGAGCTCCGTGCAGCTCAGGGGTGGTGCAGGCAGCCCATGCAGGCAGCCTGGCAGCAGCCCAGGAAGGCAGGCTCTAACAAAGGGGGAAAAAAAGAAAATGGCGATCCAGAGCTTTTTTTTTTTTTCCCCCCACCTGGAGCCTGCCTGTCTGCATGAGCTACACGGGGACCCAGTCCTTCACTCTGCAGCTGTGGTGGCCTCCCCCCCCGGCCCGCCCGAGCTGGGTGCCTGTGGATGGGTGCTGCCTGGGGGGAGGGCCGCCGCCGCCGCACAGGGAGGCACCACTCTCCACGCCTCCCCCCATAGCCCAGAAACCGCTTCACCCTTCAGCAGCTCACCCTCCCCTTCCCACTGTCAGAGAGGCAGGTAAGACACGGGTGTACACAATATGGGAGTTTACTTTGCCCTAAATTGAAGCAGTGTTTTTAAAAACCCACCACTTTAATTTAGGGCCCCTGTTTCGTCTACACATGATCAAGGGTAATATAGTAGAACTTCAGTTTGTAGCAGTCCCAGGAAAGCTAGTGCCAATTATCAGGTTGCAAACATGTAAAACTCTATGTTTGATTAAGGGAATGGATGCCATTGAAGGATTAGAAAGCAAAAACATAGAAGAAGAGCTTTATGATGTGTTTCAAGGCATAGGGAAACTCTCAACTGAATACAAGATAGAATTAAGAGAGCCAAATACTTCCACTATACATGCTCCAAGAAATGTTCCCCTTGTAATAAGAGAGAAATTGAAAAATGAATTAGATAGATTAGTTAACATGGACATATAGAAAAAGTAGAACAACCAAATGCTTGGGTTCAATTCACTGGTCATAATAGGGGAAAAAATGGATCCTTGAGATTGTGTCTGGATCCTAAGCAAATGAACAGGTACCTCAAAAGGGAGCATTTTCCCATTTCTACCAAAAGGTTTTTGGCAATGTGGCAGAAGCTAAATCTTTCTCCACTTTGGATGCCTCTTCTGGGTTTTGGTAAGTTCCCCTAGAAAAGGATAGTACTAAATTATGCCTGTAACCCGTGTGCATCCAGTATGTGCTCTCCTCTCCAAAGAGAAGGTATGGGTGGCTAGGCCGGAGTGCTGTGAGAGGGATCTGCAAATGCAAACCAGTTCCCTCTATTCCCTATAGAGTCAGGCCAGGACAGGGAATGCTTAACTATGTACAGATTTATTAATATATACAAAATCTAAAGAAATGGATAGTGAGGAACATATATACACAAATATACAATTGTCATATAGTTTTATATCCCACAAATGAAGGCTGAAAGATTTCACCACCTCAAGAGCATTGAACAATGCATGGGTAAGCAGTTGATCTGAAACATGTAAGTATAGGTAAGCATCAAGGAAGGGGTCCCAGCAGAGCCCCAGCTAAGTGTTATATACTCTACAATCTATTAAACTACCAATCTAAAATTATAAAAATACACAAAATATAAGATGCAGTGTTACAAAATATGAGGCGCTCTCTCACAAAATAAGGTGCATAAACAGCAAAAATAAATTTGATTCTTCAAAATCTCCAAAGCCCAGGCTGTTCCTAAGGTCTTGGCTGCATTCCAGCGACTGGAGGGAAGGGAAAACCCTAATGCCCCTAGGACTTCCACAAACCCCAATGAAGCCTATAAACTTAGAGGAGCCCTCTCCCCCTGGGACCTCCCCTACATGAGCCCCTTATTAAACAGGAGACATTTCTCCTCCCCTGTGGGAATCCTTTTCTCCATCAACTCATGACTCTGGGATCCAGAGTGAGCAGTCCTTGGCCCCTCAGGCATGTTGCTCCTTGTTTGCAGGAGCATCCTGGGCCTTTGACTCCTGCTGGGCTGCTCACCCGCTTGGAGTTTCGAGCACCATTACTTGCTCCTGGGGGCTTTGCCTTCTGCTAAGGGTTGGAGGCCTGGGTCACCTCATGCAACACTGGGGCTCAGTCCGCTCCTGGACCCTCTGTGCAACAACCTGGTAGTCTGCACCAGGTTGCTGGCTCTATGCCAGGGGACCCAGACCTGAGCTGCCGCGAGCAACTCCCAAAGTCCTGATCCCTCCTGGACCACTCTGCCACGCTGTTAGCACTGACTGCCTGGTCCTGAGCCAGGGGTTGCAGACCTGAGCTGCCTTGAGCGGTTCCCAGGGTCCTGCTCTGTGCACCAGTCTGTGCACCGTGTTCTTGGCCACATACCAGGGGTTGCAAACCCAAGTTGCCTTGTGCAGCTCCCAGGGTCTGGCTCCACGTACCAAGCTGTCTACCATTCACCACACTCCTCCACGGTGGGGCTGGGGATGAGGCCACTTGCCACTCCCATTCAGTGAGGGGGCTTTGGGGCTCGTCAGGGAAATGGCTCTGCCCTGCTGGCCAGCTCACACCAGCTTCTTCTTTGTCCATCCTCTTCTCATTCCCTCAATGCAGCCACCCATGTGCTGGGCATGCTGCTCTTTTATCCCCTCCAAGGGCTCCACCCCTGGATTGTAAATGGACCAATGAGGTTGAAGTAAGGTGCAGGTTTCAACCAGGTCCGAGTTCTCTGCCTCACCCTGGGTAGGGGCGGGGCAAGCTCCTCCCCAGCAATCGCCCAATTGGTGGAAGGGCTCCACCAATCACAGTGAAGATTCTCTGAGCCCAGACATGCTAGGCAGCTATCGGTAAGCCTGCCACACACCCTTCAGAAGGGATTGCTTTCATAGGCTTCCTTTTGGACTGTGTTCTGCATCTGAAGTAATTCACAGAAAGGTGCAACAGATTTTTGAAGGTCTTGATGGAACTATGGTTTATATTGATGATGTATTAGTTTGGGGAAATACTATGGAAGAACATGACTTGAGGCTAAGCAAGTCACTAGAAAGAGCTCACAGAGCAGGTTTCAAACTGAAAAAACAAAAATGGTACTATGACAGGGGTTCCAGGGAGTTACCACAACTGCACAACAAAGATACAATGCTTATTTCAGATGGGCGAATGTGGAAACAAAATGCACTAGTTTCCCATCAAGTAGCTCCCAGATGCTATAAAGTAATCACACCAGAAGGACAGGTATAAAGAAGGAATGGACTACACTTGCAGCTCGTAAAGGAGAGAAAAGAAACAGCATCACAAGATTCACCAAAGGAAATGAAGCTAACATCAAAGCAACAAAAAACAACAGAGGAGATTGAAGATGACACAGAAGTAAAGATATCTGAACAAAGAAACCAAACAAGAACTGAACCACTAAGGCTTGAGAATGCAGAGAAACTGAGAAGATCACTTAGAACTAAAAGGCCAACACAAAGACTAATAGAGATCTGCTAAAATGTGCTTTAACTATAGGTGAAAATAAACTGCCAATGATAGTATTATATGTAAAAGGAGAAGATGTGTGGATACCTTTTAAGAGTGTTATGTGTAAGTTGTAGGGCTGTGCAAAATTTCACCAGCTGTTTTGTTTCGATGCTGTTTTGACTCATTTCGAGCTCGAAACAGTGAAATCAAAATGAAACAAAGGGCTTTGAAACAGCCTCAAAATAGAACGAGGGCAGTCGAAAAATTTACTACCACTGATTTCCTACTTGCTAGCCTAGCAAGTGGGATTCCACAATACCTTTTGCTTTCTTTCTAGACCCTTTTATTTTATTATTATATTCATTGATTTATTTTTTTTCAATTTCATAATTATATTGCATATTGTACTATAGAATTTATATAGGAAGACACACATACATTTATATATTTTTATAAAGACAAGACACTATGAAACACACCATGAAGTGTGCTGGAAAGGCAGCTGGCAAGCCTTCAGGGCGGGGTGGAAGATGGGGTAGAGGGAGAGGTGTAAGTTCCCCACCCCCCAAACTGAGAGGCAGACTCTTTGCTACAACAAGCAGGCATGAGGCTTCCACTAGTACAGGCAGCAAGGAGAGGGGAGCAGTTCCAGTGCCACTGCCTGTGGCAGAATCTGCAACCCTCCAAGAGCATGAGCCATAACCCCCCCCCCCCCCCAATTCTCAAAAACATCAAGCCCACGC
>NW_005841849.1:2968031-2969501 GCF_000455745.1 Alligator sinensis | reverse complement strand
GATCTGAGTGCCCTAGCAAGGGAAATTCTGGGGAAGGAGGAATCAGCTGAGTTTGTACTCCACACCCTTCAAGTTTCCCCTAGAGCCAGGGCTCCTTCCCCAGAAGACACTTCAGAGGAGGCTGAAGTAGAGGTTGCAGAGGCAAGCGACTCAGCTGAGTCCGCTCCTCCTGTTGCTGTGCCTATGCCTGCTAAGGAGGGGGAAAAGGCAGCATTCAGACATGCACCCACACCCCAGAAGTGAGCAGGTAGTGTGGTCTGGTATCATTTTGAGCTGGCAGATGATCCCACATACGTTATCTGCCTGCACTGCCGAGCCAAAACCAGCTGGAGCAAGAAAAAAACAAACACATGAGCACCACAGGGATGCTGATGCATCTCTGCAGGCACCACCCCCTTGCACTTGCTCCTCCTCAGCCTGGCACCAATGGGAGCATGCCCAAAGAGAAGTCCCCCTCTCACTCCAAAGCCCCTGTCTTCCCAAAGCAGAGGTAGGCCACCCTGGAACAGCAGGGAAAAGACAGACAGAAAGGGGGGCGCGATGCAAGTATGAGCGAGAACACCCAGAGCAGTTCTTGTATGCAGCAGCCAAAGCCTGAATCAGTGGACAGAGGTGCTGGTGAAGGGAGTCAGGGAGGCAGAATGATGAAGGCGGCGGCCATGGAAGAGGGGCATCCACTGTCCTATGCGAGCATGCCATCCAGTCTCCTCCTCTACCACAGGTGCTGCCAATGTGGGCCAAGGGCATAGCTTCCATGGTGGGATCCAGAGGCACCAGACCCCACCATCAGGTAGAGAACGCTCAGGACTTGGTGGCTGCCTACCTTGCTGAGGACATGGAGCCACTGAGGTGCAACCCTTTGGCCTACTGGGCAAGCCACAGCCAGATGTAGCCAGATCTGGCCATGGTTGCCTGGGAACACCTGTCCTGTCCATTGACCAGTGTTCTGAGCGAGAAGGTGTTGAGCATTGCTGGGATGTAGTGAGACCTTGCCACACCTTCTTGGATCCTGACTTGGTGGAGAAGCTGGTGTTCCTCAAGGTGAACCTCCCACTGCTGGAGTTCCCCAAGCTGCAGGTGCAGACAGAGTGAATGCTACCCTCTGTCACAACCCAGTGATTTTTTGTGCCTCGGCACTATGGAATTTCCTGGCCACATGAGAGCTTCTTTGGACAGCAGAGTGTTCTGCTGCAATTAAGAGCCTGCGTACAGGAGAGTTCCCACCAATTTGCAGTTTCCTTCGCAGGATGCATTTCTTCTTTGCAGCACAGAAATGCACGGTGCAAAGAGTTCCCGCTATTCGGATGCAAATTTGTGCCCCGCTATTGGCCAGTGCTAAATTATTCACACGTGGCGGCTAGTAATTGGCTCGCTGGCCGTTTAAAATTCCGCGCGACTTCCGCCCAAGTCGAAGAGCTTTGAGCACGCTGCAGAGTGCCTCTGAAGTTATCTGACTTGCGGCTGCCGATC
>NW_005841849.1:2937040-2961257 GCF_000455745.1 Alligator sinensis | reverse complement strand
CCAGCCCGCCCTGACGTACGAGCGTAACTCGAGTCGGCCCTGGCCGTCCGAGACACCCTCCTCGTTTTATCTGCACTTATTTCTTTTTTTCACTTTTTAAAAACCATTTAATGCCCTGCTGTCAGAGCTGGCGGGGGCATTCAACTGCATCACCAGCCAGCAGGGGAAGAACATGTCCCTGCTGAACTTCTGTGCCAAGACAAATTTGGACATATGAACTGGGGTTTTGGGGAAGGAGGCAGCCCCAGATCCTGGACATGACTACTAAAGCTGCACTCTGCCAGGGTCAGGAGGCCTGGTGGGACTGCTGGCAAAACAGCAGCCCCAGGAAATGCCAGGAACAAGGATCCCTCTGTTGAAAGGCAGGTAGGAGGCACCATAACTTCTAGCCACCACACGCACGCATACAGTCCTGGCTGGGGAAAGCCCAGACTTGTCATGTTTTTGACAGGCCTGAGGCTTGCTGGCTGCAGTGGAGCTGTGAGACTCCAAGTGAGCTCAGCTTAGCTGCCTGGGATGCTAGCTTTCGGGTTGAAAAGTTTTGTCAGGCTGAAGCGCTTGCAATTGAGTGTGCGTGTGCTGTTCCTGGATGGAAGGAATTGTTAAGATGTCAGAGGCTGGCATGCAATGCAGGCAAGAAAGCCAGTCAGTGAAAATGGAAATGGAGGCATGAGGGGGTGAGGGACAGGCTGGGGGAGGGGAGGAAGAATGGGGTGTGTAGCAACGCAGGTAAAAGTGGAGAGGTACCTGGGGAGTCAGATGTCCGGCAGGTTACAGTGTGTCAGAATTCCACTGTCTATATTGGGTCCCTCAGTTTATGTACCTGCTACCTAGGAGGTTGATGAAGTGCAGAAAATAATTAAAGGTAGGAATAGGAAGGTTCATCCCTTATGTCATTTTACGGTAGGCTTCCAAAATATATACATGGATGCGAGGATCTTCCAAACTGATACAACATACTTATGTCCTTATCATAAACGGCCTTAACTATGGCATTTATTGAAATCTATTAGTAGCCCTTTGCTCAAATTAGCTAAATTCCCTGTTATTTTTTGGAAAGCTACCCTTAGTCTTTCTTAACTCTTGTAGAGCAATGGAAGCCTGTAGATAGCTCCTGATTCCCTTGCATTTCTTGCTCTCTGAAATAAATTGTATTTGGGAATCTCAGCACAGAAAATCATTTTGAATTAGAGAATAACAGACCAAAAAACAAACACCAGAGTGGGTGGGTGATAACGTAGGGTATTTTTTCCAGTGTTGGGAACAGAGCAAAAAGACTGTGAAAGTTAACAGTGACAGCAACAGAGGAAATACATAATGCAATTTATAATATAAGGTAGCAAGGAGAGAAGTCTCAGAGATATAAGCAATAGTATTAATGCTGTATTTCAAGATCACATTGGACTTGAAACAGACTCAGATTTTATTTATATTGAAAGATGGAACATTGCCGGGTTCTTTTTATTGAAAATACACATACATTTTGAAAGTACGTGTCTAGATTCCGGCATGTTGATTACAAGTTGTACTGTGTTTTATTGACTTCCTGAAATGTTTTTTACTTGAGTGAAGTACAGTTCTCACTACTAACACTTTAATAATGGTCCAGTTAATTAGTACTAAATTATACCGAATGCCATAGAAGTACTTATAACATTTACATTAGTGCCTGAGTTCACCATGATTAATGTTATTAGAGTAAACGCCACAGAAATGAATATTAATTAGGCTAATTATTTTAAAGTGCTATCCAGTTCTGCTTGGAGATATTTAAAGATGTTTTCCAGTACTCTAGATAGTTTTTATATCATTGGAGGCCCCAATTCTGAAGTGAGATCTGGAATGGTGGATTCCATTGAAGCCTAAAGGCCTCAGAATATAAATATGTGCCTGATTTCTTACCATTCACATTACTTTTTTATTGTTATTTTAGAGGTATTTAAAAGTTCCAATTTAGGAAAGCATTAAAATATGCCTTCTACTTCAAACATGCTTTCATCTTATTAACTTCAACAGGACTTTCATCATGACATTCCTGAATCAAAATGCCATTGTTAAAAATATACCACTAAGGTTACTACAGTGACCGAGAGCACGGTCACCCGGAGGAGAATATAGCCTCTGTCAGACAAGAGCTGCACATGGGAAATGTCAGGTATCCACTGGCTACCAAATTAAATGAAGCAGACTTCCTTCTCCCCCTTATCTTTTGACAATGCACCTAGATAGTCATACAAGACTACAAAATGGAGGAGGGTTTTTTACGATCATACAGCATCTGTCAAATAATTGTTGACAAATAATTTGAGCTTCTTCTTGAAACCTATTAATTTTAAGGAAGCTAAGGAAAAAAAGTAATGAAAAAAGCAGTTAATCAAAGAACAGGATTTTCAAAGGACGTACCTTTATATGCTTTCCTTCTCCTTACTTTCAAATGCCCAGTTGTCTTTGACTCCCTTCACTAATGTAACAATTATTACTGACATCAGGAGAAAATTATGCAAATGTACAAATCTACTGGTTTGTTTTTCTGTTTCAGTTACAGATGGAAGTTCGACACGTAACCGTTTGGATAGTTTTTCATGAAGATGTATTTAGCTTTTAATACCAACTTTTTAAATACTCTCTGGCCAACTCTACTTCTGTAATTCTTGTGCAGTAACTTTTTGGCCTGCCCTCAACAGCTACAAATGTTATTATAATTGTGTATTCCTATCTAGGACATTTCTGCATCCTGCTGTACTGTTTGCACCTTAATGATTTCCTGCGGCAGTGAACACCTTATGCCATGTATCTATCTGTCATGATAAGTACTTCTTGAATCCCTTTTTAAGTGTGTTTCTTTTCAATGTCACTGAGAGATCCCTTGTTCCCGTGTTGTGAGCCAAGGTGAAAAGGAATGCTGTACTGTTTTATGTGCTTCCTATTATGTTTCCATATCTCAAGTATGTAAGAAGGATGGATGAGCTGCTGAGGAGAAAAAAAGAGCCACAGATTCTAAAGACATTGATAAAAATAGCCAAATGGTTTAACAGCACTTCCTTTGATATCACCCAGGTACATAAAGCATTTTATTACAGAGAAATAATTGAATGAACACAAGTGCACAACATAAACTGCTGGTTTACAATGAGGGCCAAAGTCGCCATGTTTAAAATCATCTCTCAGAGTTTATTTGGAAGTGGGGAGGGACTTGAGGAGATGGAGAAACAAGGACGGACTTCAATACTTAAGCCAAGATGGAGGAATCCCTTGTCACAAGTCCTGATTTCAGTCTGTTCCTGTTCAGTCAAGGATACATAAATGAAACTGTTTTGTTGAGAAGGAGGAGGACTTAAGTGTAGAAATGCTGTACTCCATGTAGGGGAGTCTCTGATCTCTAGCTAAGATTTCTTTTTTCATTTTTAATTGTCAATTAAATTTTAATCCAAATGTTTTTGCAGGGAACATTTCAATTTTTAGCCATGTTTTGGTGATTTTGCCAAAGTACTTCCAAGCTGAGCACAGAGCAGGCTCATCACCAGTGAATTATGGGTTATGGACTCTCTTCTCGGAGGTGTTTGGCACACGTCAGGATTCTGTCCAACAACACTGCAGATACCTCTCAGGACCATGCTTGAATATAACAGGATTGAGGCTTGTGCTAATTGAGTATGTTGTGTAGAATAATTCCTCAGTAGTTTCTAAATGAATTTCTGGGCAGACATCAATTTTGTCCTTTGTCCACTGTATACAACTAAGTAATTCATGAGTGTTTGAAAAACCCACCCATGGGTGAATCTAGAATTTTGAAAAGGAGGGTGTGCAGATGATGAGGTGCATTATCACATATAAAACAATGCATTTTTCTCCAGTTAAAAATCAACTAGAAGCTTTACTAATACAGGGCTGTATTATTCAGCTAAAAATGGATTTGCAGGGCTGTGAAATAGGAGCTTCATTACTCAGAGCAACTCACAGATGATAAAATTGCAGAACAAAGGCTAGCTTCACTGGTGGAACATCAAGACCATAAAAAAGAAGAGAGGTTGTTAACACCTGTGGGATGAAGAGTTTAGAAGGGACCAAGTAGATTACAATGAGCCATGAAGTCAAGCGACTCCCTCAGCACCGCCTGACTAGAAATCCTGATGCCACTGTCAGGCAATTGGTTTTACACTTTGGGTGGATCACAAATCCCAGCAGGTGCAAGTGTACCAGTGCACCCCCCTGGATATGCCCTGAATCCACCTCTCCTCAAGGCTTGGAGAGCACAGGAGTGTGGTGAAAGCTTTATCAGCACAAGGTGAGTGTTGTGCTGGCAAAATGTATGGAAGTCTTGGGGTCCAAGACAGTAGCCCTTGAACTCAATTGAAACACATCCATTGACTTCAGTGGATCAGTTCCAATATCCAGAAAAGAGATCATAAAACTGGTCTTGGGCAAAAAGCTTTTAAAGGGAGATTCTTGACCTTGACTAGCTACACAGTTGACAAATATGGAATTTACTGAATAGATACGGTCTGCTCGAGTAAGAGAAAGTTGCTCTGCACTATTGAATATGCTTGGGTTTCCTTAAGAGAAAAACAATAGAAACGAAATGCCATTCACTGATATTTCTTCACAAAGGTAGCTATGAGGTCTTTCAAGATACATCTCAGAACTCCAGTCTCATGAGAACCTTCCCTATTTTAAAGCTACAGATAGACCTCTCCAGTTCTTTTCCTTATGAAATGTCATGAGCAGAAGTCTTTTGCATATTCAGCACAAGAATAATGTGTCCCGCTGGACATTTGAAGGCTTAACAGATCTTAACTAGCTTAAGATGACTAAACTGCAATATCAGAATGGCCACATGCTTGACCTTTTTCAAAATTAGACTGGAACTGTTGGGGATAATTTTCCTATACAGTATATAGTTACATATAGTATATAATTCCCATATAGTTGTAGTGAAGTCTGTTTAAAGTTCTGGGGTTGTTAAAGAAGCTTCCGTGCACATGCACACTCATTTAATAAATCAAATTAGCAAAATTCTATTCACACATATCATTTATAAACACATTATTAGCAACAAAGTATATCAATCAAAACACTGATTACTGATTGAAGCCCATCTAGACCCATACACACACACACACCTGAAGAAAGTCCCGATTCTCTCATGGAATATCAGTTTTCTATGGTAGTGGCACAGCAAGAATTTACACTGAATGGGAGAGCCAGTGTCTACCTGGCACATGCTCCAGCCACATTGACAGGGGAAAGAAGGAACTAGGGACTTGTGGGGAAGGAATGCAACTGTATGTCCAGGGTTGGAATTACAGCTTCCTCTGAACCTTTGTATAATGGGAATATTTTAGTTCAGGCTGGCAGCATCTCTGAGACGGCCTCATTGCAGGGAAAAGAAGCAGATGGTCTCATCGTGATAACTCCTGGAATAATCAGAGAACACTTTACACATATATGACCTTCTTTTCTACAGAAATGGATCCATTGTTACTCCTGATGGCAGTTATTTAATAAAGAACGGAACTATGAATGCTTCTATGTTATCGTTTGTACGCGATAGCTCATAAAAACGGAAGATGAAATGTTGTGGGGGGCAGATATCTCAGATAAAACAGCAAAAGAATAATAATTTTAAAAAAACAAACCCTCCCCCAGAAATTCAGCTGCCCCATTCAACAGTGATCATAAGAATCAACCCTAAGAGCAAACCAAAGGAGGTTTTTCTCCTCACAGAAGGACTTGTCATCCTCAACAGAAGTAATGACAGGATTTTTTTTCCTGTGGAAGTCATGCTCTGCTAAAATTTAATCTTCCAATGTGAGCAGCAGTCCTTTTATCTTCAGTTTACCTAATTAAGCTGAACCTCAGCTTACTTCCAAAACAGGAATAATTTGTTGGGCTACCAACTGAACTGAATGTCTTGACCCTGGATCAAAATAAAAGATAAGAATGTCATTTTAGTTTACAGGAAGTAAATGATGAGGGAATGATGGCAATACATCAACAAACAGCTTGAGTTGAAAAATTCTCCCTAACAGTCCTGTTACCGTTATGTGACCGTCATACATGGCTCTACCGTTAGTGCTAGAAAATAAGTCACAGATTTCATTCAAATCCTGGAAGGCAAGAGAGCAGCAGCAAAGGGACTGCATATACCAAGGGATTTAAAAGTTGCAATTCAGACGTTAAACTTGTAATAGTATCTGTTACTTGAAAATTCAAGGGCTCATTTCCTTGCAAGCCTGGTGAGAGTGGGAAGGTACACTGACAAGTTCTTCTGTGCCACCTCCTTCTCTACCAGGTTGGAGTGCACTCATTGCCATATCCATTGAGGTGAGAAAAGTCAGCGGGCCGGCCTGGACCTTACAGATCCAGATCACTTTACAAAAATGGCCTGTTCTTGCCATTATTTACCACTTAGCATCTTCTGCTAAGTTCACTACTTGTGCTTTTATACTTTCTTCCAGATCTCTGAAAAGAATTGGCCCAAGAGTAGATCCTGATAGGTCCCCAAAGGAAACCTTTCCCCCTCCCTGAAATAGTCACCCATTCACAATTGCTTTGACACCTTAGCCTGCCACTTTTTAATCCATTTAATATATGCTGCCTATGTTACTAATAGACAAATTTGCAAAGCATGTAAATCTTGACATGATCTTTCTACTTATTTTTGCTTTATTTGTTTCTCCTGATAAATAAATGCTGTGGTTTGTATATGATGGCCAGGAGGTTCCAGTATAGATAAGCACACAGCTCCCTCTCTCTTCTAATGTAAACCTCACAACAACTTCACAAATCCCCCTGTCACCTCCTAAGCCATCTAAGTGTGGAGCTAGACACAGAGCTAGCAGTTTTCCTGATAATCATTGTTGTTTTGAACCTCCTACAGGAGTAATGAACCTCTCTTCTTATGAAAAAAGAAGTTGACTGAAGGAAGAAGTCAAAGAACTGGTGCCATTTGCTAAGATGGATTGCTATTATGTGAGCTGTCCATCCACACACATTTGTTCAGAGCATATTTTTACTACAGGAGGTGATGTCGTTACAGATCGCAGAACAGCCAAACTGCCCGAAAACATAGACTGACTTACCTTCATCAAAATAAATCACACAGGTTTTGGGCCTCCTATAACTCAAGACACTAAGGTGACCTTGCGGAAGAAGTTGATTTAAACTGTCACACAGAGCCCAGGGTTATACTTTATGGCTAACAATGCCAGGTTGCCAACCGAGCTGGACTGGCCTGTCTCTGTGCTGTAGTTCAGCGATGAGGTTCTGCTCTTAAATAATGTGCAATGCCAAGTAAATTCTTTAGTTTGCCTTGCTGCCTAAATTACAACTTCTTCATGGGTAAGGGCAGGGTAGTAAACAAGCACCTTTCAAGTGCTTCCAAGATCAATTGAAATGTACCTTCTAGGACTGGTTTGATTTCCCACTTCCATTTCATTATCTCCCCACCTTCACCTCACTCTGGTTTTTTCATGCAAACTTACACAAACAGAATGAGGGAAATATATTTCTCTTCAGTACTAAAGAGCCAGTCCTCAGTTGGTGAACATCAACACTTCACTAACATCAGTGGAGTGCAGAAGACCGAAGGCTCTCGAGGTCAGAATTAAGGCTCAAACTTGCACCAGCATTGGTCAATATTGAGAGAGCATCTCTCATCCCTTCCCCATCTGCTTTGCACTTACGCAATATAGCTGGAGTACTAACAAGAGCTCCCCGGGATTTCCTTTCCTCAAGAAATTCCAAATATTCATTCAACTGTGGACCAGAAAAGTTTTCCCAGGGGGATTTTTTTTCAAAAATGTACATATTTTATTTAGCTACTTTTGAAAAAAAAGGAACTTGGGAACCCTGGCTCTGAGGCACCTCATTCAGTCACAACTCTTGAGATTTTCAGTGTCCTTGGCTCCCTGTTAGCCTTAGTGAACTGACAAAGAGTTGGGAGCAAGAGCTGAACAAGGGGCCTCAGAGCTTAGGCAAGTGGGAAGCCAGCCCTGTGGCAGAAAGCCTGGAAGCCATAAAAGCCCTCACCAACAGTAGAGAGCCTTGGCTCTACCTTGCTTCCTGCTGTTGTCAGGGCTCTTAGATCTTCCAGTCTCCCAACTTCAGTCTCCCAGCTTCAATGCAGAGGGACCCTGACAGCCCATTTCACCGTGGGTTGTTGAAACATTCAGGGTTCTTTACTGCAGTGCAGGAAGCCCCGAGATTCCCATGTGGTGGGGCCATAGTTGTTACTGATAAGGTTTGTACAGCATGAAGTTTGCATCCTAGTAGCCTTGGACCTCTTCCTTCCCCTCCACTCCCCCATTGCCTGTGAACCTTTTCTTTTTAATTGATCATATCTTTCTGGAATTTTCATCTTTCAAATACAATTTTTTCCAGGTCTGATTTGTTATTATTTTTATTAATTGATCTTGTGCATCTTATAAATAGTACTTATAAATGAAGTGTAACCCAGGTACACCCAAGGGTGTGCCCTATTCTCAACTGAATAGGATGGGTAGGCAGGAGCGGGTGCTGTGAGAGGGATGCCAGAATTTCAAACAGATCCTTCTTTCCCCTGTAGAGTTAACCCGACTCCAATGTTCTTAACTATACAATTTATTAAGTTATAATATACATAAACATAAAACTAAATATCATATTTTTTACAGAGAACTCTGACCTAAATTACAATACAACATGTCAATTATACAATATAAGGCACAAACATGAACAATCTTAATAACATCTATTCCTTAATCTAGTCCCTGACCCATGGCAAGAGATAGTCCTCCTTCCAATGGGGTCTCTCGTAGGGTGTCCAGGAAGCACCAGGGGCCCCTCCCCTTAGGGCCTCCACTAGCCCCTTCCCTGGGTTTGCTCGCCTCAAATGTCTTCCTCTTGTGGGACCCAAGGGCCCAATGACTCACGCTCCCTCAGGTGGCGGTGGTCAGGGTGCATCTTGATGGTGTCTCCTGTGCTGAAGCACCTCTCCAGGCCTCTCCGGCACTGCTGGGCTCCTCTCCACCCTGTGCCCTGCTCTGGGTACTGAGGGCTCAGCTCGTCTCAGCTGCTGCACCACTGCTGCTGGCTCCTGGGTGCTGAGCCTCACGTTGCGGCACTACTATTTCCCTGTGCCCTGGCTCGGCACTGAGGGCTCTCTTAGCACAGGCCGGGCCCTTCAGGCTCCGGCCAGCCGTCCTCATGCCAGGTGGCTAACCCAAGTAGCCTCTGCAGCTCCCTGGCTCCCAAGGCTCGGGCCCATGCGCTGCCCTGTGCACCGTGAGACCTGGCTGCTTGCTGGAAGATGGGGCCTGAGCTGCCTCACTGCGGCCCCCAATGCCCTGCTGGGGTTGCAGGCTCAAGCCGCTGCTTGCAATTCCCAAAGCCTGGGCTCCGTGCACCGAACTGTGCACCGTGATGGGCCTGAGCAGTCTCATACCACCCCCAGCACTGGGTCTCTGCACACTGTCCCTGTGCGCCGTCAACAGCCTGAGCAGTCTCACACTGCTCCCAAGGCTACTCCTCCAGTGGCAGCTTCAGGAGCCTTGGGCCTATTGCCGCTGGGGAAAAACTCCCCAGCTTTTGTTGGCTCTGCTCGTCTTGAGTCCCTCACTGAATCTGCCCCTTGTGCAGGGCATGCAGCTCCCTTTATATGCTCCAGGGCTCTGCCCCTGAAGTCTTCCAGACCTGACAGTTTACAGTCTTCAATCAGGTCCAAGGGAGCTCTTCTCCGCCACACTCAGGAAAGGGGCGTGACTTTATTTCTCCTGCTGCCTTCTGATTGGTGGATGGGCTCCACCAATCAAAACAGCAGGATCTCAAGGCTGGGACTCAACCCAGCTCTGAAAGGTGAGCCTGCTACAGAAGTTGTGTTTTTTAATTGATAAAACACTTAACCTTGGATACAATTTCAAAATACAGCAGGTATACAGTAGGGCTGTGCAAAATGTTGCTGGGTGTTTCGTTTTGATGCTGTTTTGACTTGTTTTAAGCTCAAAACAGCAAAATCAAAGTGAAACGAAAGGCTTTGAAACAGTCTTGAAATGAAACAAGGGCACTTGAAACATTTTGAAAGTTTCTAAATGTTTCAAGTTTTGAAGCTGGGCTTGCTTGCAGGGAAACAGAAACTAAGGAGAGGGAGAGGGAAGAGGGGGGAAGGACTGCTCTGATATTGACTGCGTAGCTGACCAGTAACTGATACTTCCCTGAGGTCCCTTGCAGTCCCAGTGCTTTTGGGGAGGGACAGAAAAACAGCTGCGTCTTAACACACACACACGTCACAAGTTTTCCGTATAAGCAGCATGAGGTGCAGTTTCCCAGAAACCTCTATGCCTATATCTCCTTGAAACCTGGCAGGCTTCCTGGCCGCAGAAGGGGCTACCATCCATTCAAGTTTCATCTGAATAAGGCAAGAAATGGCAAAGTTATAGGCAGGTTCATGCTTCCCCATTATAGCCCATAGGCAAAATATAGAAACTGTGTTGAAACGGCGAAACACTTCAGATGAAACGAAATGTAACAGTGCTTTCAAAACAAAATGAAACTCAAAACAAAACACTGTCCTGTTGAAACGGTGAAACGGAAGTCAAAACGAAATGGTGCTGTTTTGCACAGGCCTAGTAGGGCTGTGCAAAATTTCACCCAGCGTTTCATTCTGAAGCTGTTTCTATGTGTTTCAAGCTCGAAACAATGAAATCAAAATGAAACAAAAGCCTTCAAAACAGCTTTGAAATGAAACAAGGGAACTCAAAATGTTTCAAAAGTTTCTAAACATTTCAAGTTTCTAAGCCAGGCTTACTGGCTTCAGCACCAGTCCCAGCTGGCAGCACCCAGCTCCTGTCAGCCGGCAGGCAGATCAGGGGCTCACCCACACCCCTGGGAGGGCTGTGGGGGCTGTGCCAGAGTCCTCCTTGGGGTGCAGGCCCCTGATCTGCCTGCCAGATGACAGACTGGAGCTGGGCACGGCCCGCACCCAGCGCCGGGAAGATCAGCACTGTCGCTGGCCCCAGGTGGCAGCACCCAGCTCCTGTCACCTGGTAGGCAGATCGGGGGCATGCAACCCTGGGCACAGCCCCCGCAGCCCTCCCAGGGGTGCCAGAGGGCCCCCGATCTGCCTGCCAGCTGACAGGAGCCGGGTGCTGCCACCTGGGCCCAGAGGGGCTAAGGCAGATCAGCTCATGCGGGGACCTGCCGCCCCGATCCCAGGGCAGGGGATGGTCCCTGCATGAGCTGATCTTCCCTGGGCCCTGCACCCTCCTCGACCCAGCTCCAGTACGGGGCCGGGGCAAATCAGCTTGTGCAGGGACCTGCCACCCCAATCCCAGATTGGGGAAGGGTCCCCATACCCTCCTTGAGCTGGCTCTGGTACAGGGCCAGGGCAGATCAGCTCATGAGGGGACCCGCTGCCACAATCCTGGGGCAAGGAAGGGTCCCCACAGGAGCTGATCGCCCCGGGCCCTACACCCTCCTCAACCTAGCTCTGGTACAGGGTCAGGGCAGATCAGCTCATGCAGAGACCTGCCACCCTAACCCCAGGGCAGAGGAGGGTCCCCGCATGATCTTATCTGCCCCAGACCCTGCACTCTTCTTGAGCTGGCTCTGGTATGGGGCTGGGGCAGACCAGCTCGTGCAGGGACCCGCTGCCTGGGGAGTGCAAGCGAGTGGGTGAGCCCCCGATCTGCCTGCCTGCCTGCTGCATTTTATGTTTCCCCATAACCTATGGGCAAAACATCAAAACAGCATCAAAATAGCAAAACATTTTGACTAAAGGAAATGGAACAGTGGTTTTGAAACAAAACGAAACTCGAAATGAAACACTTCTGTCAAATCGTCAAAACAGAAGTCGAATCAAAATGGTGCTGCTTTACACAGCCCTACTCTCCAGCACCCCCTGTTCAGCAGTCCTGTGCAAAATGGAAGCGTTCCATTTTGACCAGAATATCAATGTTTTGACAAAACAGTGCTTTGTTTCGACTCCTGTTTGGAGTCGAAACAGCTGTTCCGTTTCATTCCGTCAAAACGTCACAACGTTTTGACGTTTCACCCATAGGATATAATGGGGAACATCAAAACAGGCTATAACTTTGTCATTTCTGGCCAGATTTGGATGCAGCTTGCAGGAATGGTAGCCCCTTCTGAGGGCATGATGCGTAGCATGCTTCAAGAAGATAGGTGAAGGGAGTTCGGAGAAACTGCACCCCACAATCTTGAGAGCAAAACTCATGTCACATGTATGTGTTAAGCCACAGTGGGGTCAAAACTGCAGGTATGGTAGCTCTACTGAGGCAACAAAGCCTGCCATGTTTTAAGGAGATAGGTGCAGGGGGTTCAGAGAAACTGCACCCCAAAATCCTGAGAGCAAAACTTGTTTCACGTGTATGTGTTAAGACACAGTGGAATCAAAACTGCAGGCTTGCTACCCCCTGATGAGGCCACAGAGTCTGCCAAGTTTCAAGGAGGTAGGTGCAGGGGGTTTGGGAAAACTGCACCCCAAATTCTTGAAAGCAAAGCTCATGTCACGTGTATGTGTTAAGACACAGTGGGGTCAAGACTGCAGGGGTGGTAGTCCCTAATGAGGCCACAAAGCCTGCAAAGATTCAAGGTAACAGGTGCAGGGGTTTGGTGGGGCACTGCACCTCAAGCTGCTGACAGGCAAAACTCGTGATATGGGTGCTTGTGCAACTGTGTCTGTCTTGGGGCACGGGGGGTATGGGACTACTGCAGGCCTGGCTGATAAGCTACTGGGTTACCAGTTACCAATTAATCATGATTCACTCAGGGACCAGCTCAATACACACTATCTAGCTACTACATAACAATTTAATGACCATAACACCTACAAAACCAGAGACTGACTAAGGAGAGGAAATAATCAATACAGACAATCAGCTGCTCCAAGACAGAGACAGTCAGTTGCACAAGCACCCATGTCACAAGTTTTGTCTATCAGCAGCTAAGGGCGCAGGCCCCCCCTGCACCTATCCCCTTGACAGCTGGCAAGCTTCTTGGCCTCAGCAGGGGCCACCATCCCTGAAGTTTTCAGCCCGCTGTGCCTTAACACACACAGGATCATCTATGTCACGAGTTTTGCTTGTCAGCAGTTTGAGATGCAGTTCCCCCCAAACCCCTGCATCTATCTTCTTGAAACTTGGCAGGCTTTGTGGCCTTACCAGGTGCCACCACCCCTGCAGTTTTGACCCCCCTCCTGTGGCTAACACATACACGTGACATGAGTTTGGCTTTCCAGAATTTGGGGTGAAGTTCCCCCCAAACCCCTGCACTGATCTTCTTGAAACCTGTCAGGCTTCATGCTCTCAGCAGAAGCTACCACTTCTTCAAGTTTCATCCAAATCAGACGCAAAACAACAAAGTTATACATATTTTATTGATTTCCCATTATACCCTATGGCCAGATCTCGGAAGCGACTCTGAAGCTTTTCCGAAGCAGTTTGGAAGCTCCGAACCGCTTTGGAAAGCGTAACAAAACCAGCGAATTGATCTGGATACGCTGCTTTGGACGCTGAAGCTTCTCCGGATCCGAAGCACGGTTTGAAGCCTCGCACACCCCTAGCCAGCAGGGTCAACAGTACGCTGCATTAATTGATGCATGCCAGTGTATTGTTGGCCCTGTTAGCTACAGCATTGCACTACCGGCTCATGTTCATACTGTGGTCAATTATTATCCTCAGGTCTTGGTGACAAGTGATGTAGGATCTTCAGTCCTGCTGCCTGATGAGAGGCAGCCGCTGCACAAGCACCCATACCATGAGTTTTGCCTGTCAGCAGCTAGGAATGCAGGGTCCCAGAACCCCCCTGCACTGATCTCCTTGACAGCTGGCAGGCTTAGTGGCTGCAGCAGGGCCTAGCAGCCAGGCCTGCAGTGGTTTCCCCTCCCCCATGCCCCAAGACCCCACGATACGAGTTCTGCCTGTTAGCAGCCAGAGGTGCAAGGCCCCAGAACCCATAAGCCCTGCACCGATCTCCTCGACAGCTGGCAGGCTTCATGGCCGCAACAGGGGCTAGCATGCCAGCAGCTTTACCCTGCTATGGCTTAACACATACACGTGACATGAGTTTTCCTTTCAGGATTTTGGGGTACAGTTTCTCCAACCCCCCAGTACCTAACTCCTTGAAACATGGCAGGCTTTGTGGCCTCAGCAGGGGCTAGCAGTCCTGCAGTTTTGACCCCACTGTGGGTTAACACATACACATGACACAAGTTTGGCTCTCAAGACTTTGGGGTGCAGTTTCTCATAGCCCCCTGCACCTATCATCTTAAACCTTGGCTCACTTTATGCCATCAGAAGGGGCTATGAGTTCTGCAAGTTGTATCTAAATCTGGCCAGAAATGACAAAGTTATAGGCTGTTTTGATCTTCCCCATTATAGCCTATGGGCGAAACGTCAAAACAACGCCAAAACGGCAAAACTTTTCGACTTGCCTTGTTTTGTTTCAAGGCTGTTTTGACCGTATCTGTTTCATTTTAATTTTGCCGTTTTGACCTCAAAACGGGTCAAACCAAAACTGGTGGCGAAATTTCACACAGCCCTCCTGTACACCACTGGCTTGGCAGCAGGTGGTACAGAGCCAGCCATGCCAGCTTCATGCCAGCCAGCAGTTCCCCTGTCATCTAAAAATCCCCTGTTGTTCCATCATGACAGCTCCCAGGCTGTTTTTAAACACTCAAACAGAGCACAGCAGCTAGACGGGGTGGCTAGGGATTAGCACTTGGTTCCTAATTTGAGGAAAACTACTGTTACCTCTGGTTTAAGAGATTTCCCTAACAAGCCTTTCTCTGTGTTGTTGGGGCTTTTCACTGTAACTGCAGGGAAGGATGGATGTGAGGGGCACATGTCATTTTTCACTCCCATCTTCATAATCATACACTGACTGGATACAAATTAATCACTTAAAAAAAAATAAAACTCTGTCAGAGCCTTTCTGTATTTCAGTAATTTGTCGAGTTCACCCAGGGTTGTGCCATGCAGGCAAGCCTTTTGTGATTTTAACTGATAAGGGAGAGCATGGGCAAAGTGAATGCTTTATCAATTGCACCGTGTATATCTACATTGTAAACTGTTCTGGTATCAAAGCATAACAATAGGAGTCATTATTTTAGTTGCACAAGGCAGCGCATGATTGTTCCCCTGTTGGAATAGCCTGGCAAAATGAATTGAAAAAATAAAGTTTGACTGAATGGTTTAACCTACATTTTCTTAACTAAGTCATTGGTTCTTGTTCTGTTCTTGTTGACTTAAGTGAATAATAGGCCACTGCCTCTTTAGAACATCCTTGTCTGTATTTGTACTGTTGTAACGTCCCAGTTTCTTTTCCTTTTTTCTGGACATGCCTCATTGCCTCCTTGTCTCCCCACTGGTATCATTTTTTAAAATATTTTATGGTTTTGAAAAGTGGGACCACATGTACCAAAGCTAGATTTTGCACAGCTCTAAAAGGAGGCCAATGGCTGAACTCACCCAAATACACTTGGGGAAACAGGCCCTTACCTTGGGAGCTGTGTGGTGGCACTACTGTCAAAAAAAAAAAAAGCAAGCAGCTTTTTTTCCCCACAACCTCTACCAAAACCTCTACTCATGTCCCGATAAAGCTATTTGTAGAGGAAAAGGTATTTCTCTAGAATGTCATTCAATCACAGGGCTGGAAGGGACCTCAATGATCATCTGGTCCAACCCCCTGCAGGAGTGCTACTCCTAAAAAATTCATAGGCTGAATCAAGATGGGAAGGAAGTCTCTTTGGTTACTGGAGACAGCACCCACCACTGGAACACAGCAGCCAGCTATGTGTCTTTGTGTTAGAGATGGCTTTTTAGGCATCAAAGCACACACTGGCATGCTAGTTTATCCCTGCCTCCCATTACTCAGGTCTTTAGCTAAAGTGCCATTATTGAGCCTGGACACAACTAAAGCTCTTCCTCTATTGCAGGTATGTCTAACTGGTGGCCCAAGGGCTGCTGTAACAGGGGGCCTTCTCGGGGCTGATTTTCCTGTGGCCCACCCACCTGTTTCTGGGCTAGCTGCCCGCCTTCTTGCCCACCACACCTTGTTGTTAATTAATTAATTGACGTCAATTAAGCGGAAGGCTGCCCATTTCTTGCCCCAATGCCAGGGGGCGCATTCTGCAGCTCCATTCCTCCCCTACACTGCAGCCCAAGCCTCGCAGATGGCATCCATCTGTTGTCAGATCACCGGCCCCACACTGGGCCCTAGAATCCTGCTCTTTGAATCCCACCTGGATCCCTCTGTTCAGGCAGCCTATTCAAACTTCATTCCAGGCTACATAGCTCCCTGAGCTGTTTCCCCCTTACGGGTATGGTCCACCTGGACCTTTGGCTCTACTGGCCCTGGCCCACCTCCAGGCCAGTTGGGACCCCAGGCCCTCAGTCCCTCACAGTGGGCCTCTGCCCCTTCAACCCTTCCGGTCCTGGCCCCAGCATGGACCAGTTGGGGGATGTCAAGACAGGTTTGAGTCTATGGCCCCACTCTCTCACTGGGGTCCACCTTCCCCCACCTGGTTGTGGGAGCTGGGGTTAAGGCACCCTGACCCACCTTTCACTGGCCTGGCATTTTCTGGGGGCTCCCGTGCCACTGAGAGCCCCACCAGGCCACCCACTCCTGGCAGGGTGCAGTTTTAAGTCCTGCCCAGGACCAGGAGCCTCCTGACCATCCCCTACAGCTCCTCCCTTACCTCCAGATTGATACCAACAGCCCTGCAGCCAGGCAACATTGTTGCCTAGCCTTCCAGGCAGAAAAATGCCCTGCTTATATGGGCAGCCCTGAATCCAAAATGGCTGCCCTAATCAGGCACCTGCTGGCTGCGGTCTTCAGGCCCTTAAAGTGGCAGGCACAAACAGTGACCCACAAGGGGCCAACATGATGCCTAGTGGCTTCACATGGTCAACAAGCACTTAACATGTGGTCTGCAGGCCTTGGCAGCTGTCTCTCCCATTGCCACATGGCAGGAGAGGGATGTGAAGGGGTGCAGCACCCCCAGTACAGTCTGCACAGTGGGAAGGCTGTGTGCCATCTATAGGGCCACAGGGGAGGTGCTGCACAGCACTGATACAGCCCATGCAGTTGAGGTGTACCAAACAGGCTGCATGAGGCCAGGGGGCTACACACCAATGCCAACTTTCAGCCACAAAGTTGGACAGCCCTGCTCTACTGCATCAGCTAGGTTCAGACTTTCTAAATTCATAGCAATTAACTAAATGTGGTCCCTATTGTGCAGCAAAAAAAGGTAAGTGTTCTTCAGACAAAACAGTACAGAATCCTATAACTGAAAACCGCTTCATAATGTATAAGCAAACGTATGTCAAGTTAAGTAGCACAGACCACCGTAATTTTGGCCTTTCTTAGTTTTTGGGTACTCAACTTGGGGGTGTTGGTTGTAGCTGTGTTGGTCTAAGGATATAGGCATACAAGCTTCTTTGGGTAAACGTGATAGCTTATTAGACCAACTAAATAACTGGAACATTTTTTCTTCACAAGCTTTTGGGTACAAACGCCCTTCTTCGGGCAGATGTTCTCCCTTTGCCTGAAGAAGCGTGTTTGTACCCAAATGCTTGCAAAGAAATTTTTTTTCCAACAATTTAGTTGGTCTAATAAAAAGATACTATATTTACTCAAAGAACCTTACCAATTTAAAGTAGCATCTTATAGCTTAATTATATTATCAATATTTTAGATCCTGCTCATGGCACGTGTATCTTGTCTATTGTAACCATATATTCACAGCAAAGCCCTCATTCTCCACTTGCTTGTTATACCCACTTGGTGTATTTTGTCTAAAATAAATTGTAAGGTCTTTGGGGCACTGGTGGGGCAGTTAATTCTGTGATAATACAGTGAATGCCCTGTATGGGGTTCCCCCAAATCCTGACTGGCACCTTTGAATGTTACAGAAATACAAATAAATGACAGCAAATAATGATTAAGAATAAATAATCCACAATATGAGGAATCCTAAAACAACACTTAGCTGTAGCTTGCAATGTTGTTACTTTGAAAGGGTCTGGCTTTTTTTACCCACTTGCAGCATTCACTTTTAAATTGGTGTAATCTAGGTTGTTCCAAAGGCTGCACTGTCTGTATCTTCATGAGCTTTACTTCATGGAGTGTAGCACACTAGGGGCTTGAGCCTTTTTGCTGATTGCAAGCATTTTACATTGTGCTCCTCTTTATCAGCAGAATCTATTGTACTCCAAAGGTAAGAAGCACCATCTCTCTTGTTCACCCAGGTGATCCATTAAGTGCAGTACCTGGCCTCAAGGACTGGATAGCATGAGATGTTTCAGGGAAAGTCAAAGAAATCTTGCTGTAAAATGAGAGATAATCAATCCTCTGCAAGTCAGCTTAAGCCATGAAACATGGGTGTTTACATTGCTTCTAAACATTCTTGGTTTTAGTATTTATTATTACCGACTGGGATGTTTTGGGGCCCATATAAATGCCCAATGTCACTTTGACATCCTACTAGGGAAGAGCAGCTGCACATTGTGGCCAGGGTTCTGCAAAAGTTTTGTTGGTGGAGGAGTCTCTAGGGCAATATAGCAAGTCATAAGACTTAGTCATCCCCGCCACAGTCCATCCCCAGCCAGTCCTACTAAGTCTTTGGGAAACATCTTCCATTTTGTGTGCACCAGTTAGTAGAAACTGTGGCACCCTTGTACTAATTTAACTACCCTCTGAGCAGAGCCTGCCTGTTCTTTGTTTCTCTGACAGAAAGCTCAAAGCTCTCCCTGTGAATAGAATTCACACTCTACAGAGCTAAGAATTAAAGCAGATAATTACAAATGCATCAAACTGGTGCTCAGTTTGTCATAGCTATTGGAAGCAGCAGCATTCAGTTGGATGGTTCTTAAAACTGGCAAAAAAGCCCACAAGAAAACAATCTAAAAGTAAGAGAATTGCAAGGCATGTCAGTTAAAGGTAAATTATTTCCTGTAAAGGGTAATTTACATACAGAATAAGTTCCTGAAGAGGGACATTAAGCAAAGAATGCAACTATGTTTAGGAGATAAGTAGGCAATTTTCTAAAGATGGAGATAGTAGGTGTTCAGGGAGAGGAATATAAAACAAAAGAAGGGACATACATAACAGTTCCTCTTATCTTTTCATAGGTGTTTCGTACTGCTGTGAAATACAGAGAGCAGGTGTATTTCATGGAGCCATACATAGCAAGTGAAACAGGGTCACTCATGTTGTATTAGACCAATTAAACCAGGATCAATGGTTTTCAACATTTTCCATTTGGACCCCTTTTATGAAAAGGAAACGTTTACCTGCCCCGCAGGAAGTTATAAGGGCATGGGCAGATGAATGCATGCCCCAATGTAATTTACATCAGTTTTGCATATTGATATAAATTATACCTGAAACAGGAACGGACAAAAATGCAGCTATCCTGGGGTAGCTCAAACAGTAGACAGCTATGAGAGAGAAAGAGCAAGTGATAGTGTGTTTGGCTCTAGCAAATGGCTACAATGGGATGGATATGGACAGACTACATCTAAATTGCTGTGACTTGTATTGGTGGCACTTTAACATTGATTCTCTCAGGGGCAGTTCTCAGATTGGATGAAGTTACCCCATGTACGTGTTTGTTTCCCCTGTAGAGTTACTTCTTCACATTGATTATGCCAGTGAAAATGTATCATCTGTCCAAGATCACAAAGGGAAGACAGTCACAATCCCTATTTCCAACCCCAGAGTCCCCACACTAGAGATTCTGGCAGTGGGGTGCCCTCTGCCTCCACTGCAAGCCACAGCAGAACTTCTGTGCATGCAGGAAACCGTGATAATTGTCCATATCAACGTTCCATCAAAGATACAAAATTCTCATTTTTGATTATTTACCAAGTGGATGTAGACCACAGCTGGAAAGGAGGGAAGATATCAACTTAAAAAAAAAGCTGAGAGTGCTTTTCATTAGTTTAATATCTGAGAGGTCATCTGTTTACAAACTACTGTACATCCTACATTAGTTATCAGCAAATCAGATTCCATTTGCTCCTGCTAATTGCATCATGTTAACAGGAGAAGGAGAGGACCCCAGCAAAACAGGAATAATAGATTATTTGGACTCAAAAAGCTGTTATATACCGTCTTTGGGAAAAGGCAGAATTAGCAGCCTGAGGCAGTAGGGTGTGCTGAGAAAGCAAGAGGCTTGGGGAAACTGCAGCTCAGTACCTCGATTTATTTGATGCGAGCCATATAAACAAAAATACAGGATTGAGCTACACTGTTGAATTTTCTGTTTGTCCACAAGTTGGCGCAAGACATTTGATATCAACATATTAAAATCAGTATTGGCTAGAAAGGCCCCATTCTTATGAATGCTATAGCAAGGCAATAATTTACAAACCTATTGTATTTGTCTAAAGATTTTGTCCCCTGAGCTGATTTGTCTGATTCCCTTTTTTCCCATTCTTTTTCCATTTCTTTTTCTTGTAGAGTGAAGGTACCTCCTTTGCCCTCTCCCCCTTCCCCCCCCCCCCCCCCCCCCCCCCCCCCCCCAAGACATTGCTATTCTGCCAAATCTAACTTAATTACACATTATACAGACAAATGCTATGGCGGTGCAATTAGCTGCAGTGAACTAAGACTTTCAGTGCAATATACGCTTTGAGCACAGGTTTTCCATGCATTTTTACTACTGATCAATGGCAATGTAAGTGAATGATTTATTAATAAAAGATATAGTTAAGCTTCAAGTAAAGTTAGAATACATACTGAGATAAATCTGTCCAGGAAGGACAAATCCTATACAACTCGATATATCATTTCTACAGAACTTATAAACCACTTCAGATTTCTATGGCTGGAATGTCATTCTGTATTATTGTGTAGAGTTTTCTAACTACTCTATGGACAGCACATTTTCCAGGATGTTTAGAGTGACTTCTGTGGAATCCAAGAGTGGTTTTTACCTTTCCTTAATTGGGTACAATTATGCCTCAGTTTATTCACTGTTTTGCCATCGTCCTCTTATTGTAAAGTAACTTTTTCACGCTCAAGTGTAGCATGCAAAACTAATACCTTTCTTTCTCCAATAAGGAAAGTCTTGATAGCAAATCTCCATTCAAGCCTTGCCTCCCCACTCATCTTTATTGTACTGTGGAAAGGGAAGGTCTTTTTGTCCTCCTTTTCTCAGTATGTCTTGCAGTCCAAGCCCACAACCACAGGGTTCCTGGATAATACTGACCATTTGTCCACCAAGGCTACAGCTTCAAAGTAGAAACAAGGCTATGCTCAACCTCTTCTCTCTCTTCCAAGGCCCATATGGCCCATTTAAGTCTCTAAACTGTTTCATTCCCACTAAAATCCTTGGCAATGCTCTTTAGTTCATAGGGTGACTTTTATCTGCATACCACCGACTGGATTTAGTGAATCACCTGGCTTTGACCCATGCAGAGCTTTGAAAATGTACCCAAGTTAAGTTGAAGTGTTAGGATACAGAAAGGGCTAGATGCTGTCATTTGCAAATAGCACACCACAGAGCCTATAGGAAGAGGAGACCTGACTCAGCAAGCATAGGGGCACCTTTAAGTGCAGCACTTCATCTGCTCTCTCTTCTGAATGAGCAGACTGTTCCCCCAGTACTCTGTGGGGCAGTACAGACACAAGTGCTGAGCCACAGTAAAGTAACTAGGGGTGGGTAAGCAGGGTGTTGGCCTTGGGTGCTAACATGGGGCATCAGAATGGAGGCCCCCAGGAAACCTGTGCCATAGCAGTGGTAGCAGCAGCAGCTGTGTGCAGCAACTTGATGGCTGGGGCAACTGGTGGCATGGGTAAGCAATCACTATGGCTGCCACCGTGGGGGCATACCTGACTCCTATGGTAGAGAAACACTGGCCCAGGGTGCCAACCTTACTAGTTATGCCTCTGCAGGGCCCTGGCCTTGCTTCCTTCCTGCCCACTTTATGACATTCTTGAAGCCCAACAGGTCTGCTGCTCATTAGGCAAGACAAAGTAATAGTAGAGCTCAGGTCTATTCCGTCTCTGTAAAGACCATGTGCTCCAGCGGTTTGAGCTGAGTCTCTCCCCTTCCCTTTTCTCGTTTTCTCTTTCTGGGTCTTTGTTAGTAACCAGCTCAGACCAGCTCTCCCACCACAAAGTTTTCTTTATCTCTTAAAGACTAATTTCCTGACAGCCCTCTCGCAGGGGAAGTAGTGAGGAGCCCTGCTGTGTCGGAGGAGACAAAGATTACACAGCTTGCTATTATGGGAAGTTTTTCCATTAACATATATGGAGGGATACCCTTCTTTCTCCACCTCCACCCCTTCTCTCATTTTAGCATTGCCCATCACTCTCTGCTCCAGTCTAGAGCTCCCTCTTAAGAGGATGAATTCTGCAACCCTTACTCCCACTGGATCATTTGTATTCCCAGGAGTCATCCCATTGGTTGCAATAGGACTGTTCCTGTAAAATGAGGTTACTTTACCTAGTGATTGCAGAATCAGATATGAACCACAGGAGAGCTACACATATACAAATATCCAAATCAGGTTTTCATTGTTGGGTAAAGGTGAAATAAGTCTTGGCCCCACTGCAGAATATCAGTTTTTAAAACAATAGAATTGGCAAAAGCCAAAAGGTCTGAAGGATTGTTTGCATTCTTCTCTTGCCCCTTATCCATTACAGTTGTCTGGCTATAGACCAACTTTTTCAGCTCAGTATTTATTGTTTCACCTGCTTTTGAAAAAGAACAACATATGCTTTGATAAATAGCTTCAAAAAACAGTCTAATGTCACTTTACTTTCTATTATTACCTTTGTAAGCTGTGTTTAGAATTCCATTTTGTACCTAATTTCCATGGGCTTCAAAAGGAATTATCATTTATGTTTCATGCCCCTGCATAATATGCAAAAGTGACAAGGTGATGACCACAGACCTCACAGTACTTAAATTAAGGTAGCTAAATGAAGCATAATTATAACTATTATATTATAAACTTATATGTGGTATTATATAATTCTAAGTATTTTAACAGACATGATAATGTTTAATAGGCATTCTTTATTTTCTTATATTGCCCTAAAGCCATTAGTTCCAATGGAAATTCATTTGATAAACTCAATCCCATTTCTGCCATTACCATCTCATCTTTTGAAAGACTGCAACTCAAGGTGCCAATTCAGCAAAATACTTAAGATCACACTTTTAAAAAAATAAATCTCAGTGCGACTTAAGCACATGTTTTAGTCCTTTGCTGAATCAGGGCCTATACCATTAATGTTTTATGTGCACTTGAGAGGAGAAGTGTGACTGAACAAGATCTTTTCCTGGATATTAAAAATAACTAAACAGAATTAAATGAATACGCACCAGTTTCAGGACAAGATGGTACATTAAAAGTGTTAGCTGTAGCTTGAAATCAAAATGACAGTAGCCTTTAAATCAGGTTCTTGCTGATCAGAATAATATGAAAAGAGTTTTGTTCCTTGTTTCAATTCTTGTACAGAAGTAAAAGGCTGCTAGTGTACAGATTTCACTCAAATCTATGGACAATTCAAACAGGGTCAAGCAGCAAGACAAGTGTGTCTTCATTGTGTTTGACTAAAGTTCAATAAATTTGTATTGATACAGCTGTCAAAGCCAGAGATACCATTAACATTTCATGAAACACAGCACTCAGTGAGATGAAAAACAGCTACCAGCTTGCAGCCAGGGGAATATACCATTACAAACAATGAATAGAGACAATATATATTGATCGGTGTTTGTTATCTAACTAATTTGTCTCAAAGTATTAGCCCCTTAGAATTGTACTAATAGAAAAAATAGCCTTTCCCTCTCCCTGCCATCCCAGTTGATACTATAAAAGAATGGAATTATCAAAGGAGTTTCCAGAATTTTATTGCACTAGAAACAATTTCCAGTTTGAACCTGCAGGAGCGCATGAATCAACCCAGCCTGAGTCAGGTAGTTTGAGAGAATTTGGGTAGGACTGAAAGCTGCCCCAACTACAAGTTCAGATATCAGAAAATAATGCAATGAGAGAGAATCCATCAAGACAAAAATATATTAAAATGAATTCACGTACATCAGACTGGCTGTAATAGCTCCTTTCCAAATACTGGCCCCTCTCTATGTAAAGGCAGGTAATAATGAAATTCATAAAAGCAATTTTTTGCTTTACTTAAACATTTAAAAGCTATTCGTGGGAACTTTGGGGAATGCTTTAGATCCAGCATTGTAAGAAGGGCAGTT
>NW_005841849.1:2933963-2937009 GCF_000455745.1 Alligator sinensis | reverse complement strand
TGACCTTCAGATAGATAGATTACCTATTTGGCTTACTGCTATCTGTTTCTGTGTACTGACAACTATTAGAGTATACCACTGTTCTAACTACTCAACAGTCAAATCAAACCAACACCAAATTTTAGGTCCAGGGTAGAACTGACTTCATACTAACCCTTTAAGACTTAATCCAGCTGCCACTGAAATCAAGAGCAGAGAGGTTTGTGTATGTGGCAGGGCACTGTTTGTGCCTGCCACATTAAGACCTGAGCCAAGCAGCCAGCAGGTGTTTGGTTGCGGCAGCCATTTTAGATCCCTGGCTGCCTATGTAAACAGATCAGTTGCCTGCTGGCAGCCCAGGCAGCAACACTGCCTGGCAGCAAGGCTCCTTGCAACAACCTGGAGGTAAGGGAGGAGCTGTAGGGGATGGCTAGGAGGCTCCTGGTCCTGGACATGACCTAAAACTTCACCCTGCTGGGAGTGGGTGGTCTGGTGGGGCTCTCAGTGGTGTGGGAGCCCCCAGGAAATGCCAGGCCAATTACCACCCTGGTGAAAGGCAGGTTGGGGTGCCTTAACCCCAGCTCCCACAACTGAGTGGGTCACCCACTAGTAGGGTCCAGAGGGCAGACCCCAGAGAGAGAGTAGGGCTAGAGGCTCAGAGGCCTGATATAGAGTACCCTTGACTGGTCAATGCTGGAGCCAGGACCAAACCAGTCAAAAGGGCCAGGGGCCTGCTGTGAGGGGTGCCCAGAGCTGAGGGCCTGGGGTTCCTGACTGGCCTTGGAGGCAAGGCCAGTGCCTGAGTGGCCAAAGGTCCCGGGGGGACCATGCCCAAGAGGGGAAATAATTTCAGGGAGCTAGGCAGCCCTGAATGAGGGTGGGGTAGGCTGCCTGAATGGAGGGATCTTAAGGGGTCCTGACTGGAGGATTCTGGGGTCCAGTGTAGGACCAGTGACATTAATATCAGGGTGATTGTGAGAACATCTGGATGCCATCTGCAAGGCTTGGGCTGTGGTGTAGGGGAGGAACGGAGCCGCAGATAGCACCCCCTGGCATCGGGGCAAAAAAATGGGCAGCCTTCCACCTAATTAAGATAATTAATTAGATAACAACAAGGCATGGCAGATGAGAAGGCGGGCAGTTGGCCCAGAAATAGGTGGGTGGGCCAAAGGCAAAGTGGCTGCGAGAAGGCCCTCCTGTTACAGTGTACTTCTTAGTATGGTAAATCTATTATTGGTAACACAGAAATGATACAGGCTAGGGACAGACAGGGGCTTCAAAAAGCCTCAGTCTAAATTGATTCAATCTTTGCAGGCTAGTCTAACCTGCCTAGACTGAATCAATTTGCAACTGTACAGACATTCGAAGATTTCATAGATTTCATAAACGTTAGGGCTGGAAGGGACCTCAAAGATCATCAAGTCCAGCCCCCTGCCCTAGGGGTGGGAAGTCAGCTAGGGTCAAAGGATCCCAGCAAGATAAGCATAAAAGCATTTCTTGAATGAGTCCAGAGCAGGTGTCTGTACCACTTCTGGAGGGAGTCTATTCCAGGACTTGGGCGCTCGGACAGTAAAGACATTTTTTCTTTTGTCCAGCCTAAAATGGTCTTGGAGGAGTTTATGATCATTGGTGCTTGTTTTTCCTTGCAGAGCTCTGATGGACAAACGTTCTTCCAGGTCCTGATGTACACCCCTTATGTACTTACAAGCAGCTACCAGGTCCCCCCTGAACCTGCGCTTTTCCAGGCTGAAGAGTCTCATGGCTCTCAGCCTCTCTTCCTAAGGCCTATTCTCTTGCCCTCTGATCATGTGGGTGGCTCTCCTCTGGACTCTCTCAAGCTTCATCCTTCTTGAATTGTGGAGCCAGAACTGGATGTAGTACTTCAGCTGTAGCCTCACCAAGGCTGAGTACAGTGGGAGGCTGACATCCTGAGATTTACTTGAGAAGCATCTATGGATGGGAGCCAGAGCTTTGTTTGCTTTACCAGCTGCGACATCGCATTGGTGGCTCATGTTCATCTTGTGGTCAATCATGACCCCTAAATCTCTTTCAGCAGTGGTGCTAGCAAGCGTCACACTACTGAGCCTATAAGTATGCTGTGGGTTCCCCCCCTCCCCCAAGGTGGAGTACCTCATATTTATCAGTATTGAACATCATCAGGTTTGCATCCGCCCACTTACTAAGCTTATCCAAGTCAGCCTGGATCACTAGCCTTTCAGGTGTGGACGCTATGCCACAGTTTAGTATCATTGGCGAACTTAGCCCGTGCACTTCTGACACCAATGTCCGCATCGTTGCTAAAGATGTTAAAGAGAACTGGTCCAAGGACAGAGCCTTGGGGGATGCCACCAGTCACAGAGCACCATAATGATTCACTACCATCAACCACTACTCTCTGGGTCTGACCTCAGAGCCAATTTCCCAGCCATCAGATTGTGGTGTAGCTCAGGCCACAGGTGGCCAATTTTTCCAAGAGGAGATCATGGGACACCAGATCAAAGGCTTTTTCAAAGTCCAGATATATGACATCAATCTCTTCTCCCTTGTCCAAGCGATACCTCACCTGGTCATAGAAGGGGATGAGATTGGTCAGGCAAGACCTACCTGTGACAACCCATGCTGGCTGTCCCTCAGGATGTTGCCCTCAGCTAGCTTATCCAGAAGGGTCTCCTTGGTCATTTTCTCCAGAATCTGACCGAGGATTGAGGTCAAGCTGACTGGCCTGTAATTCCTGGGATCTACTTTCCACCCTTTCCTGAAGATGGGTACCACATTGGTCTTCTTCCAGACTTCAGGTACTTCACCTGAGCACCACCAGTTTTCGAATATTGTTGCCAATGGTTAAGCTATGACTCCTTCCAGCTCCTTGAATGCTTTAGGGTGTAATCTGTCAGGACCAGGTGACTTGGAGGTATCCAGCCTCTCAACGTGTGATCCTTCACTAGATCAACACCGATGCTGGGTATAAGTATGCCCTCACCCTGGCCATCCCATGTCTTGCTAGCCAGGGTGGTCCCGTTGGACTGATGAAAGACTGACGCAAAATACCCATTAAGAAGATTGGCTT
>NW_005841849.1:2927282-2933940 GCF_000455745.1 Alligator sinensis | reverse complement strand
CTTTTTTTTCCCCAAGCTCCCTACATACCTGAAAAAGGACTTTTTTGTTATCCTTGATATGTGAAGCCAGATAGAGCTCAGTTGCAGCCTTGGCTTTCCTAATCTGCTCCCTGTAGGTATGGACCAGTGCTGAGTACTCCTCCTTGGTGGTAGTTCCATCCTTTATAAGTCTCTCTTTTTAGGTAAAAGGTCCTCAAGTTCCCTGCTGAGCCAAGGGGGTTGCTGTGCCCTTTTGCTACCCTTCCTCCGAGATGGAATGGACAACCCTTGTGCTGTCGGGATCACTCCCTTGAGGAGCAACCACTCCTCTTCCTGTCAAGTTGTGGTCCCTTAGGGCCTTGACAACAAGGCTCCTGAGCTTGTCAAAGCAGCTTTCCTGAAGTTGAGGACTTCTCTATTGCTGACTGACTTGCCAGCTTTGCAACGGATAGCAAAGGTGATCAGCTCATGGTCACTGTCACCCAGCTTTCCATTGATTTCTTAGGTCACTGACCAAGTCATCCCCTTTGGCCAGTACCAGGTTCAGCAATGCTTTACCTCTTGTCAGCCCTCTGGACTGAAGAAATGTATGCACATGCCTGCAGTGGCTCAGACTAGAATCCAGGGTTGGAGTTGCAGGTGGGTGTTAAAGCAGCCCTCCCTTCCTTTTCACAGAGCTGAGCTGAGGGAAGTGTGGCCAGGCTCAGGCAGGATGCTCTGATTAGGGAGGAGTTTAAACCCCCACCCTGTCTGCACAGTCCTGGGCTCTTCCCTGCTCACCGCTTAAGGGGTAGAAGTCTTGCCAGCCCCCAGCCCCTGGCGAGCACTCTGAGGCAAAGGGGGATAAAAGTGCAAAATGTGTAGCCCTCCCAGGGACTGAGCATTAAATATGTGCCAAAAACAGAAACATTACATCAAAGATTGAAACTCCCCTCCCCCCTGACAATATCCTTAATAGGGTTACACATGTGGGACCAACTGGCCACCTTCTACCTTGCAGTGCTCTCTCCATGGCCAAGTGTGAGACACACTGGTCCCCATTTTGTTGCAAGGTGCAAGAAGTGAAAGAGGTGGAGGGCTTTGAAAGAGACAGACAGTTTGGAATCCAGACTCAGATACTCAATTTTGAGCAAGTCAATACTGGAAAAATATTAAGCTATATTGAAAGTGGTTCTGAAAAGAGGCATAGAATTTATAAGGAAGCCAAAAACACTAATGTATTAAGAAAGATTATCTCTTTGTCTGGTCTCACCGGCCTCAAGGACCTATTACTGTCTTAACTACAGCCTTCCATCCCCTCCTATCTTGCACAATCTCTTCCACCTTGTCCCAACTTCACCTATCCCTTCCAGATCACTTTTTATGTTATCTTCCCACCATTGCTTTGGTCTACTTTGAGGTCTAATGCCCTCCACCTTACCTTCAAAAATCTGCCTAACATGCCTTCTCCCAAGATTGAGAGAGAGAAATCTGGCAGAAGGCAGGGTACAGATGCACATTACTGACTAACTAACGACTGGCTAACATAGCTGCCTACCTACCTTTCTCTTTCAAAGGGGTGAATTATATCACTTGGCCAAATGAAAATGAAGGACACTATATAAGAGTCCATCAATATTTGAAGTACTCGGGCCCGATTTTGCAGTCTTCACTTTGATGAGCACTTGCAAATTAACCAATTTAAGGTGACCAATCCAATGTTTTATCCATAGTCCTGGATGTGAGGGTTCAAATGCTCATTTCAGGTGAATCGGCAACTTATATTCTTTGAGTCAGTTATGAGGAGTCACCAAATGGAGGAACTACAGAGTAGCTCAAAAAAGACACATGGTTCTTTCTTTCAGGTGCTTGGTAGCCTGGTAGCAAGACAACTGCATTTGTAATGACCATCATGTTAGGAGTCACCAGGAGTTGAAGTTGGGACCTTCTGGAGCAAAAGTTGAAGGCTCCCCAGCTTTGAACTGAAAGAAAAAAAATCCCTCACTGGATGAGATTCATGTTCTCTGTTGATCAGGTGTAGAGGGAGATGTATAATACACCCAGAAAACACATTTCTAACTTCAGCAGTAACCTACATATGTACATTAACTTCAGTCACTAGGAAATGCAGCAACACATGGCTTCACAGCACCACAACATTCCCCACCCACCACCTTGAACAATTAGCAGTTAATGAGAATTAATTTATATCAGTGAAGGGAGATAATTAAAGTTTAACAGAAGACTACAAACACACTCAATACTTAATAATGATTAGTTAATGTGACAAAATAACTGGAAGACATAAAGGATGACATATTGGAGATTTATTTTCATTTGGCTAGACAAAAGTAACATGAGGGTTATACATTTAATTTGTTATCTGATAATAAGTGTTGCTGTGATTGAATATATTATTTCAAACTTAAATGTAACTGACTGATACACTCCTTGATAAGTGATATGTACAGTCATCCAAGCTTGAATTCATAATAAAGTTTAATCATCCAGTGTCTGTGGAAAGATATTATTTGCCTCCAGGAGGGTATTTAGTAAGTGCCATATCAGAATTTAAAAAGTGTTTCGGATTTTTAAAACATTTCTGAGCATAGCAGTTTTTATATGACTAAAGGCCCAGCCCAATGACCTTCCAAATGACCCACCCTGTACACCCTGTATAAATGTTCTTTTGCGTTTTCATCATCCCTTTAGTCCTTTGCATTTTAAGAAGTACACGCACATACACAAGATTTTTCTCCTCCTGTCAAAACTTTCATTTTGCAAAAGAGGATGAGAATGGATAAAAGAACCCTGTCATGATGGCTGAAAAATTAAATGAATGGGACAAAACCTTAAAGAATTCTTAAATATTCTCTCTCAACAGGAGGAAAAAAACATAACCACATTCTTCTGTTTAAGAAATTGAACAAGATGTGAAACATCACTGATATTAACCTGTAGAAAAGAAACTATGTAAAAACATTCATGTTCAAATAAATCATTCCCCTGTATGTATTTTGAATATTCCAATCCTAACTTATTCCCCGTGTTCAGCTTTATAAATTAATACAAAGAAAATGACAAACCAAAAATACTTGGAGAGCCCCTAAATCTACTGAGCTTTACACCAATGGATGCAAAGAACATCAGAAGAAAATATTTTCCATTCTTCTCTTCAACTCACACGAAACCCAGCACTAAATCTGAGAAATACAAGAAATGACCTATCATCACTAAAACCAACTGTTTTTTTTATCAGCCTGCACAAGGGCTTTGTTTTTGGAACAATGACCTACTTTTAGGAAAACCAAACAGATAAAACCCAGAAGTAGCATGACCTGAAGGACCGAGCACTGAACCAGGACAGAAGAGACACCTCCAGGCTCTGCCACTGACCTTTTATGTAACCTTGGGTCATTCATTGCACCTCCCTGTACCTGAACTTCCCTGTCTATAAAATGGGGATAACGATACTTGCCTCTTTGGATATAACAGCAAGGCAGGATTAAATTGGACAAAGGAAAACAATTACCTAGAGATGTAGTATAATTGATTAGAGCTTGACACGATGACAATACCACCATCCATGTTGACTTCTACAACTAATATACAAAAAAGGGGTTTTTTGCCTTTATATTCTCTCTAATGAATTATAGGCCCAATTTTATATATCTTTACAGATGGGAGTTCTTACTCGTGTAAAATTACACTGATTGCCTCTGGATGCTTGTCTGAAGATTTTTCACAACAGTAATGCATTAGAGGATTGGGCTCTGTGTGGTGTCTCTATGGGCCCTTCTACATTTGTGGGTAATGGCACAATGGAATCAAGCATGCAATGCATAAACTTACACATCCTGCCATGCCACACATGCGTGGCAGGAGGCACAATTGTGAGCATTAGCCTCCACCGCACTTTACTGCTTGTACAAGTGGAGCCCAATCCCAGGCTTCCCCTGCCTGCAGTAGCAAAAAGCAAGCTTCCCCGGCTGGGAGCCTGGGTCAGCTGACAGAACACCCAGCTGTGGGGGCACACCATGCACTCCCACTGCTGGGAGCCCCACTAGCTGACCCAGGCTCCCAGTCGCAAGGGTGCTCCAGGGGTCCCCTCAACAGGGATACTGCAGTTCCTGCAATCTCTAAGCCATGGGGCAACTCCTAGCAGCTAGGAAATCACAGCACCTACAGCCTCCCAGCCATGGTGGTATGTAGGGCACCCCATGGCTGAGATGCCTGTCAGCTGGGAGCTCCCAGGTTCAGAGGGTGCACATGCTCCCCACCCCCCAGCTGGGAGCTCTGATCAGCTGATCGGGCTCCCAGCCACAGAGGCCTCTGGCCACACGTTCAATTAATGGTGCCATAGGAAACAGCTACAAAGTTCTTACACATATTTTGTGAAATAACTTTGTAGCATATTCCTCTTTTTATCTCGCCATTAATTGACTGAATGTGTGACCGGGTGACCATTTAGGGTGTGATTTACTGGTTAATCATGCCTTAAGTGTAATGTGTATGATCAAGGCTATATCAGCACTTTTTAATCAGCCTTAAATGGTGACTTTAGAAAAAGCTGATAAAAGTAAGCAAAATTTCACATTGCTTACTGTCAGCAATACCACATATTTATTACTGATAAAAGTCAGCAAACCACATATTTCAGTCATGAAATTTTCACAAAGCAAAATCCATTCTTTATTCCTCTGAGAAGTGATTCACATGCACCAAATTATAGAAAAATGGATAGTGGCATAAGACCCGATGATTGTATGCCAACAAGCAAATTCCCTTAGTGTAGGTTACTCTGCATAAGCGATATGATGTCACATATTTTCATTACTCTCATAGATATAAGTCTGAGTGACATGGAGCTCCTGAAAACATATGGAGTCCAAAATATGTAACTAATTTTTCATTCTGTGGAAATGCACAATTTTAGCCTCTATATTCTGCAAACTGTTTTGATGGTAACATATATATTGATGGTAATATATCTTCTATATGTGCATATGTTTGTGTTATACATGTGCAGGGAGGATCATCCCTATCAAATGTTTGGCTAACCTGAATTTAAACACTTCCAATGATGGAGATTCCACAGTCTCCCTAGTTAATCTGTTCCAATAGTTAACCATCCCTTAATTAGGCTAGATATTAAGAAGTTAGAAAGTTCTTTCTAATATCCAACCTAAATTTTCCTTGCTGCATGAGCAAAGTTAAATACTCTGAACCTTCCTTATGTAAGGTCAGGAGCCAGATCAATTGTTTTAGAGGCTTCATCTCACATTTTCAAGATGATTAAGCATAGGTATGGACTACCCAGGCAAATTCTGTTTTCATGTGCAGACGATTTACAGAAGGTCACAAAGGAAAAAAATGAATTGTTTAGGAAACATTTGCAAACTCAGTTTTCTGTGATGTGAGGAAAGGGGTGTTTAAATCTGAGGGTGCTTCACCTTGGAGCAGAATCAGGGTTTATGACACAAGGCAAAACAGAGGAAGATAAAAAACACTAACATGGCAAACCACCTTCTGCTGATCTCAACTGGCACAGTTTTTGATGACTTCTACAGAGCTGTGCCATTTTACATCAGCTAAGCACCTAGCCCTAGTACCTTTAAAATAGCATCCGTTTCAGCAGTGAACAAAATCTACAGCTTGCTTTTAACTTGAATTATAATTTCATTCATGGAGAGAAAGGATTCAAGTAACTTTGCAAGGCTATACAGCTCCCATAAATATAAGTGAGCAACATGGATAAGATGACCAAATATATTAATTTACACTGGCCAGTTTTATTTGCTTCTCTTTCCTTCCCTACCCTTACTTCTCTGGTTAGACATTTTGTATCTATTGTCTATAGAGAGAAGGATTAAGGCAGACACAAGTCAGTGCTTTGTCTGAATAAGGCATGCAGGATTCAATGATTGCCTCTGAATGTCCCTTTTGAATGGTAGTAGTAAGAGCCTTAATTATTAATTGTTTTTTTTAAGGCTATCAGTATCAAAGCCTAATACACCAAACCTCATCCAAACTGCAGCACTCTGGCACTTCAGCCTTATTTTTTTAATTAAACACAAATACATGTATGAAAGGGAGGAAGGATAAATACAATCTCTCTCTTTCTTCCACATATTTCAAAAGAACAAATTCTTCCCTTCTGTAATTCCAATGTAGAAGTGGAATAAAATAATTTTGATTAAGCTCTTAGCCACAATGGGTGCATACAGACATTTGGGGAGGTTAGGGGAAGGTTAGATAAAGTTAAAAAAGATAACCCAATCTAAGGTAAGTTGGGATGGTTGGTGCTAGGGAACAGGCAGGCTCTTTGGGGAGGGCAATTGAGGAATCAGGGTGGAAAGTGTCATTTTAGGGGTGATTGGGGGGCAGGCAAGGTCCATGGGAGGGAGGAGAGGAATTGGGGGGGCAGGTGGGGTCTTCATCATGGGGCCCACAGAGAGAATGGGGGGGGCTCTCTCCCCTAACCCCTGGGACCAGGGGTTATTTTTCATCCCCCAACCCCCTCCCACCCCCAGACAAACAATCCCCACCCATCCTGCCTGCCTCTCCCCACACCCGACTAACTTGCTTAGCACCAGGCACTGGCGAATGCTGGTAAAACCAGCACCAGGAGCAGCTTGTAGGATGCCCATCTGGGGGTGGGAAAGGGACTGGGGGGGTAAAAATAGCCCAGTGCCAGGGC
>NW_005841849.1:2906610-2927272 GCF_000455745.1 Alligator sinensis | reverse complement strand
AAAGTACAGCCCTGCGGCTGGGCCCAGCAACTGGACTTTCCCAGCCCTGGGACTGTGCTGAGTACTGTGCACAAGTTCAGAACAGTTAGATCAATCTAAAAATGGCCACCCCGTTCTAAGTTAGGTGTTCCTCTGAAGTGGAGTTAACTTTGATCAGATTGGTCATTTTTAGATCTATCTAACTGTCCTGAACTTCTATACAATTTGCACTTAGATCCACCTAACTCATGTAAGGTCTACACCTGGGCAAACTAAGTTAGATCAGGTGGCTATTTTTAATACACTCTTACCTCCCCTCTTAACATCCCCAAATACTTGTACCTAGTCAGTTTGAACTGCAAAGATACCACTGGCCAATAACGTGCTCTGAGTGGCACTGGTACATGGTATAGGAGCAGCAGCCAGAGGTTTCAATGCTGTGGGGGGTGCAGGAGATGTCACCTCCTTTTCTTATGGCCACTGTGTTAAAAAAAGAGGTGACATATTGCCCCACCACAATGACCCTCCAAGTTGCTGCTTCTCACCACTCCTGTGCTACCCTCCCAGCTGCCAAAGGCAGAGCTGCTGCAGGGAAGGTATAGGATGAAGGGACAGGGGAACAGGAAGGGAGATGGGAGGGTGAAGCACCCCCTAGCTCTATTCCTGTGCCCCCTACTCTTAGGCAGCACCAGGAGTTGTGCCCTGCTTCTCCGCCCATTGTTACGCTACTGCTAGCATGTATATCAGAACTATTAATGAACCCAGCCTTAGGACACCTCTGAGGACAGTATTATTACCCTTATTTGAGGGAAACGAGGGTATAAAAAATGGAGAGGTTTGTCTTAGTCTCACAGGATATCAGTACAAGTTTGCCCAGCTCACCTAGCCTCTATTCTCCTGCTTTAGCATCAAGATTGTTTACTATCCCTTTAGTCCATTAGCATGAATGTGTAAAACTCCATTTATACTAAGAGTATTTTGAAGTCCCTGCACCGAGTCATAAACAGCATTTGCTCCTCAATTCCAGAATATTTTATATATTATCAGGGTCAACTGCACTTCCCACTAGAACATCTCCCAAAGGCACCTGGCAGACAGTACACTTAAGAAGTGATTAACTGGTTAATCATGTCTGAAGTATTGACCCAGCCATCCATTCATTCAGTTGATGGCAAGATAAAACAGGGAATAAACCACAAAGTTATTACACAAATATGTGTGATAATCTTGTTACTTGGTTCCCACTACACCTTAAGCTGCATATGTGGCCCGTGCTCCCAGCTCCAGGGACACACCAGAGCTATTCAAGGCTCTGGCACCCTCCCGAGGCTAGGAGCCCTGATCAGCTGATTGGGGCTCCCAGCCAGGGAAATGTATCAGAACCCGGGGCACTCAAGTGCTCCCATGGCTGAGAGCCTGGGTAGCTGATCAGGTCTTCCAGGCAGGGGAGGGCAGAGAGGCCAAGCTTGCTATTTGCCAATGCATGATCTGGGCTTCAGTTCTGGCAGTTTCATGCAATTGGGATCCAATCCCTGATTCCACAATTGTACCTACTGTGGCGTGGCAGGAGGTGTAATTCTTGGGATTGCATATCAGATCCCATTACACCTTTAATTTAACATCTGTCAGTGGCCAAAGAGAGAGTTGCCTACTGGCCACCTATTTTATGGATTTCCCATATTCCATTTTCTAGATATTGAAGGGTAAAACATTTCCAACTTCTTTTTGTGTGTTGTCCTTTTTTTTTTCTTCCTGCCAGGGCTCCTCCATTACAATGAAAATAAACAGAAGCATTTAAAATCTGCTTTTATTAATGTAATGCCAATAAGTAATGTTTTCCTCTAAAAAAAAAATAAAAAACCGTCTCTTCTCTCCCCCTGCCCAAAACAAACAAGCCCCAGCCTGGATTACCTTTATATATGCACAACTTCAAGCCTAGCCAATCAGGCAGCTGTTTTGGGCTGGGATATCACGTTCAGCTTGAAATCAGCAAACGTTATAAATGAACTTCCTGAGAGAGGAACCATAATGTCACATTTATTTTGTTGGTTAGTTTTTGCTTTTCTTTGCCTCTAGCACTGTATCATAAAAACGCATTCCCATTTTCAGCTTTCCTATACAATTACACTGAAGAAGGGTTTTTTTGCCATCATTTCTACAGGTTCAAAGCTTAATCAAGCCGGAATTTACCAAGCCTTAAAATCTGAGTGATGTAACCCATACACATTCACTATGTAACCTTCCAACATCTTGTTTTGAAGAATATATGGAAAAACAGCCAACTGCACTTTAATACTTGTTCTTTCGTATATCCATATTTATGGGAATGTAACAGAGAGCAAGACATGAGCATGCCCATGCACTGTTAAGTGACCCTACGTACAGAATAAGCTATGCATAACTCTGAAACACTAGATTTTAATAATAATCATAACCAAGACAGTAGCAATGATATATTCAGACCTGGTTGAGCAATAATGCCTTTAATTAGAAATTAGTGATGTGTGAATTTTAAATGTTCAAAGCTTTAATGTGAATAATCTAACATTTAGCCTGATTATCAGAAATCTTTCAGGAATCCTTTCCTCCATTATGTTTTGGTGGGTTTTTTTCCCTAATCACCAACTCATATCACTTCTCATCAACAGGTCCCTGCTTTTCCCTGTCTCTTGTATTGCCCCCCTTGACAAAGCTGTCCACCCTTCCCCACCTCCTTATGGATGGCAGTTTTTCTGAACCTAATTAAAAAAAAAGAATCCCTCGAATATTTGGGAAGGGAGATAGGTAAAACTACCTCTTCTGAAGTCACATAACTGACCCGTTCAGGGGAGCACTATGAGGAATAACTTAAAGGAAACTCCCAGAATACTTTTATATGGTTTAAATCACCAGACTTGTGGCCCAGAAAAGTGGGAACTGAATAGCATTACCCATCACCTGGAGACAAAGGACTCCCTTGGAAGACAGAAGTAGGTCTGAGGTTCACTCCTCTACCAGGTAGATCATCCACTGAAATTAAGGTAAACAGGTGCTATTTGAGGCCCTCCCCCATACCCAAAACTGATTCAGACTTGCAGATGACTTCAGTTTCAGTGTACAACAGTCAAGGATCTATCCTTATTTTTAAAAATTTAAATCAATGGAGTGATATGTAGCGAGTCAGTCTATAACTAGAAGCTTGTAGCCAAGAAAGCTGCTTCAGTGAGCACATGATCAAACATTGATTCCCCTTTGAAGGTCAGCACCCTAAGGTGCAAGCATTTTCCTATCTGATTGCAACTGTCCACATGGATTGAAAAGCAGTACAATGTAGGGTAGATTTGCACCTTAGAGGCTAAGCCAGGGGTTGTCCAGGCAGTACTTGAGAAGGCCCTAGGGGGCATGTACTGGCAGGCAGGGATGGTGCACTGCCATGCAGCATCCCATGCTGCTGCGCAGTTGCCACCCACCCAGCCAGATGTTGGGGGGCAGCAGAAGCTCACACATGACTGCTGCCACTGCTCAGTGTGTGGCCATTTGCCACCTCCCTCTTTCCCCCTCCCTCCCCCGCTCATTGGCTGGGGGTACACTGCTCTTCGCCTGGCCACCAGGGGGTACCATGATGCAAATAGGTTGAAAACCCCTGGGCTAACCAAAATGAGAGAGAGAGAGAGAGTCTGTAACAGAAGCTTTTGCAAGATCAAGCTCACTTCTTCAGATGCAGCATAGGATGAAGTGAACTTGGGTTCATGAAAGCTTGTGTTGTGTGTGTCTGTGTGAGTAGACATATGCACACACTTTGGTTAGTCTCTAAGGTCCATCTATCCTGCCTTCTACTTGACTTTAGACTAAGACAGCTAACTATGTCTCTGTTCACCCCCCTTCCTTCTCTCTCATGTCTGCATTTGAAAGGCGTAAGTCAAATTCCAAGTTCAGGGTTAGCACGCACAGGCACATATTCAGTAAAATGGTTGTAAAATTGCTTTGTATCATAGAATCATCCAGAGCCCTCATTTCAGATCAACATTTCACTGTGCTAGCGATTGCACAAACATAGGGGACAGTATAGTCCCTGCCCCAGAGACCATCCATAAGACAGCTCAGTTTGTACTTTATACATCCATTTTTTATACTTCTTTCCATGGGAGTTCAATTCAGTGCTCAATTTGCACTTATTTAAATGCTCATTTCAGTGAAGTGGTTTAACAAAGCAATTATGAAGAAAAAGCTATAATCTTTTTCTGTGACTGAGTCAGAAAAAACTTAGAATTTTGTAGACAGTAACAAGGTAAATGCAACATAAGCGATCACTTTCACAATAAAGGCATTTAGTTGATAAGGGATTCAGTTAAAACAGTGACAGATTAGCTTGGTCTTTTACATATATAATACTAGACTATCAACAGAAATACTAACACAAGCTTTAATATTTATATTTAACACTCTCTCCTCTTTTCTATCTCAATGAATTTAGATTTGTTTTATTCAGAATTTCTGATTTTCAGATAGAATAATTGGATACTTTAAAAGCCATTTTGCTGTAATTGTAACTAATGACATTAAATGCTGAGACTGGAAATGGATGATTTTCATCTACAACCTCTACCTCTTTTCCCCTTTGGTGCCCCAGCCAAAAGAAATCAGGCAGAACATTTCAAGATGCTTTCCCCACAACTGGAGACTGAGCATGTCACTTCTATGCCACTCCAAAACCTTTCCAGCTGGGAGGACAAATAACACATGTGATCTTTAAGCTTACAGTAGATTTCTCAGACGATGATGCCAACAAACCAGTCCAGTGCATTTTAAATTCACACAGATTCACAGAAGTTTAGGGCTAAAATTGACATTAAGCTGCTTGATAATCTACTGTGCCATTAGAGTTTGTAACATCTTTCAGCAAAATTCAAACCTGTAGACACCCAAAAGCCTGGGCAGAAAGAAATCTACTGGAAATTGCCATTCATTGTTCAATATCTTCCTCCTAGTCTGTGGAGATTTAAGTAGAATCAAAACCCAGTTGGTTTACAGCAGAGTTTATCTTCTAAATCTTTGCCACATCTTCTTCCAGAGATGCTTCATCTCCCAATGAGAACTTTAATAAACCTTTCTGAGCTCCCTGCAAAAGTTCTCCCATTTTTCCCAATCCCCAGTCCACCTTCCCATCCCCTCCCTGCCCCTTGCTCCTCCCTATCCCAGTTCTGACAGGGTAAGTGCTAGTGCCTATTCCATTGCTCAGTACAGGGTAGATGACAGGGGCTTAGGAAGCTGGAGAAAGGTTGTCTGAGTATTAATCGGAAATGGTTTTTGATCAGGAGGTTGAAATCTCATGAGATTTTTAGACGAAAAGAAAAAAAAAAGGCAGATTCCAAGGGGCAATAAGCTGAATTATTCTTTTCCCATAATGATACAGGAATGTACACTATCCTATGGCTTTTCCACTACTCAGATTCCCATTGCTTCTTGAAACATAAAAAACAGTACAGAATTGTAAGATACATATATACAGAAAAACTATTAGGAAGACCTTTCTCTCTGTGAGTTCAGTTAAACATTGGATCAGATAACCTGAGACGTTGTGGAGTCTCCATCATTGATTGCTTAAATTCAGGTTATGCAAGCATTTCTTTAGGAAGCTTTGTACAAAAAATATCCAATTTTCATAGATTAATAGATGTTAGGGTTGGAAGGGACCTCAGTAGCTCATCATGTCTGACCCCTGCCATGGGCAGGACCCCCTGAGCAAGCCATTGGACTAGAAAAGACCCTTTTCCACTGTATTTTTTAGGGCTGTGTGAAGGTTCAGTCCCTGATTCAATTCAGTGGAGATGCGGCCCGATTTGGTGGCCAAATCTCTGAATCCAAATCAAATCAGAGGACCCTTTAATCTCTCCAAATCGAATTGGAACCCTCCAAATTCATTTGGAGAGATTCGGAAAGATTTGGTGATTTGGACATAAACACAGCTTTAAATGTATTTTTCTACGCACCTCAAGGTACCAGGAGACTAATCAACGCTGCAATGCTAGGGTGCCTGGACTGTCCCACAGAAGCACGGGGGGGGGGCTCCCCAGAAGTGGACCAGAAGCACATCCGGTCCACTTCCAGGTCCACCAGGGAGTGCGCAGGGACTAGTGTCTCCTGGGTCTGGTGGAGCACCTGGGGTCCCCCCCGTGGCTGATTACCAAGACAGGAGGGAGGGAGGGGGAAGGGGACAGCATGCTCCCTGGCAGACCCAGAAGTGGACCAGAAGTAATTCCAGTCGACTTCCGGATTCACCACCAAGCATGTGGAGGGCCCCCCCAGGCTCCTGGAGAACGCTCCATCCACCCCAGCATCACAGTGATTACGAGCCATGCCTGCTACTTCAATGTATGTAGAAAAAACATTTCAAGCTCTGTCTATGTCTGAATCGCTGATTCTCCGGATCAGCATCAAATCTTCAGATTTGGATTCGGCCGAATCGAATCAGGGACAGTGATCCAAATCAACTAATCAAATCACTGTTCCTGATTCGGGCCAAATCTGAATTGAATAGGGCCTGCTTTGCACAACCCTAGTATTTTTCTCTAATTCTACAATCATTCTAAGAAAGAGGAAAGATGCTACACAAATAATTTTGAGAGATAATGAAGATATACACACCTCGAATAATTCTAACAGCGTGGTTACCACAAAAGCCAATGATTTTGTGCCATCTCCAAAATGTCAGTCTTTTTTTTATCATTTACCTCTGTTCATTTGTCATCCCGCACTGTATTACTATTATGTTCAAATTTTTTCTGGTATGTGAGGCATAAGTGAGTGCAATGTCTGGGAAAACAACAGAATTGCACTTGCTTAAACTAAACAACCAAAGCCTATAGTGTGTGATAAAAGAGAAAAGCTGTGCAGCAGTTTGATTTAATGAAACCTAAAAGACCATGTTGCAGAATGAACTTGGGGGAAGAATGATTACACAGTTTTCAAAGTCCACTAAATAAAAGAATAATAAAAAGTATTTTGCACTAGACATCCTGAACCACATTGCTTGATTTTGAACTGTGGGTTCTTTAACAACTGCATTTCATTAATAAAGTTGTTGCATTGGCAATGCAACTAGTGGGCAAAAAAGATTAAAATAGGTGAGATGGCTGCAACTAAAAAGTGGTTAGCACAAGGGACTTAGGGCAAGCTTGTGAGGCGAGATATGTAACTGGACAGGAAGGCAAGGAGAAAGAAGACAAAGTTCCTATTCCCTTCAACAGCCCACCTCAACCTGTGGCCCAAGTAATGGACAATGCACACACAACTCATTCTCCCTAAATAGTTGGCAGAGAATAGGCAGAGACGTGGCTCCATCACTTCAAAGTGCACCAACCAGTGCAGTGCTCTGCTGACTCACTAGGTTAACGAGTCAATACATTACTATCACTGAGCTGCAGTGTACTTCCTGTACTGCACTTTCTAAGGGTCATGAGATAACAGATCTGAGGGACTCTAGGTGCTTGGCACCCCGGTAAACCTCAAGTGAACACTACCCTTTCCGCTGCAGCATAATGGCACAATGTGGGGAGGGAAATTCTAATTTTAACACCTGCTGGGTGTCATTATCCTTAGTTAAAGGAAATGCGCATGTAAGACAGAGGGGGTAACAGCAATTCAGTCTGCAAAGAGCAGTAACACCCTCTTCCTCCTCTCCACCATCCTATGTAACCTCATTTTGTGTTGTATCTGTCAACTGTATTTTCATTTGTCAGGACTAGTTTTCTGAGTAGGACAAAGTAAAAACAGGCAGCACATCTGGAAATTAGTAGGTGGGGTTATTTCAAAAGGCACCATGCAGCTCCCTTTGGTGGAAAATGAACCCATATTGTTTCTGCTCTCTTAAACGCTCTCTATTATACCCTTTTGTGTCCAGCCCATCAGCCTACTTCAGCATGCAGGGAGGAACAGGAGGAGAAATGGAGAATGAGTTACTGCCACAGACAGTCTCTCTTTAAAGTAAAAAGCTTCTTATTCATGAGATGGGGAAGGATCAAGGAATTTGCTCGCTTTCATTATCCTGAGGCTGAGCAGTTTAGCTCTGCTTCACAAGCAGAGCAGCACCCTGCTAAGTACTGACTGCAGTGTGGGGCAGAGATAGCAGCATTTCCAATACCAGCACTGGGCAAAAGGCTCATTGATGCCTACTCATGTGGAAACATCCCCTTCGACAGCCGACAGTGTTCTTTAGAGATTGCTTCTATGCATTATTGTTTCTGCTATTTGAAGGCACAAAATACCAACCATGAGCAGTTCCAGAGGGCCTTAACAGCATCTGCATGAAACTGCCAGTGTCGGATTAATGATTAGGGACCACGCTAAGAAAGACCAGTGCAGAACAGGAGTCAACATAGAACAGGGTACGGTAACTAGAGAAAAATACTTCTTCCTCGTTCCCCACGCTTAAGCACAACACAGCCCCACTGAAAAGTCTTATTCTACATCCCTGCCACATGAGATTGAGATGTACTTAATGCTTAACTGTATTTTAGCAAATGCCCTGTTTCTCCCCTAAAATAAGTGGCATATGATTTTGCTGTGAATGACAAGTACAGTGTGTCAAAGTTTTTTAAGAATTAGCAGGGGTGTAGGTTGTAGCCGTGTTGGTCTAAGGACATAGGCAGACAAGGTTCTTTGGGTGAATCTAATGTTTTAGCAGTAATGGGTAGTTAAGGCCAAAAGAACCCAGATTTCTGTGTAGTTTTTAATGTGCTTAGATAAAAAACAAATATTTCCTTAAGAAATGAGTAAGCAGCTTTGACAACCTGCTACAAATATTGAAAAATCCTGACAATTTGAGATGATTGATTGAGATTTCTTAAAAAAATCTTTGGATATTGTGTTTATTAACTTCTCCATTGAATAATGAGTATCACTTTGATTCATTAACTAGAGGAAATTAAATGGAGGGAATACCAGCACAAATCCCCTGACCCTCCAAAACAATATCAAGTTTGAAGTCAGTTGCCCTTTGCTGTTTGTTGTTTAAAGGAAAAATATGAACACAGTAATTGAGAAGGTAAACTCCATGTTTTCTGCCAAAGCTCCTTTGTTATATACATGGAACTAATCCAAAATTCTAGATGAAAAAAATCTTAATCCCTCTAGAATGTTGAGTCATGATCTCAATCCAGAGTAATGCTTTGTAAACTGCTCCACTCTGTTGTAGATGGTTCCACTCTGTTAAATACGGCAGAATCAAGCTTCAAAAGCTGAAATGCCTTAATTTTGAAAAAAAAAGGGTCAGATTGAATTTTGCTAGTGTTTATTTTAAAATAAAGAGCAATAGAATCAGCATCAACTCAACCTTACCTTATTAATGATCTTATTTCATAGATTCATAGATGCTAGGGTTGGAAGGCACCTCAAGAGATCATCAAGTCCAACCCCCTGCCTAGGCAGGAAAGAGTCCCTGCATAGGCAGGAAAGCGTGCTGGAGGCACATGACCCCAGCCAGATACCTATCCAACCTTCTCTTAGAGACCCCCAAGGTAGGGGAGAGCACCACCTCCCTTGGAAGCCCATTCCAAATTTTAGCCACCCTCACTGTGAAGAAGTTTTTCCTGATCTCTAGCCTAAATCGGCTTTCTGTCAGTTTGTGACCATTGTTCCTTGTTACCCCAAGAGGTGCCCTGGTGAACAGAGTATCTCTGATCCTTTGCTGCATCCCCCTAATGAATTTGTAGGTGGCCACATGATCACCTCTCAGCCTTCTCTTGCAGAGGCTGAAGAGGTCCAGGTCCCTCAGTCTCTCCTCATAGGGCTTGTCCTATAACCCCTAACCATACAAGTGGCCCTCCTCTAGACCCTCTCGAGTCTATCAACTTGCTTCTGAAGTACGGCACCCAAAACTGGATGCAGTACTCCAACTGTGGTCTGACCAATGCCGCATAGAGGGGAAGTATCACCTCCTTGGTTCTATTTGTCATGCATCTGCTGATGCATGATAAAGTGCAGTTAGCTTTGCTGATGATTTTGCCACACTGACAACTCATGTTCATCTTGGAGTCCACTATGACTCCAAGATCCCTTTCTGCTTCTGTGCTCCTGGTAAGGTCACTTTCCAGCCAGTAGGTGTGCTTGATATTTTGTCTCCTAGGTGCAGCACTCTGCACTTGTCCTTGTTGTACTGCATCCTATTGTGTACTGCTCACTTTTCTAACCTGTCTAGGTCTGCCTGCAATTGTTCTCTACCCTCCGGAGTGTGCACTTCACTCCACAATTTAGTATTGTCCCCAAACTTAGACAGAGTACACTTCACAACCACATCCAAGTCACTGATGAAGATATTGAAGAGTACAGGTCCAAGGACCAAACCCTGTGGGATCCCACTACCTACATCCTTCCAGATCGATACCGACCTGTCTACTACCACTCTCCGGGTGCAACCACTAGGCCAATTTGCCACCCACCGGACCATGTAAACATCTATGTCACAGTCTCTTAATTTATTTATGAGAATAGGATGAGATACCATAATGAAGGCCTTTCTAAAGTCCAAGAAAATGACATCCACCTCTACTCCTGCATCTAAGCATTTTGTGACCCTGTCATAAAAAGAAACCAGACTGGTCAGGCATGATCTACCTGCTACGAAGCCATGCTGGTTTCCCTGCTGTATTATTTTTCCTGCTGGACTCCCACAAAACACATACATTTTCTATATATAATGACATTCACTTATAAACAGAGCTAAGTACTATTTAACTGCATTTGCATTTATATCTATATAGAAAGTTTCATTCAAGTTTTAACTTTAAAAAACCCTTAGCTTATTTTTTCTTTGATGCCCTGACCTAGATTACAAGAGCAGTTTCCAAACATAGGGTCCTCTTACAGGTTACCTTTAAAACATTTTACATCTGTGGAATGTTATCCCATCATAAAGTTAAAGCCCTTTCAGAGCAGTCACAGGTTAAAGATTAATGCCATCTCAGATCTGCACAACTATGACTTGCCACTAAAGGGCCTGCAAGCAGAGGCGTGGACATGAGACAGAACTCTGGTATGTGGGTGAAGGGGGAGAGTGACATGTAGCTTGGAGGTGGAGAAACCAGCATGGGAGCTGTGGCTTGGGAGGAGAAAAATCCCAAATAAAAGAGACTATTTGAAGTGAAACAGGTTGGGGGAGAAGTAAATAGAAGTGAATGAAAGAAAGAATAGATTTTTTTTTAAGTGCCAACATCTTGCATATATTTCATTGAATTTGGATTTGGGAAGAGGGGTTAGCACTCACACAAGGGCAGAGCTGAGACCCAGTGGGCTCATTGCATGCCACAACAGGGCAGAGCTGACCCAGTACTATGGAGGTAATAGGTAGTATAACCAATTGCTGCTCCTGTTTGCATGGAGCAGCTACAGCAAGCAGAAAACTGATGAGGTGAGCTGCACCTGGGTGCTCAAAGCAAGTGGGAAGCTGATAAGCCAAACAGTGATCAGAGCACTTATGGTTACACCCATGGCAATGGGAGGGGGTGTTGTCTTGCAGCCTGCAAAATTCCCTGGGCAGTAGGGTTCAGAAGGGTTGAAAGTTTGCCCACAGAAAAGAGGAACAGTCAGAGAAGCATAGGCGATGTGTGGGGGGAGGAGGGTGCAATGAGGTATTTGCCCCTCCACAGATTTCTGTGCTGATAGTGAGGCACAGGGCTGCAAGCCCTGCCACAGCTGGGGCCTGGCAGCAGCTGGGGTGGCAGTGACAACGGGAAGTTGTACCCCCCTCCCGCCCTCCACAGTCAACAGTTACACATCATCTGACGGGAAGGACTGAGAACGGTGCATCCTGGGGTGCTGGAGGAATGAAACTAGAATGTTTTATCACCCTGGTTCAGGGTTGTAGGTTTTAGCCATGTTGATTTAAGGACATAAGCTGGCATGGTTCTTTGGCTAAATATTATATTTGTTAGACCAACTGAAATAGTTGGAAAAATTCTTCTTTGCAAGCTTTCGGGTACAGATACTTCCTCTGCCTAACAAAGGGTATCTGTACCTGAAACCTTGCAAAGAAGAATTTTTCCAACTATGTCAGTTGGTCTAATAAAAGATTTTGGATTTACCCAAAGAACATTGTCTGCTTATCTCCCTAGAGCATTCTAACAATACCCTGGAATGACCTGGGTAAAATGGTTCAAAGATAAACTTTACCCTGAGTGGCATAAAAATGTTTAGAGGGCATTTATCACAGATTAACACCCTTTAACAGGTGCAGGCTCCCATTTTAAGTGCCTTTGTAACCGAGTCATCTTTACCTTCCTACTCTTTAAGGCTGAAGATGTCTCAGTGGTTATATGTAGTCACGATTGCACCATACAGCTATCACCCCTCAGAAGGATAGGTCAGCCTGCTCCTCACTATCTTCCTGCCATGACTTTGGTGTAATACAAATTAGGGAGGTGATGATTTTTCTCAGGATTATCCTATCTTCTTAAGAGGATAGAACTGCATGCTGCATCAGATATTGGGCCTTAGGTGCCATAAGTAGGAGCTCCTCCAACCCCTGTGCTCCTGCTTCAACCTCCCGCTACAAACCAATCCATGTGGATAACTGCACAGACCCTCAGTCCTTATCATACAATTAGAGTAATTTTATCTTGCATAGATTCTCACACACCCTGACTCTGTGGTTGAAAGCACTTGATTTTGCCCTGGGAATACCTAGCAGTCCATTACAGATCAGTGCAAGGAACAGTGAGCAACTCTGGTGACCCGTCGGTCACTTCATATATGCTGCTGTGTTCCCCCATGGCTCAACTGCTGTCTGAGGTCTCTTAAGGAGTCCATTTGAGCTCCACTGCCAATCTGGTTCCAGCTCTGCCACACAGCTGCAGCTCATGTTCCCTACAAGGTTAACAACTGTGCCTACACCAGCTGGCTGCTGTTCCTTATCAGGGGAGAACTACCTGACCATCTCCGCCCCCACTCAAGAGTCTGTCTTGTCCCTGCAGACATCCCTGCCCCTGGTTCCCTGCCAGGCTGCTCTCCCCAGTGCATCCAGAAGTGAGATCTAGCTCTGACCAGGCTACCCCTGCTCCTGGGACCCCACACCATCCCAGAGGGTCCCAAACCCCTTCCAGGTGAGGGGGAGGGTGTGTGCAGGGTTGTTTTCTTTTCACCCCCATCCACTCTGTCACAACCTTTATGACAGTGTAAAGGTAAGCTGTAACACCACCCACCCACATAGATAATAGGTAGAGGGGAGCTTTGAGCTAAATGCATAAAGATTTTGGTGGACTCAAGTCGTCTGGCTTGGACAAAACCATGACAACATTTAGATTGCCATGGCTTCCAACCAAGTATGGCAAATGTGATGATTTCAATAGTTTCCTTTTGTGATCAGGTGCTGGTACAGGTTACCTTTACAATATTTTCAATCTGTGGAATGCTAGGCTATACTAAAGTTAAACCAGTTTCAGAGCAGTCACAGGTTAAGATCTAGTGGTGTCTCAAGCCTGCACAACTGTGACTTGCCAGTAGAGGACCTGGCAAGGGGGTGGCACTAAAAGGATCGAGGACACTCTCCCTCTTCTGAGCTGGAAAAGGAAGGGGGAGGGTGGCACATAGCTTGGAGGCAGAAAAGACACCATGTGATTTCCATCACTGCAGTTAGCAGGAGCCTTGTGGAAGGGAAAAAGTCTTGGGAAAAAAACTATTTGAAGTGAATGGGCAGGGAGAAGAATAAAAATGATAAAGGACCAAAATCTTGATGTGTTTCACAGAATTGGGATTGGGTCTGGGAACAAGGGGTTGTGTTGGTACATGCACTGGGGCAGAGCTGAGACCAAGCGAGCTCACTGCATGCCACACCTGGGTAGAGAGCTGAGACTCAGTGGGCTTGCTGCATGGGTTGGCTAAGGCCAGTGCTGATGGAGCCATCCCAAATGCCATTCAGTTCAAATAAATACCATGTTGGAGGGGAAGCTGACCCATCATGCAGTGGGAAGAGATGGAGTGGGTCGGGAGGGAGATGGTTAACTAGCACTAAAAGGCACTGTTCTCATTAGCAGTTAACTGGATTTTTAACAGCTCCCCTTGCACCAACATCTAGCAAGTAGGGGTGTGCAAAGCAGGCTTTATTCGATTCAGATTTGGCCTGATTCAGGGAACAGTAATTCAATTTGTTGATTCAGATCACTGTTTCGATTCGATTAGGCCGAATCTGAATCTGAAGATTCAATGCTGATTCGAAGTATCAGCAATTCGGCCATAGACACAGCTTTAAATGTTTTTCTATATACCTCAAGGTACCAGGTGCAGCTTATGAATGCTGAGATAGTGGGGTGGATGGAGTGTCCCACAGAAGCATGCCCTCCCCTTCGCTCCCCACATGCTTGGTGGCAGACCCGGAAGTAGACCTGAAGTACTTCTTGCCTGATTCAAATTAAACTTGCAGGGATGGTAGCTCCTGCTGAGATCACAAAGCCTGCCAAGTTTCAAGGAGATAGTTGCAGGGGTTTCTGGGAAAATGCACCTCAAGCTGCTGACAAGCAAAACTCATGACAGGGGTGACACTGTGTGTGTATTAAGGCACAGCGGGATGAAAACTGCAGACCTGCTAGGCCCTGCTGTGGCCACAAAGACTGCCAGCTGTTAAGGAGATAGGTGCAGGGGGAATCTGGGTTCTGGGGCCCTGCACCTCCGGCCGCTAACAGGCAAAATTCATTATATCCTATCCAATCCTTTCTAAGAACAAAAAGGAGCAGGCAGATGACTAGAAAGCAAGCCAGTCCAGTACCTTTCTGCTGCTGTTGCTTAGAACCAGCTCACAAAAGGCACAAAAAGCCTACAGACAAAGGCTTTTATGATGTTTCTATGTCCCTCCTCAAGACACTGTGATTGGAAGGGGACTCAAGGAGAAATCACACTCACTGGCCAGCTAGAGATGTCAGTCCTACCCCTCCTGCTTCCCCTCCCTCCCTCCCCCTCCCTCTTCTAAGTTTCTGTTTCCCCTCAAAAACTGCCTTCCAAATCTGCGAATCACTGAATCTCTTCTGAATCAATTTGGAGGCTCCGAATTTGTACAGAAAGTTTTAAGCTTCTAGCGATTCAATTCGAATTCAGAGATTCGGCTTCTGATTTGGGCCAAATCTTCTCTGAATCAAAATCGCAAACCAAAGCTTCACACAGCCCTTGTTAATACCCTTTAATGGGTGAATGCTCACATTTTAAGAGTCTTTATGATGGTTTAAAGGTAACCTGTAAAACCTGCTCAGACCTCAAATTACAGAAAAGGACTAAATGTTTGGTGAATGGAAAAAGTGTACACTACCCTGGTAGCAGTCACCACTTCTGACATGTTGATGTGTCAATATATAATTTCATTTCTGTGCTAGCCTCTGCTCCACCAGGCGTTCTCATGCGGCCTTAGCCCGGGCTATCGATCTAGCCTGTCCTGGACTAGCAAGTGGACCCCAAAGGCTACCCAAGCTGATGTCTGGGGAGCCCCTTAACTCATCTGCCATGACTTCGAATGGTACCTCAGTGGACGGGTTCCCCTTCGAGGCAGCCTCCAGGCTCGTCACGCCTCTTGGCAGGCACTCACGGGGCTCCGACCTCCCCTACACCCCGGCTACTCACCACCTTGGGTCGCAGGTCTTCTGGCCCTTTGGCGCCTCTGGCTCCACTCTGCTTCCTCCCCAGTCGCCCGTGGCCCTCCAGCCACGAGTCTCAGTGTCCCCAGGTCACGGCTCAACGTGAAGACTTCGAGGCCCTTGGACCTGGATCCAACTAATCCGTATCCCTAGTGCCCTATACCAACCACCCTGTGACGTAGCGTGCAATCCCCACCACCATGACAGCCGAAGCGATACAGCCAGTGGGCCAGGAGGCCACAAAGGCATAAAGAGTGCCCTTAACCTATGGGCCCCATGGTTTCCCTGTGCCTAGGTGCCCCTGGCCCAGTTGCTTGCCCCCACTCAGGTATGGAGTCCTGACTGATTATCCTTGTGACGTATTGGGACCTGTCCACCGCTTAATCCGTCCCTGCTTGGGGTCTTCTGCTGCACCCTGCGGCGATCCCCACTGGGGTTCTCATCAGCCCCACTCTTGTTACATCCTCTCCGGGGCTTTCCTGCCGGCTCGCCCACCGACGCCCCCGCCAGTTCTGTAACCGGCTTCGCTGCCTCTGCCTCCATTGGCCTCGCTACCGGTGCTGCTGCTGGCTCCGCTGCCAGCTTCCCTGCTGGTGCTGCTGTCAATGTTCCTGCCGGCTCCTCTGCCGGTGCAACTGCTGGCTCCTCTACTGGCGCTGCTGCCAATATCTCTGCCGGCTCCTCTGCCGGTACTGCTGCCGGCCCCGCTGCTGATGCTGCTGGTGCCTCAGCCGACTCCTCTGCCAGCTTCTCCACCGGCTTCGCTGCTGGTGCCTCCGCTGGCTTCACTGTCGGCTCCGCTGCCGGCTCTGCTGTCGGTGCCTCCCCAGGCTCTGCCCCCACCATCCCGGGCTGCCCAACGCCGCAGCTGTGCTCCTCGGGGTGTGGGCTTTCCCCTCAAGCCTCCACTCACCTGCCGCCCTCCTGCACCCTCGGGGCAGCTTATTATCTCCGCCGGGTGGCATCTCCAGCTGACGTCACCCGGCCCCAGCTGAATATGAGCACGGCTGACAAACCGCATGGGTGGTTTCGCTGTGCACATTTCCCCACACCTTTCGGACCCTGCAGGAGGTAAGTGGAGACTTTCTTTTGCTTTGGCCTGGGGTCCTCCTGTAACCCCAGCTCCCTGGTACAATTTCCAAATGACAGAAATCTGTTGATACAGTTGATCATGAAAGTATTTTTCTGGCAAAAAGCCCTGTGGACCAAATATGATCCAGCACTGTGCAGCTCTAAGTGTATAACATAAGATCAATCTCTGAACCTTTTGAAAAGGTAGCCCAGTCCATTTGAAAAATTAACCAGAAATTACAGTGTTTGAAATAATCACCATAAAAAATTGTAACAAGTTGCTACAACATGAACCCTGGTAGCAGGGATCTGTGTGAGAGGTCAACTTTAAAATCCATATCCTGCTTTCCATCAATGCAAAGTTGGATCCAGGACTATTTTTACTTTGTTGAATCCAGGACTATTTCTACTCTGTGAAGCATCTTTTTACAATGGCAACAAACTCAGGAAAGCTGCAGCCCATGCCTATTTTAACTTAATTAAACATCTTGGGACAATAAAGCAGTCTCCATTGCCAGAATTTGTTTCATTAAAGTTCCCCTAAACTTTACACAGTAGAGTAGGCACAGTAATTTCATTTCCAAATGAGCAAAAAGAGCTTTTGATCTGATAGAGCAACTTAATGGCAATCAGAAAGGCAAGAAAATCCAAATATTTGTAAGTGTTCTGGGCCATTCATGCCATTTCAGCATAATTATCTTACCTCAGGGTTAGTTCAAGTTGCCAGCACACAAAACCTAACTTCCTCTGAAGAGCTATTTGTCATGGCTGCTTGATTCTTAATCATCTTATCAGATCAACTGCTGGTCTGCCTAACTCCTTTGATCATTGGGAAGGCCTAGAGCTCCTCCCACTGATGCTAGTGATTAGTTGGCTTGATTCCACCTACTATGCTGAAAATCTCCCAACAAAGAAAACCCATGTAATAGTAGCAATGCTTTAGTTGAGGCTGAAAATCATTTGAGCTAAGGAAACTTAACAAAAATAGACAATATCATGCATTAGTTCATGCCTGGTGTAACATATAACCTAATTCAATAGGATTACAGATGTGCACTGGGATCACTTCAGTTGTGATGACACAAAGGATGCTAAGGCTCTCAAGCTTCTGCATAATGTGAATCATGTATTAATAACAAGTCTGTCTCACAAGGAGCCTCTGGGCTCATCTCATTCTTGGCCATGTGAATTACATCCTTACTCACTCCAGTGCCTTGAATTCCTCCCTCCTATCACATAATATCCATGTGAACATCCACAGCAATAACTGCTTATGTGGAACAGTAATCTTAGGAACATAATCTGAGAGGCAATTTTTGATGGCGTCTTTCATTGGACCAACTGTATAGTTGAGAGAACTGCTAAACAAGCTTTCAGACATTGGGTGCCATTCTTCAGGTCCTCTTGGACATTTCTTGCACCATCAGGGCTACAACAAACCAACCCCACTAAAACATTCAAAATAGGATTTTCAGAAGAGATTAGTGATTTTGGATGCGCACACGCTTGATGAAGGGACCTGGATTTTCAGGTGGTATGAGTGTCCCAGCACTTTCAGAAAACCAAGGACACCAAATCCCTTTTATAGTGTCTCAACCAAGCACCAACATTCACTAGTCACCACAATGGGTCAAGAAGACCAAAGCATGACGTTATAAACCTTCTTTCAGGGGGTTCTGTCATTACAATATTCAATCAACTATATTAGTTACTATTGAATATTTTTTGCTTCTTTTAATACAATTTAGAATCTAACAAGAAGTAGAAGTCACTTACAATATATAACCAATCAAATGTTGTAATGGGAAGGGGCCTGCTCAGGGTCCATCTACTGGTGTCCCTACCCACCTGTTATGGGCCAACAACCCACCTTCTTGTCTGTCACGCCTTGCTATTAATTAATTGTTGTTAATTAAGCAGGAGGCTGCCCATTGCATGCCCCGAGGCCAGGGTGCACTATCTGCAGCTCCGTTCCTTCCCTACCCCGCAGCCCAAGCCCCGCAGACGGTATTTGTAAATTCCTCTTTATGTTGGGGTCTCAGCTGCTGTGGGCCTACCCCTTTTCTCTCTAGCTAGGCCTGTCAGTCAAAAAACCCCACTAATCAGGGTTTGACTCCTAGGCTCCAGCTCTCAAAAAAACCCTCGCATTCAGGCTCCTGCCCTTCTGTGGTGATGGGGTCTGCTCACTCCCGAATGCTGTGCCCTCTCTGGTGCTAGGGTCAGCTCACCCCACAAATATTGCACCTTCTCTGGCACTGGGGTCCCCAAAGTGCAGTGGGCCCCCAATGAGGCGTCCTCCTTCACCAAATAGCCTCACCCAAACCACCGGTCTTAACATTAAACAAGAGAGACAACATGCCTGCTTACTTTAGATGATCATGAGGATGGCTCAGGGCATGGCGTAGTCTTCCGACAGAGACTGCAGCCATGGCACTGTGGTCATTGGGAGTCCACCTCCCTGCTGCCCCTCTGGCCTTCTCCACTTGCCATTTGTAGGGTCCTGGCCTTCCTCTTCCTGTCACCTGACCAGCTGGCAGGGCTTGAGCCTTAACCCCTACTTGACCGGCTGGCCATGACTCGAAGGTTCTGGACTTAAAGGGACCATCCTGTCTCTTAGTAGCAGGGTCAGGGTTCCCTGTTACAGACGTCTGTCAATCAGATTATTAGAATTACCAATATATCATAAAAAACATAGTTTTCATCAAGCAATTGCCATGACATGATGTGAGCTGTAGTTCTCAGTAACAGATATACCACAGATCCTTTTGAGGTTATGACGGGAGTTAAGCAAGACTGCACTATTGCTCCAACACTCTTCTTGATGTTCCTTACCTCAGTGTTGCATCTGAGCACCAACAAACTTCCAGTCAGAGTGGAGCTAAACTACTAAATGGATGGTAAGCTATTTAATCTCAGCCAGCATTAAACCAAAACCAAGAACACTCCAACCTCAATCATTGAGCTCCAGTATGTTGGCGACTCTGTAGCATGTGTCCAGTCAGAAGCAGATTTTCAGGCGATCGTCAACATCTTTACTGAGGCATAAAAGAAAATGGGACTGATGCAGAGGTGGATTAAAGTGTACTGGGGCCCTGGGCAAACACAAAATTGGAGGCCCCCTCCCCCCACAGGAGCTGGGATGCAGTGCGGGGGGGTGAGAAGGGCTTGTGGGGGTGCTGGTGCACCCTTGGTGCTGGTGGGGGTAGGCTGGGTGGGCCCTGCCAGGCTGGGGGGTGGTGGGGAGCACATGTCTGCCTCTTCTCCCTGCTTCCCCCACCCTGCTAAGGTTGAATGTACACACAGACACGTGCACACACACATGCACGCACACACACACAAAGGAACACACTCTACTCTCATTCACATTCTGCACATGTACACATAGATGCAAACATACTCTCCCTACCCTGAACAAACACACAAAGACAGAGACACACACACACACACTTTCCCCTCACAGGACCTCCCTCCTCCCCCCACTCTCAATCACTCTAAGGCAGCCCCCACCATCCTCCCCACACCCGGTATGAGCTGCCTGTGGCTCCATCTAGCTCCCCACCTGGCCCCTGTTAGCTGGGCAGCACCTCCCTTCAGATAAGTCTGTATCCCGTGCACCCATGCAAATGCGCAGGGCCAGGCCAGGAGCACATTGATCTGGGAGCACATTGCACCTCTGCAGGTGAGCAGTAGCACTGAAAGGAGTGGATACAGGAAGGGGAAAATGAATTTTGGGTTGGCCATTAGCGGTGTGAGAAGTGGGCCGTATTCAGTTCGGATTCAGATTTGGCCTGATTCAGGGGATAGTAATTTGATTCATTGATTTGGATCACTGATTCAGTTCAGCCAAATCTGAATATGAAGATTTGATTCCGATTCAGAGAATCAGCAATTCAGCCATAGACACAGCTTTAAATGTTTTTTCTACATACCTCAAGGTACCAGGCACAGCTCATGGATGCTGAGATGGTGGAGCAGACAGAGCATCCCAAAGGAGCACAGGGAACTCCCCTCCCCTCCCCCCCCCC
>NW_005841849.1:2849962-2906579 GCF_000455745.1 Alligator sinensis | reverse complement strand
CTCAGTGGCAGACCCAGAAGTGGACCAGAAATACTTCTGGTCCATTTCTGGGTCCACCACTGAGCATGCGGGGGAACACCCCACATCCCCTTGACACAGCAATTAGCAGTAGGGGAACCCCATTTGCTCCCCCAGACCCAAGAGGCATCAGTCGCTGAGCTGAAGCGCGGGGGGGGGGGGGGGGTTGGGCGCCTGTGCGCTCCGCAACGGACCTAGAAGTGGACCAGAAGTGCTTCTGGTCCACTTCCAGGTCCACCACAGTGTGTGCTGGGGAGCCCCCCGCACTCCTGTGGGACATTCCATCCTCTCCACCATCTCAGCATTCACAAGCCACCTGGTACCTTGAGGTATGTAGAAAAAGCATATAAAACTGTGTCTACGTCAAAATTGTCAAATCTCTCCAAATATCTCTGAATCAAATTGGAGGCTTCTGGTTCAATTCAGACAGATTAATGGGTCTCCTGATTCGATTCGGATTTGGAGATTTGGCCACCGAATTGAGCTGAATCCCCTCTGAATCAAATCAGCGACCGAAGCTTCGCACAACCCTAATGGCCATAGGCTACCAAAGCCTCCCCAGTGCCACCATCCACCTGCCTGCAGACACATGGCATGGCACCCCCGGCCCAGTCTGGCTCAGCTTTAGCTGCACCCCACCACCAGGCACAGCACTCCCAACCCAGCCCAGCCCCAGCCGAGTCCCCAGCCCCATTGGTGGAGGGGTACTGCTCCTAGCTCGCAGGGAAGCAAATGGAAAAGCCACAGTTTAAACTTGGCGTCATTTTTGTCTTTCTGCTGGGAGACAAAAACGGCACCAAGTTTAAAATGGTGGCTTTCACTTCGCTGCTGATGAGGATCCTGCGGACCCTGAAATGGTCATGGCCCCTGGGCCTGGGCCTGGGCCCAGCTGACCCGTCCATTAATGAGCCTATGGACTGATGCTTAACATTCAGAAGACTAAGGTCCTTCATCAACAAGCTCTTAATGAGCGGTTCCCAGCTCTGGTATTTCAGACTCAGGGTGAGACTCTGGAGAACGATGAGTTTTTCCAATAGCTTGGAAGCCATCTCTTGCAGAAAGCTTTCATCAATGGAGAAATCCAGCATCACCTCAAATGTTCAAGTGCAGCCTTTGGACACCCGAGGAAACTGGTGTTTGAAGATCATGACATCAGATTCAAAACCAAGATCATGATCCAGAGATCCTGGTTTTCTCTGATTTAAAAAAAATCTCAAATTTTAGGATTAAAAAATAACCCAAATCTACTTTTTCCATCATTAAAATAAAACACCACTAATATATACATGTATATATAGTGGTGTTTCGTTTTAATCATGGAAAAATGTGGATTTTGGGTTACTTTTTTTAATCTTAAAATTGGGGATTTTTTTTTTGATCAGGGGAAACCAGGATCCCTCTTCATTACTAAAACCTCATTGTTCAAGATTAGCAATTAGAAGTGTTAAAAACTGTAACTGTATGCACACTTACTCATAGAATCACAAAAATGTATGGGCTAAAATAAAAACCTCATGATCCTCCAAGTCCAGTCTTTATTACATCTTACTCCTGATAAATCTATTCATCGTGCTGAAAATATTTGTATAAGGTATAAACATTTTTGAAGTATTTTATAAGGTTTATGACCCACAGGCAGAACAGCTGAAACCTAAGTGTTATAGAAAGAAATATGTTAAAATTAAGGAAAACAGTAATTTCCACTGAAGCCTGCATAAGAAAACATTCTTACGATGCAAATCCTTGTTTGAAAAGATTGCCCTAAAAGTACCTAAAAACATAGCACTTAACTGTTCATGCCCTTTAGGTATAGCGCTTTATTATAGGGAGTTTGGAAATAAACCACTCCAGAAAGTTAAAACGCCCTTGCTGACATTTTGAAGTGTGAGAATGCTGAATACACGCAGTGTGGAGACTGCTGGACTGTGCTAATTAGCATGCTTCAGCAGACTCGATTCATCGAGTCTGTTCTGACATGTGCTAGTTAGTATGTGTCAAAGCAGACGGCTGGTACATGTATAGGTACCCTGTAATATTATATCAACAATATATATATTCCTTACCCAGAATCCTTCATGGCAACTTGCTGTCAGCAATGTTTGGAATATTTCCACTTGACTAACAAAAGTAAATCCTGGGGGGGGGGGGGGGGGGGGGGGGAAGCATTTTAATCATGGAAAAAAGTGGTTGTGGGGTTACATTTTTTAATCTGAAAATTGAGGATTTTTTTAAATCAGAGAAAACCAGGATCCCTGGCAAATAGACACTTGATTATGTAAGAAAGCATAGGCTCCTGGGATGTCAAAAGAAGATGAGGTATTCCTCCCTTTGAAGGCCTTAACATCCTTTTGTGGATGCCAAGAGAATCCAGGGTACACAAAGCAAGTTGCTTAGCTGCCACCACCCCAAACGATCCCTCCCCCCTTAGGTCTTTGATTGGTGTCATCTTGGCTAAGGAGGAGGAGTGCACTAGGGAGTGAGTGGAGAGATGCTACCCACTGTGCTAACTTCAGCTTAGGACACTGGTCAGCTACTGCGTCTATACTATCTTTTCTGATGAGACTTCCGACTCCCTGGTGTTCTTCAGGGGAGACTTACTCAGAGGGGTACCTCTGACAGAAGCAGTCTGGTGAACCCTTGCATCTGCAGAGAGGGAGAACAAAGCCCAGGGTGAGCTCAGGACTTCCATATGAACAGCACTGTCCTCTTATACTATCTGAAGAGACTTCCACCCTTAGAGCTCACTCCCCAGCAAATTTCCATAATGAAAGCTAGTATCTTGCATGAGAAATTGCATTTGATTTGTTTTTTCCAACAGTTGCCTTTGATTTTGGAAAGTACAAAGTCAAACTGGGCTCTCATTAAAATCTATTATAAGATGGGCTGAGGGGTGGAGGTAACTTATAATTACTTGCATATTTGCTATTATTCACATCAAACAATAACCAAGTGTTCTATTATTGTTAAAGATGTTATTTTTAGACACTGAGCCCTTTGGGCAGGGTTTGTCTTTTTGTTATGTGTCTGTTCAGTACCTAGTTTGATGGGGCTCTGATATGCCATTAGGGGTCCAAGGTATTACCTGCCACCATACAGACTGGTGCTGTCATGCTATTAAAGCGTGAAAGCATGAACCAAGATTGGGGCCCTACATTGTACAGAGATAGTTAAGGTGTAAACAGATATTGAATTTCTGTTGGGAGAAAGTCTTTTGTTCTGGGATCCTATAGATGCACTGGTCTGTTGTGTCATTTTAAGTTCCTGTGAAGTGGGCAAGAAAATGTGATAACACTTTTTTATTCCCCAGGACAATCCTGTATACTTCTCTCAGTTAATAGCATCTCTTCCAAGTTAATTGCCAGGGGTGTAGGTTGTACCCATGTTGGTCTAAGGACATAGGCAGACAAGGTTCTTTGGGTAAATCCTATATCTTTTTTTAGACCAAATCAAATAGTTGGAAAAATTCTTCTTAGCAAACTTTCAGGCATAAACACCCTTTGCCAGGGACAAACACCCTTTGTCAAGCTGAGGAAACATCTGTGCTCTTCCTGGATGGAATGGTAAAGCAGCCAGAGGCCAGTACTATGCAAGAAAGCCAGTCAATGAAAATGTAAATTGAGGTGGTCAGTAAGTAAGAGACAGGCAGGAGCAGGGATGGGGAATGAATGTAGTTGTGGTCAAAGGATAAGAAACAGGAGGGTGGTGGGGAAGGGAATGAGAATAGCTGGTAAAAAGTGGAGATGTTATCTGGGGAGTCAGATGTTAGGCAGGTTATAGTGTGTCATAAATCCAATGTCTATATTTAGTCCATGATTTTTTGAATCCAGTAGATTGATGAAGTGAAGTTCATAAGCTCATCTGTGAAAGGTATTCTGTAAAATCCTTTTGAGGATTAGACCTAAGAGACTGGAGAGAGAGTGGTTGTCTTTTAAGAAATGTGCCCCCACAGGTAACTGGGTATTCTTGTCTTTGATAGATTTCCGGTGTGCGTTCATTCTGTTGCACAGTTGTTGTTTGGTTTCTCCTATATATTTTCCAACAGCGCATTTGGTGTACTGGATGAGATAGATTACATTTCTGGAGGTGCAGCTGTAAGATCCAGGAATGTTGTGGGCTGTAGTAATTGTGGAGGTAGTGGAAACGTGTTGGCAGATTTTTTGCTAGTCATTCCAGGGATAAGCCTGTCAAGGGTTGTGCTCTCCCTGGCTTCTGAGCAGCAATGGAGCTTGGAAAGGCAACATGTGTAAAGGGCAGTACTGTTCTACTTTTATCCTGGGTTTTCACTCAGATCAATTAGAATCACCTCAAATGAGATGTCTGTTTACAGCCCAAGAGACTAAATAGACAGGGAAGGAAAAGAGAGGTGCAGATCTGAAGTGATCTGTCTCAAGTCACACGGCAGGTCAGTGGCAGAGCTGGAAATAAAAATCAGGCCTTCTGATTTCCAGCCCAGTGGTCTAGCCACATTGTCTCATGTGCTAAGAAAGATCAACCTTCCCCTGAAAAGCTTACAGATCTAAACAGACAAAGCAGACAAGAGGGGTGGAGGAAGAAAGCTATAATCCTCATTTTATCGCTTCAGACCAGAAGCACACAGAGACTGGTTTATGCTGTTATATGCCAGGATGTTTACTACAGTTGCAATTTTTAATATTAGTTCAGTCATTTCCTTACTCTCTGATGGCATTTCCTTACTCTCTGTGATAGATGGGTCCTAAGAAGAAAAGACCCTGCAGATAGGAAGCACTTTCTTTTGTATATACTATTATTATGGCTCTGGTGGTCACAAGTCCCACTTCTATTTTGTGTGAATGAAGTCAAGAAATGGCAATTTCTAGCTGCACATGCTATGCTATCTATTGTGTGCCTATTCTCTTGAGTACATAATGCATCCCCCGCCATTCTGAAATTACTGCTAAAGCTGTTTGTCATTTAAGTAGTAGTACAATACATGACCCAGCCTATAGGACTTATATAGCATATATACTGCCCCAATGAACCAGGACAACTCTATTGATACCATTTATATAATTAAATTAAGCACAGGTCCAATGTTTCCTAACTATTCCTTTTATCACTTTCTAAACCAGTCAGATCACAAAATGAAGCTGTCTCCTCCCCCAACACAGACACGCATGCAAAAATCTCTGTCAAAGGCCTGTTTTCCTTCCTGCTTCTTAGAAACAATATAGCTGGATCTAGTGCTTTGTCTACTCTGAGTTCCCACAATTACCTTTCTGCTTTGCAATAGTAGAACCTTTCAGTGTTTCCCTTTCTTTGTCTAAGAAAATGTACATCATGGATGGCAGAATTCAACTCTCAGCTCCTTTTCACAAGTATTGCAGCAACATATTCACAGAGGCTTTGGGCAATATAATCTTCCTTTTTAAGGGTTTTTTCATAGATTTCATAGACATTAGGGCTAGAAGGGACCTCATAAGATCATTGGGTCTAGCCCCCTGCCCAAGGGGCAGGAAATCAGCTAAGGTCAAAGGATCCCAGCAAGAAAAACGTCCAAATGTTTCTTGAAAGTGTCCAGAGTACGTGCTTGTACCAGCTCTGGGCGGGGAGTCTGTTCCAGGCCTCAGGGGCTCGGACAGTAAAGAAGTTTTTCCTTATGTCCAGTTTAAAACGATGTTACAGGAATTTGTGACCATCGGACCTTGTCATCCCTTGGGGCGCTCTGGTGAACAGACGTTCCCCCAGATCCTGATGCCACACCCCTTATGTACTTATAGGCTGCCACCAAGTCATCCCTGAGCCTGCGCTTCTCCAGGCTGAAGTGTCCCATAGCCTCTCTTTGTAAGGCCTATTCTCTTGCCCTCTGATCATGCACGTGGCTCTCCTCTGGATTCTTTCAAGCTTCTCCACGTTCTTCCTAAATTGTGGAGCCCAGAATTGGGCTTTTTCTCTTTGAGACCTCCCATAATGACACCTTGTCAATCCCTGCTGTTTGCAAAGCTACCGTGTACTTAAACTTTTCCTGAAATGTATGTTTATTTCTTTGGCTGGCTAGAGTTCAACTGCTGCATTAACACTTCTCATAAGGTTCTTTTCTCATCTTTTATTTGATCGTCTTTTTCTTAATTATATTCAATATAATTGTATTCATCTGCCTACTGCCGGTCTCCTAACTTGTGAGCAGCCATTTAACACAAAAATGACAACTCCAATGTAAGAGAGACATTGGAACAGACTTCTTAATTTGTAATTAGACTTCCGTTGTTTTTCAGGTCTCGTACAATGAGCAAAATATTGACATTACGTGTTCACTAATAACACGCTTATGTACTAGCCAGCTTTTTGGAAATGTCTGGCTTGTTTTGCACATTGCAGTCTGTTCTCTACAGAAAATTTCCTTAATCTTTCCTATTACATGCTTTCTGCATTTTCTCCTGCACTCCTCTCATTATCCCACATCACCAACTAATCTTTTACAGTGAGTATAAACATACTTTTTACACTAGTTCACTTAGGCATCTATGCTCAAAACTCATTTCCAGCCTCCCTAAAAGCTAAATAAATTCTACATCTCAAATCCCCCATTGCATTCATGCTGGAACACCCCAGCCCCCAGCAGAGTTCTGTTGAGAAAGTCAGTCGAGATTACTGGGATTCTATATAGAGGCAAAGTATACCCAGAAACAAACATACAAACAATCTCACCAGGTATTTTGTCAACATATCACAACTCTCTTTCCCTTCCACAATTGCTAAGAATGACCTGGGTGGCTAGATGGGAAATTCCATGGGAAAAGAATCTGGATATAGAAGAGGCAGACTTCAATTTTATTTTTCCCATCTGCACTTTTTAAACTAGCTCTAACTGCAAATTTATCAAAACTCAAAAAAAGGAAGGGGGTTTGTATTGTGGGTTCAACCCAATTTTGCAGTGAAAATTTTTGTCAGAAATGATGTGATCTGACTCCAACCATAAATCCATGAGGTCTTCCTCCTCCTCGCTTCTCTTATAAGGACAAGTCACCCAAGGTTCAAAGTGCTAATTTCATGCCATGATGCACACAAATCTAACCAATAAAACCCTTCACTGCTACTTCACTTTCCCATTATATTGTAAAGCTGTGCACATTTTCCCATTTTTCACAAGTGTTATTCTTTCAATTATCAAAGCACTTAATCAATTCACGGCAAAATATTGCTATTTCATCGCAAGAAATACAGGGCTTTGTACACACACAACTACACATACACACACACATATGTAGTGTGTGTGTGTGTGTGTGTGTGTGTGTGTGTGTGTGTAAAAGAGATTTTTAACATACACACAAACAACTCTATATATATGAGGTGTGTGTATTTTAAAGATGCATCTATTTTAACAGAACTGCAAAACTGGTATTGGCCTGGAAAAAGACCAAATTTGCATTCTTCTTGCAAGATAAAAACATCATTTTTACAGCAAAAATATTTTACACTAAGGTATTTCTAAGATACTAACAATATAACATCTAGGCATCAATAAATAACATTCTCTTGATTTTCATACACACAAAAGAAACCCTCCGGCTGAGAGAGAGTTTTGCTTGATTCTATGAGGTTTTTCTTTTTTAGCCAGGGCCAAGAACATTGCTAACAACACTGTGCTCCTGTTTTATATCTCTTACTCTACAATAAAAAGTCCTTAAAAGAACAGGAAATTAAAACATGTTTCAAACATACTCTTTATTAAAGGAATACAAACAAGGCTCCACATGTTGCATTATTCATAACACTCATCTCCCCAACCTACAGACAACCCTCAGGTTTCTATCCATTGTCCTCTCTGGTTCACTCTCATACCTTAAATATCATTTTTCTGTTAATGAATCACAAAGGTGTCTGTCTCCATCTCTTCTTTCAATCTTGAAACTCTTCTCGTCTGCCAGACATTCTCCCACTCATCACTCAGAGCTCTCCTTGTAAGCAATTCTTCCATTAATGCTCCCTACACTATTCTCCTCAGCAAAGATTGCTCTGGGTCCTCCCAGACCTGAACTATTGTCTCATATTTTTATTTGTGTTAGACTGTAAAAGTTCACCTGGCCAAGTACCTTGGGAATGATGCTTATTCAAAAGATGGCATCTTTGTTCCACCCTGGCAACGTAAATGGAACTGCAAGTGAACTTAAGGCTGTGTCCTTTTTGCACTCCTGTCAGAGCAGCATATGGTCCCTATGTCTACCCACACACACACACACACACACACACACACACTTACTTTACTACTGCTTAGAAGAAATGAGAATACAATCTTTACACAGAAACTGACCTGCCAGAATGAGAAGACTATTGGTTAATCAATATGAGTACAGACAAGTCTAAACTTTGCTGATAAACTAAAGAAAGATCCTTGGCTATATCCAGGTCCAAAGATGGCACTTCAGGTATAGACCAGTGGGAGAGGAGGCAAGGATAAACTATGACGCTAGAGTGCACTTAGGTGCCCAAGAAGACATCCTGGACACAGAGACGCGGCTGGCTGTGGTGTTCCAGTCGTGAATGCTGTTTTGTGACCAGTCCTGGGTTTTAGAATTCCTTCCCCCGTGATCTAGACTTATGATTTTTTTAGGAGCATCATTCCTTCAGAGAACGACAACTGCGGTCCCGTTCCACTCCATGATTTTAAGACATGTTGGAGAAACAGCACAACTAAAGGAAAGTTAGATATTCTTTCCTATTTAGAAGACTGATTCTTGAGACCATGCACAGCACAACTGTCTATTGTCATGACCCAATGATTGTGTGTGCGCATTGGCACTGCAGAATTATTTCCCGCCATCTGGAGCTTTCTTTGCACGGTGCAATTCTGAGCTGCAGAGAGAAAACCCCGGTGCAAAGGAGTTCCCGCCGCTTGCATGCAAATTTGTGTCCCATTATTGGCTGTTTCTAAATTATTCCCACGTGGCGGCTAGCGATTGGCTTGCTAGCCGTATAAGAGGCTTGAGCAGTTTCCGCCCAAGTCGGAGATCTCCGAGAATCTCAGGAGGATCCCGAGAACCCCGATTCCGAGAATTCCGGGAGAAATCCGAGAGAATTCCGGCAAGGAGTCCACGATTACCTTGTGGATTTCTACGTAAATCTCAGACCGAATGGTGGTTTGATCAGCCATCAAGAGTCTCTCCCCGTCACCAAACGATCCCTGACGTACCCCTACCCTGCGCGCTCGTTGAGAGTCACAGCTTGGACTCTCGTATCGGTTTAGAGAGCTCTCATCGTTTGAGTTTTCTTCTTTTCTTCTATCTACAACTGTAACCAAGCAAGTTTTCCTGCCTGCACCGCGACCATCTACGGTGTAAGTAAAACAATCTTTAATCAACCTCCACGCGTCAGTGCCTAATTCTAGTCCACCGTGCTGACTTCCCCGGCCCATGTGCCCGGGCTGCTGGCCACAGCCCCTCGGCCCCGACATCTATATAAGGAATAGGCTCTCCAAGGCACTGAAAAGGACATGATATTTACACAAAGGCAAAAACTTTCCTCAGGTTAATTTCAAATCTAACCTGTAAAAAGCAGCTTAAAACCCTGACCTTATTAAATAGAGAAAGAAAGGCCCTAGTCTGATTTCAAGCAAGCCTAGCTTTCTTGTTCTAGCACCATAAAGAGGCTGTGAAGATGAAAGCTTATGCCTATTTTAAAGCCCCTTAATATTGCCACTGTTGTACAAGAGGGTCTTTGTGTAAAAGAAAATCAGGCACAAAGATATTGACACTGTCATCATAAACCTTATTTATTTCCAAAGTGTCATACTGTCGCTGATTTTCCCCTCTAGGCTGGTAACTTTTCCTCTAGCAAATTGCAACTTTCTCATATTTGCTTCTTATACACATATAAGTGCCATAAGATAATCATCACTCACCACAGACTGCTCAAATTAGTCATACAGTGGTTATACCATAATGGCTAATTTGGCCCGATTAGCTACTCTCAGATGAGGCTATTATCTGAGTAATCTTTGCTCATGCTAGCCTGTTTATGCTTTTGCAATGAACCAGCACATCTATTCCCAACAAATACTTTTTTGTTCTCACTGATTTGGTATTCTGAGAGCATCTAGAAAGACTCACGTTAATAGAATCTGCAGATTTTCTGATTTCCTTAACTTTTTTCAGAAGCTCACTCGCACACAGCATAATTTAGCAGCACTGACCTTGTTTAGCTCAAGACAACACAGAGGCACCAATTCCTAGCTTGTACTTTAAACTAAAATAACTTACTCCATTAACAGAAGAATGGTGTTCTTTTTGTAAATTGTTCTTTTTATCTTAGATCTGGGATATATTGTATGCTTAGCAACTTGTCACAAACTAAACAAAATAAGCAGTCAGATGCCTTTAAGCAACATACCTAAGAAGAAACTGTTTTTCCCCAGATGTCATTGCCATAAAGATATTTAAGTGGAGTAAACATGTGGGCATACCTGAAGATGTTCAGAACTACCCTCAACAGTCACCAGAACAGGAAATCACTTAAATGGTGTAAGCAGAGGGTAATAAAGCTGTCATTTTAAAATTACTGATAATAACCCATTTTACTAAGGTGCTGAACCAAGATAACAAGGTTAAGGGATATCAGTAAGAATAAAGTTTATCAATACTTCTGTCTATGCTAAGGTCACGTACAGATATAACATCTATATTTCTCTAGCTATTGAAAGAAAAACCTGTATATACTGCAATGGAAACTTTAAAATGATGTTTAATTAGGTGCTCTACACTAGACATGTGGGACTCCTACAAAGTGGTCATCATTGAGGGCTAAGGGAGAGAAACTCTAGTTTGCACAATGTTAGTAAATTAACAGGATTAACAGGAATCTTTCTCTGCATAAGTACAGACAGTCAAAAAGCCGGAGGCTGAATTGATTCAATCTTCACAGGTTAGTCTAAGCTGCATAGATTGAACCGATAAGCAGGTGAACAGACATTCACTTTTGATTCTGGAAATGTAGCCACATGCTTGCTGTAACCCAGGCCAGACGCTGGGGGCACTAGAGCATGACTCCCTGCTCAGCTGGAGCAGACGGTTTGGGCCAGAACTAGCCTACCCACTGTGCAACGAGGCGGCTGGGGTGGGGGTGGGGGTTTGCAGGGGAGGTGCAAAGCATCCTGAGATGGTGGGGGATTATGATTTAAATTGAATCTGGAAGGGATCTGGGACAGAAGTTTAATAAACTGATTTGATTTAATTTAAATCCATCCAGGTTTATCTTAAACCAGTTTGGGCCATTTGGAAAACAGTTGATATGCACTGAACTTCTGTTGTGTTGCAGATCTGAACCAGTATCCAATCACTTATATTGGTTTGTGTGTAATTTCTGTCCCTAGCCTATATGTTAGAGAAAGAAATTCCAGCTCCAGAGTTTGAATGCAGATCTACAGTCTACCTTTGCCAAAGTTTGGGTCAACCTCTAACACAAACGTCAGCTGTACCAGCACTACCATCTTTATTATTATCATCAACACCATCATCATTGTCGTTGTTATTGAATATCACAAACTTCTATTTTCTACAGGTTCTGGCAAGTAAAGCCCTCTTTTTGTCTGTGACTGAACTGAGATACATTGACCTGGATCTTCAGAGATGTTCTACATCTGTACCTCCTTTAGAAGTCAGAAAGGGTAGTCAGCACTTCTGGACCAGCTATATTTAGGAGTTGCAAGTTGTGTGCAGAAAATTAATTAATTAAAAAAAATAGGTACTTCCTCAGATCATGGGGTCACTGTCCATCCAAATATAAAATCTCCGTCTCTGATATTCCCTCATGGCTATCTAGTTACCCGCCTGAGCTCCTTTAATCTTTAAAGCCCATCCATTCTACTTCCTTTTTCAAGCATTATAAACAACAACACCATCACGCCTATCACTCAGAACTATACAATAGGTGTCACCTTTAATTTGGATCTCTTTTTAGGACCTCATTTCTAGGATATGTCTGAATCTGCAAAACTGTCCCTGTATAACAACTCAAAGGTAAACAACTACCTTTCTTTTCAGGTGCTAAATGAGGGAACTGTTAAAAGCCTCTTTTTGTGAATAACAGCTAAAAAACAGAGATCACAATTTAAAAAGGACGTCAACTATCCCATGCAGGGTGACATGTTTTTTGGAGCATGACAGCCAATGTAGTGGGTAGGTCATTGACTGCTTGAGTTGTGTGCCTGCCTGTGCTGGAGAAGCAGGAGAAAACATCAAAAGGCAGTTGCAAAGAAGCCAAGGATACAGTCAGAACAATTACTGGGAACATGACCAGAAGGAAAGTTTTAGACAGTTTTGGGCCAAGTACTGAATGGAATAAGGACTTGGAACAGTGAGTAAAGACAATCTCTTGATTCTTCATCCATTCAGATAAATAGGACTTTGCCAGTTCTTTATAAATACAGTTTGTCCTACATACAATTCCATCACCAATTCTCCCACCTATCCACATGCAAGCCCCCCAAATTTGCCATCAACTTAAAAGTGAAAATGAGCAATAATTATAGCCCCAGGAAAAAAGAAATGCTAGTATAATGCCATCAAAAATTGTTTGGAACAGGATTGGAAGGACAGTGATTTTCTGATAGAGGCTAAATGGATGATTGCACCTGAATTTTTTGATGCTATTAAATAAGCTCTTTTGCACTCAAGGGGCTGACCAACATGTTCTATTTAGGCATTTTCAATATACATTTCATTCTCTGTAATGTAAATTGGACATATACAACAGCAAAGTTTTAATCAACTTTGCTTCACGAGAAAGGCACAGAGTACCCACTCAAAGAGCTCCAGTTCTTCTGCCATTATATTTCAATAGCACCTGAAATGAGGCCTCATGCTGTTCACTATTTTTCATGCATGTAAAAAGATACAGTCCTTGCTCTGAACAGCTCTGAATCCTAAGACAAAGAATAGAAGGGAAAATAGAGGCACAGAAAATGGGAAAGGGACATTTGCCAGATGTTGCACAACAGATCAGTGGCAGAGTCTGGAACAGAACCCAGATTGACTGACTGCCAGTTCAGTGGCCTATTCACACAAGGCCTACCTTGGAGATACCTCAAATTTAAATTAACTGCTTCACCCAGCTCAATCATATGCACCATTTCCTACATTACAAAGAATGGTTACAAATTTCAACTGAATCTGAATCTGTAGGCATCATATTCTGCAGCAGCATCTCACAGTTGTATTCACTTTAAAAACAAAGAGTTTATAAAAAACATTATTTCATTATTTCCTCATCTCAAGTCATATTGTTAACATTCCCTACGGTTAGGGAATAATGGAAGGGGTTGTTTTCTACCAGCTCAGTTTGATTGGCATGTTTGTGAGGAGGAAGGTCAAAACATAAGAGCAAAACCTGCCTGGCTCCTTTGCTAAAAATAAAAAAAAAAGTTAAGAATAATATTTACACCATCTAAACCAAAAACAGTTCTTCATCATTCAAAATTAAATAGCTGATCTAGCAACAATATAATAAGAAATGAACTGCTTTGAAGCATGTTTGTCTACTCCGTGAAGTTTGTTTGTTTTTTTTAAAAATAGTAAAACTTGTGTCCTTGGCTTGCAGATATTCTTACCCTTTGCAACAGAAAAGTTATGTTTATTTAATGTTGACATACTGGAGTTTGGGGCAGGGGAGTTTAATTTGTTTTTGTGAATGCCCTAGATAATGCCAGCAAATAGCCATTGCTGTAATAAGATGCACTGATGTAAAAGGGGAGTAAAGAAAGAACTGTTAAAAATTGCAGAAAGAAAGCAAGTGCTTTCGGAGTAGAGAAGCAGAAAGAAATGAAGATGAACAGAAGATACAGTAACACTATTAATATTATACTAGCAGGCTTCAAATCTCAGTAGTTGCACCCCTACAACAAAAGGTTATAGTTATATTTTCCAGTTACATGTGGGATTCAAAATATCCTCTGATGATCATGCAATTCGCCACATTATCTATCCTGATCTTGCATAACCTCATTCACCCTGAGCCCCCTTATTAATTCTGAATTATTCTTTCACCCTCAAGAGGTCCCAGTCATGTACTTTCACAAGGACTATAGATAACTAAGAATTGTAGGCCTATTTGCTCCTCCTTACCAGAAAAAAATCACTTCATTCTGTAAAACTCATGCATGACAAGGGTATTGGCATAATTGTTTATTTGTACTGCTGCGCTCTTCATGTTCACATGGTCCCAGTTTTCTGTGTAGTGTTTTAGCTAACGATGACCCTTTCTGTGCAAAGATTGTTCTTGCAAGGTGCTGAGACTGGGGAAGGAGTATGATATAAATCCTACAGGAACCACAATAACTACACCCCACAACAGAACTATCACCACTCCTGTATGTTACAGCTGCACCTCCAGAAATGAAATATACTCATCCAGTGCACCAAATGCCCCGATGGAAAATACGTAGGAGAGACCAAACAACAACTGCACACCAAGATGAATACATACCATCAAAAATCCATCGAAGACAAAAATATCCAATTACCTGTGGGTGGCCACTTTTCACAAAACAATCAGTCTCTCTCCAATCTCTCAGTTCTAATCCTCAAAGGGAATTTACAAAACACCTTACGTAGACGAGCCTATGAGCTTCACTTCATAAATCTACTGGATACAAAAAATCATGGACTAAATATAGACACTGGATTCATGGCACAGTATAATCTGCCTGACATCTGATAACCCCAGGTAACCTACCTGCAGCTGACCAGTTACATTTCTTCACACATTCTCCTCCCCTCCCCCACCCCGACCTCTACCTATTATCTTCTAAACTAGCACTTGTTTGCATTTCCACAGACCTGAACATTACAAATTAGCTTCTATTCTACCTTACAGAACACAAAGCACCAGCCAAGGCTCCCTATGCCTGAAGAAGGGCATTTCTGCCCAAAAGCTTGCAAAGAACATTTTTTTCCAGCTATTTAGTTGGTCTAATAAATGATCTCACATCTACCCAACACACCTTGCCTGCCTTATATAAATCCTTCCATAAATTAGCTATTTAGACAGATAGACATGTAACCTCAGAATTTAGAGGTCAGTGGGAAGTGCACCTGCTTATATCAAGGCTGAAATCTGGCACCAAATCTTCAAATAGGGGTAAAACAGTTATAGTTTGGTCTGACTGGCAGCTCTAGCCATCTGCACTCTTTAAACCACCACCCAGAGTGCAAATGCAAGTGAAACAGTGGCAAAATCTATTGTGAGGACTGAAAAATGCAAACTGTTCAACATTATCAAGCATGTGAATCGCATCATAAAAGATGGAATCCAATTCGCTGACATCCAACAAGCACATTCATAGGGAACTGGGACAAATTTTCACTCTAGATTGGGAATTGTGAAGCCTAAAATTGTTGAATTTGAGATGTTTAGATAATGGAACCCCCTGAGATTTCCCATTCTATTCAATCCGTGTGCATCAGTGTGCTAGCCAAAGAGGAATCCAACACACAAAGAATTCAAGATAGCCTTTTTTTTTCTCCCACACTACAAAGGAAAGAGAAAATGCCTGAAGGTGAGAATGGCTTGCCCTTGCCTTTATGGCTTGTGAGCAACCCATAAAGGCGTTGGTATTCAAAGCAGTTTCATAAAAGCTCAAAGTGCGATTAAACCACCAAAAAAGCTGAAGAGCTTCCAGGGTTTAATTATCATCATATCAGATTTTTAAATGCTGATGAGAGCAAGTGTCAAAAGTAAAGTATAGCATATGATAAAAGTATACTTTGGGGACTGACGATTCATGAAGCTGATTAGTGCCCAGAAAATCTAGCATAGGGGAATTACAAAGGTTACAGGTACTGGCAAAAGGTTTAGAAGCATTAATCTATATGGCTCCTAAACAATCTGAAAAATCAATGTCAACATCAGGGAGCAGAATGCCAAAATATGTTAAATTATGAAGTGCTGGTGGTATACAAACGTGAGGGCCATTTCCTTTAGTGTGGGGGTGTCAAACATACAGCCCATGGGATGGATCTGGCCTGCAGAGTCATTCCCTCTGACCTGCGGGGCTCCTAGTAGCCCAGGGAATTTGAGGCCAGAGCCAGCGGGTGGGCAGCCTACCTTAGAATCCAGGGCTTTGTTGGGTATGATGATAGGCAGCAGGGAGGAGAGTGAAGTCTGTGCTGAAACAACCCTGCTTGCCCCACTACTACTTGGCTTGCTGCCATTTGGGCTATACAAACAGTGCAAACTTGGCACTGCCACTGCAGCCACTGCCACTGGTGGTTCCACCACCCCAGCTGCTGGTCCCACTACCGCCGGGTCCAGATCTGGCCCACAAGGAGCTCCATGGTCTGGATCCATCCTGGGGGAGGGGAAGGGGGATGAGAGGTTGACACGTTGCTTATTAGAACATTTGAGCAGAGCCTAGCAGTAGCCCCTCCTTTCCCTTAAGCATAACGTCTGACATCTTCCATTAATTTCAGAGTTCTTAGAAACATTATTTTATTTACATGAAGCAGCAGCTAAAGGACACAGCCAATATCAGGATCCATTATGTACAAATTTGCACTAGCACTTAGAAAGATGATCTTTGCTCCAAAAGAAGGTTGATAGGTCAGCTGCATGGGGTGGAGAAAATATTTTATTTTACAGATGGGAAACTTGATTCCAGAGAGATTAAATGACTCACTCAAGGTCTCATATAAGACTATGGCAGAGTCAGGAAGTGAATGCAGGTGTTCTTGTCCCAGTAGTGTCCAGCCCTCTGTTGTAAGCTCTCAGAAATTTGATAGTACATGGTTCTCCCTTTCCAAATTTCCACATCACAGAGTATGTACTGCATTTTGCTATGAGGAAAATGTGATGATTTTATTTGTAATTTGCTGCTGTCTGTCTTGGGACACTGCTGAGACAACAGTGCACCAATATTCAGGCTGTTCCTCACCCTGTGCAAGATGGTTTCAAGACAACTCTGCACAAATTGTCTCGACTCTGATACTACGCTCTCTTTGCAGTACACAGAACCCACACATTTTATACTGTAGCCCTAAAATATGTGACCCAAAGAAACAGACACAAACCGCCAGGAGGACACATCATGGTGCTATCCAAAATAATAAGGGCAGCCTTGTTTATTATTATTTGCCTTAAGTGATTTCTTGAGAAGGTCTCAGATAAAATATTAAAACAAGAGAAGACAAAACCATTTGGAGTAGCCTGGTGTCCTTCTAAGGCATTCAAACAGCACCAGGAATCTCCTTAGTCTGCTCACTCTATCATGGACATACGGACCAAAAAGTTCTCTAAAGAATCTAAATAAGGAAGAAAAGGTAGAGAAGAGAGCATATCACCCACATACAGACCCAAAGCTTTGCCTGGAGGAAATACCACAGTTTGATAGAGCACCTCTACCTATGTACCCTGCAAATTATAGGGGAGAAAAAATCATTGCCCTGATTCTCCAACACAAAGAAACAATGTGTGCACCAATACCTTCGTTTGCATGGCTTGGCTTGCTCCCTCAAGGCTGCCCCATCATGGGGAGGTCAATGCATAGGAGGGGGATACTGTATTCATTCCCCACAAGGGACTTTGTGCTGTCATCCAGTCCTGTGCACCTGCACTGGCCCAGGTGCAGCCTGGACCTTACTTCACGCAGCTCTGACATCTGCAGTTGGAATGCACTCTAGAAATGCTGAGTATTACAGAGGTCATAAGGTCACTCCTTTCAGATCCTTATACAGGATTCCCTCTGCTTTTATGATTTAACTTTTATCCTCTGCTTTGAATGATTGATTTTATGGGTCAGGCTTTTTATTTTTTTGATCCTGGATTATGCAGTGGGTTGTGATGTTCCTCACATGAATTGTAAGGTCAAGTTAGCAGATGCTGAGTGAATAAAATACAGATAACAAGAGCCATTTCAAAAGGGACTCACTGCAGGAAAACAAAAAGGCTATTGACAAATCACTCAGAACGGCTCTGTTTGACTAGTTCCTGTCCTATCCTACAGGTATAGTTCCAGGGTTATGCAAAAACAAGCACCTAGGAAAAGATTTTTTTACAAGGGATGTTGATGTCTAACTCCCGCCAATTCCAGCAGAAGTTAGAGTCTTTACAAGTAAGGATAGTGCTGGCTGCTGTAAGCTGTCCCACTGACTTCTCTATTATTTGGCTTCTTCAGTACATTTGCAGTATCAGGTCTGTAATTACTCCTGGATTCAGGCTATATACACACAGAGGTTAGGTTTTTCAGTATCACTCAACATTAGCCTAACTCTTGTCAGATTTGAAAGATTTTCCACAGTAGGATTCATTGAACTGTGTAAAAACCACACCAAGTTCTGCTCCTAAACAGTCTTTAGAGGTTCTCTAACTGGGGCCTGTGTAAGCTTCTGGAAGTCTGCAGGCTGCAATAACCTGAAACCAAGAATGGAAAAACCCCAAAGGAACAGCAAAGTCAAAGAGAATTTGTATTACTTAGGTGCAACTTTGGCAACTGTGGCTAAATAGAGCTGATACACTTCAGAAATGGGTGATGTGCTAATGGGAAGTTCTAGGTATGAAGAATAAAGTCAAGAGTGTAATCTGCATGTTATGTATGTTTCTGCCTGCATTATTGTTTCTTAGTAACCTGAACTGGATTTGAAGTTCTGTAATTCTTTAAAACAGATGTATGACTGGCCAGAACTGCACCTGGGGCAGTCTCTACTCCTCGCCTTCCTCCCCTGTACCTTTTTGAAGGGGCCCGGCCCCAGCAGTAGGCAGCATGCAGAAGCAGCAGCTGAAGTTTGCTGCTGCTGATGGCAAGTATCATCTCATATATTGCTGCAGATGCCCATGTCCAGCTGCAAAAAATAGGGTGACATCAACCCCCCCAGCAGCAGCAAACTCCAGCTGACGGCATCCAACATACATTCCCCACAAGGCCCTACATTAGGGATACCCAACCTTCTGGATGGATGAATGGCATAGGGTTGGTTTGCCCAGACTGGATCCAACACAGAGTCAGTACATAGGGTGGGTCTATGGATTTTATCCAGCCATGTGCTGGTGCAATCTAATGCTCAGGGCCATGTTATCCCACTTGCAAGGCTCCCCACGAGTCTCAAAATTTGGCAGCAAAGAAGCACCAATTAACGCTATCACCACTCCCCCCGTCACACTTTCACCAAATTTCTGGGCCTTGGGGAGCCCCATAAACCGCTCAACACAGCTCTACAGACTGGATCTGCTCAGCAGGCTGGAGGTTGAGCACTCATCCTACTCACTGAGATACACTGCTGTTCTGTCTCTGCTTGCTATTGGGGCTGGAGCCAGAAAGTGCAGAGAGAGCTGAGGATGGGAGGATGAGACACTCTCTATTACATTCTGGCACCCCTCCCCATCCCCTTAGGCAACACCCTGGGCTCAGCACCACTCACTCTTCCATCCTTATGCTACTGCTTTAAAATATTTAAAGTAAGGACTTTGATATTTCAAATTAATTCAGTGCATCATAAGAAGTTTCTTCCATAAGAAGTCATCCATTTTAACTCTTTGGGCATATCTCACATACTACTGGAAAGATGTTCCCTGCCTCCCATTGCTTCCTATGGAAATGAAGCCACAGGGTGTTCTACCGCAATATGTTAGCCATTTCCCTAGAGCTTATGTAAGAGGAACTGGTTCATGCCTAAAATAAATTAATGTTCTTCTGCCACTGTTTGTAATGGAAGTAAAGCTAGGGGGTCCCCAGAAAAGATGGCCCTCAGACTTTACAGAAAAGGAACAGACGTTGATATGGGTCATATGCATCAACCCTTTGTTATTTACACTGTCTTTATGCTAATTGGTTTCAGACTACCCAGTTAAGGAAGATAATGTTTAATACTTTGTGTTACTTTCCTAGGAAAGAGTCCAGCTTTTAAAATCTGTGTGTGAGAATTTGAAGGAGTCTTCCAGCCTTGGTTGTCAACAAAAAGGTATAATTCCCAATCTGGAAGCCTGGAAAAGTAACTTGGTCAAAATACTTATCACCAAACTCCAAAACCCAAATGTACTACAGCATTTTCAAACATGTTCAGATATATAATCTTCAAACATACTCAAGTCTGCTCTCAACTAAAGGAAACCCCTGGTCCAAGTTCAGATCTGAGCTCCTGCCACCACCTTTACAAACAACATAATATCTCTCTTTTGTTGTGTCACAGATGGGGACAATAACTCAGGGCACCCTATGACACTCATGGCTTTACAATTCATACCTTTTGCTTTGAGATCTAAAGATATTAAACTACAACAGCCATTAGCAACTCATAGGGAATGCACGCATGCATGTGTACCCCCTGAGCTTGGCAGTGCATCCCCCTGCAAAAAGGCACTGCTGACACTGCCGGCGCTGCCTACAGGTAGTAGCTGCTCGCCACCCCCCAGCAGCCACCGCCACCAACGCCGGCAGCATCTGTAGGCAGTCCCCAATCACCACTTGCCACCACTGCTGGCAGCATCTGCCGGTGGTTGCCAACTGCCAGTCGACACCCCCCACCCCCAACCCAGCTGCTGACAGTGCTGCGGCTGCCGGCGGAAGTTCACCACTTGCTGCTACCATGCTGCTGCCGATAGCGCTGCTGCTGCCTGCAGGAGCTTGCCGTGCCCCCCCAGCCTCTGGGGGCATGCAGTGTTCATGACAACAGCTTTACAGAGACAAGCATATGCATTATTATCCCCAGTTTATGTCTAAGGAAAGCGAGTCAAACAAAGGTCAAGTTCTCTTATGCAGTCCATAGCAGGACTGGGAACAGAAACCAGGTCAGCCAGCAGTCAGTGCAGTACCCCATGCAAGAGACTACACAACCTGCACTTCCTTTCAATAGCTTTGTGGGACTCATCCTGGGAACCCCTCTTTTCTGAGTAGGACTTACAGAAGTAGTGCCAATAAAGTTAATGGGACTACGCACAGAGGGTTACTGAACTGTGCCATTCCTTGCTTCATTATTTACCATTCAGTTTCACTGGTTATTTACCAGTGCCATGAAGTATATAGATCAGTGGTTCTCAATCTTTTTAGATTCAAGGCAACTTTCAGAAAATACCAGCTCTTAAGCTTCCATTAGTTTTATGACAATGGAAAAATAGAGGAATTGTTCTTCTGCAAAGAACTTAGAAAGACCACACCAAGTCAGGATGTTTTTGATGCTATGGATTCCTATTTGAAATCTCTTGGTGTTTATACACATGCTCTGGGGTGGCGGGGAGGGAGGCAGATTATGCTTTAGAGTGGTTCCAAGAGTCGCTCTAATTAAAGTGCCTGGAAAGTCACATATATCAGCATCCCCATGCTGTAATTACAGCCACTAGAGCAGCCTTGCTGCACGTGTATAGGCACCCTCTGAGTTTCTCTTATAAATCATGTGCAGGTGTTTGCACCTAACAGTGCTAATATTGTGTGGCACCCCATGGCACTAAAATTATCTTGTGGCACCTTGATTGAGAATCACTGGTATAGATGAAGCAAAATGAATGTAAGAAGAGGATGGGGCATGACATAGTTTATTCAATACTACTACTACTCCATTCTTCCATGGTGTTTTTAATCTACAGATCTCAAAGCACTTTATAAAGGAAAGGTAAGCTATTTGAACACGAGGGTGCTTCACTGATATCAGAATCCCAGCACTATCTGAAAAAGTGCTACTCCAGAACAGCTGCACTTTATGCAAGCAGCACAGAACTACTCCCCACACAAACAATGTAAGTGACACCAGCTTTGTCAGTATCTTCACTGTGAACTTTTTTGTTACAAATATACTGGGATCAGGGATCATACCTCTAGTCAAATAACATAGCTGTGCCAGCAGAAATCTGTAGTGTAAACCCAGTCTAAGCATTTTATCAATATTACAAGATGGAGAGGTTTGATTTTCCCACTATTACATAGCTGGTCATCTCCAGGAATACCCAGTACACCTGACTCCAAAGCCACCTCTCAAACGGGGCATGGTATTGCTGAAATGAGTAGAGCCCACTACCTCAGGTGTCTTCATCTGAACTCAAATTTTGGGGGTTTTTTTCTTTGTTTTGTTTCTGGGGGGGAGCTTACCTTATAGTTTGCAATCATTAACACATTTTCCTTCTCATATCTACCTCCTTTGGGGCAGCTGGATCACACCGGCAGAAAGTTCCCATGGCTCAATTTCACCTGTACAGATTTCTATGGAAAATATAAATTATTATACTCATATAACTGCCTCCCCCCCTCCCCCCCCCCTTTTTTTTTTTTGGTTTTCATATAGTCAGAAGCTGTAACCCTTTCCCTTTGTATACTGTTGACCTTTGTATTCATGAACACTCCTGTCTTCCATATGGTCAAGATCCAACAATTTGTCATGTCACATTGCTCAGGGAATTCTTAATCTCTTGCTAGGAAACTATAGCTTTAATTTCACTTCCCTTGAGACTCTGGGAAGAAAAGATGACTTAAAGTTCAAACTTCTGATTAATGTTACTTCCTGAATGGGTACATGATGCAAAGACACAAAGAATCATGGACAAAACAATAAACTAACAGGGAAAGACAGGTTTTATCAATTATTTAAACTCTGTTCATGCATGAAAGAGATTTAATACTTACTCTTTTTTTGCCCCCATTGAAATATCCCTTTATGACAGTAGCAGAATTGCATATCAAGTCTATACTTGGCCTAGGAAAAAATATTTTTTAAAGAAGTCAATGAAAAATTATAACTGACTTTTCCACAGAAACAATTTAATAGGCACAGCTTAAGAATAATAGGAGATTTCAAAAAACTAAATTGCATCCCCTAAAGAATGACAAGCACCTGCTCATCAGAGGAAGTTGTGAAGGTAAGCATGTGTGTGCCTGTGTGCTTGTTTATCAGAGAGAACATTTAGTGTAATGAGGTGTTTGGAGTTGTGTCAGGACTAAATCTGGGTCAGGAAGGGACACATGGTATATATAGATATGTAAAAGCCAAAAAAAATTCTTATATAATAAAGTTGGACACATTACATCAGATGCAACTTGCTTGAAACCTGAAGAAGCAACTCATGTTGAAACTAAAAGCACTAGGCAGACCAGACATTGCGTGCCAATGGAGAGCAGGCAAAGAGCAGCATATGGGTAGAGGACAGAGCGGATGCAGATGTATTTAAATCTGATTCTCACTTCTGAGTAGCTGAAGTTACTGTAAGCAGTGCCTAGGGAAGGCATTACAATGCAGGCTTCCCTGAGAGCAAAATGCTATATCCTAAAAGGAAAGTACTCGGGAAAAGGGAAGCTTTTACTCCGAAGGGGACCACTGAGTCCCATCCAGGTGAAGCATACATTTGAAGACCTATGGAGAGGATTGAGCATTCCTCTTCTCACAGCTCTGCACTGCCCTGACTTTGCCTATTCACTTCACTATGGAGACAGGCATGGGCTACTGGTGCCTCCTGAGTCTGGAGTCGGGGGCGACTGCCAACCAGGGAGGGGGAAGGAATCCCCCAGAGGCCAATCACCGACCGGGAAAAGACCGGCAAAACCAGAAGTACCGTCAGGAAAACTATAAATGCCACAGGCACTTCTCTTGTTGCCCCCACTCTCCGGCCAGTGCCAATCTCAAGGGGAGCAGCAGCCCGCATTTCTCTTGGCGTCCCCACTCCCCGGCCAATGAGGGCCAATCTCAGAGGGAGCACATGCCCTCCCATGCCTCCCCTACATGTCGTCTATGGAGACAGGGACATCTTGGAACTGTCTGCTCTCTAAGCATCTGCCTGCAGATGCTTCTTGGAACTGCCTGCATCTTGGAAGTGTCTGCTCTGTCTGCTCCTGGAACTGTCTGACCTAGCATCAGACCCTGTCCCCCATCCCCTCTGTTTGTGTTGGCTTCAGCACTGCAAGTGTCAGAGAGCCAGCTTATTGGCATCTCCATTAGTGGAAGCACCAGCTATGACATGCTGGTGTATACTATCTTCTCCTGTTGCTAACTTCTTGAATGAGCAGTGGAGGTGGAGAAGTTGGGTAGGCAGGTAGTGGATTTTCTACCTGTTAGTAGACAAGGGTTGTTTGTTGTAACCGTGTTGGTCTAAGGACATAGGCAGACAAAGTTCTTTGGGTAAACGTGCTATCTTTTATTAGACCAACTAAATAGTTATAAAAATTGCTCTTTGCAAGCTTTCAGGCACAAACACCCTTCTTCAGGCATAGGGAGAGTCTGCTGTTGCTTTTGCATTGTCCTGGATGGAATAGAAGCCAATATGCAAAATGCAGGTCCTTCAGCACTCTTGGATAGAGTTAGTTCAGTCCTGCTCACTTATATCTGTCTAATTTCTTTAATTTATCACACACCAGTTCTACAGCAATAGTAGGAAAACAGTTGTTCCTGCCTTGTTCATTCTGTACCCTATCTGGCATGGTTTTCCCCCTGGCCCAGTGAAATACCAAGGCAATTAGCCATTCAGGAGTTCAGTTTTCTCCTGAGTGGTGGTAACCAGCTGTCCTGAGTTGCTGAGCAATGGGCCCACACCCCCCATTTGTTTTCCTCCTGTTCCCTATGTACCTAAAGAAGGACTTCTTGTTGTCCTTGATTCCTCTTGCTAATTTAAGTTCAGTCACCGCCTTAGCCTTTCTAATCTGTTCCGTACAAGTGCTGGCTGTTGTTGTATAGTCCTCCTTGGGCCTGTCCCAAGCTTCCGTTGTTTGTACACCTCTTTCTTCTTTCTTTGGGGGACCATGATTTCCCTGTTTAGTCAAGAGGGCTTTCTAGCCATTCTGGTACCTTTCCTTTGCATGGAAATGGACTTCCTTTGTGCTTCAAGGGTTGTGTCCTTAAGAAGTGACCACTCTTCACGCATTCCTTTCACCTTCGGTCCCTGGTCCAGCAATGCTACCCCTACTAGTGACCTGAGCTTGTTGAAATTTGCATTTTTGAAGTCCAAAACTTCATCTCTGATATCCAATTTGTCTGCCTTGTGACGGATAGTGAACATGATGGTTACATGGCCTCTGTCGTCCAGGCTACCCTCTATATTTAAGTTGGTCACCAGGTCATCTCCCTTGGCCAGGATCAAGTCTAGGAGAGCATTACCTCTGGTTGGCCCATGCACCTCCTGAGCCAGGAAGAGCTCTTCGATGCAGGTCAGTAAGGAACGCGACCAATCTGAATTGGCTGAGTGTTCCTCCCAAAAGATGTCTGGATAATTGAAATCACCCATGACACTGATGATCTTGAGAGGTTCCTTCTAGCCCCTAACATCTATTATTCTATGAATCTATGAAGACTTATCCAGGAGCAGACCACTCCATATTGTCAGCTTGGAAATCTCATACACTATCCTCTGAAAAAACTGATGCCAGCCATCATTAGAGATCAGATAATACACACAAACCTCATGACTGTTCCAACTGGGCAGTTCCTACGAAACAGTTCCAGTTTCACATTTTGGGTTTTTTGGGAGGTTTTTTGTTTTGGTTTGTTTTTTTTGCATTGGTGTAAATACCTCTGCAAGATGCAAGACAGAGAAGAATCAGGCCCAACGGTCTCAAAATTCTGGTGCAGATATGTGCCGTCTTCCCCATGCCAACCCCTAAGGAAAATAGTAGATGAAAGCTGCAGACAATGTAACTATTTAATATGTCACCATCTTTCATGTTTTTTGTTGCTCAAAAATTATACAAAACACAAGAAACTCTCCTGTGATGTAGATTGTAACAATCCTGGCTGTTTCTCATCAGAATTTTCTATTTCTTGGTATTTGACCTTTTTGCTCCTTGAACAATTGTTTCTGATCTGTTCCTTTATAGAGCAGCTTTCAACCTAATTAGAGGGTCAGGATGGATCAATGAGTTTTCTGTGCCACACATGGGAAGAAATGGATGCATTATCCTCTCAGTCCTTATCTAGTACCACTCTACCCATGTGAATTTTCTAGAACCAAAATCAGAAACAAAGGAAATAAAGATCAGGAATATTTCAGCAGATACAAATAGCTTGAGTTACCTGTGTGCATGCTAATGAGTAGTGACTGCAGAAAATATTATGATATCACCCCAGAGTTAAACTGCAAACAGCAGATGCATTAGAGCTAAGTGGACATACAGCACATTGAAAAACACTAATTAGTTTACATATAATTTATAGTAAGCCAGAGGATATCAGGAAAAGGGAAACTTTGAAGACCCTTAGGAAATGGTTTCCAGTGCTTTGTAAAATATTTAGCAATTATTTTTCAAAGTCTTATTTTCCTTCTCCCCTAGGAAATTACTCGGAGTTAATATAACAAAGAAAATGATAAACAAGTTATTTCAGTTCAAAAGATTGCTTTAAATCCTGCAGTATACAAAAAGAGTAATCCCAAATAGCCTTCCATCCCATACATCTAGATGCATTTCCTAGGATTGGAATATCCTATAATATTCCTGACAGGCTGCAGATTGCACATCTCGCTTTGCCAGGACCCCTGCCCTCAACTTTTAAGCTTATCTGCCTCCCCCAGTTCACTCCAGAACCACCTTGCTAGGCCTCCAATTCTCCTCCTCCTGGCTCACCCATTCTATAATCCAAGTCCCACATCTCATGCGGTGCATTAGACTTAAATTACATGGGGAAGCAGTGGAGCAGGACACAATGAGGGGGAAGGGATTTGGCATGCCCAGGGGAAGAATTAAAACTAAACTCAATTAAATTTAAACTGGGTTGGCAGCCAGTGCTTCTTGCAATTAAAATGTGGAAGTTTTTGCCCACAGAAAAACTCTGTGTTTTTAAAATTTTCATTGTGAAAAACAATCCTGCTAAAATATTAATGTCTTCCAGCTGCCAAGTTGGTTTAAATGCTAATTCTTCACCAGGTCTACAAAAACAATGGGCCCTCGGTCAACTATCTTCACAACCCTTCAGCATTTTCTTTCATACTCCTGGGATCCTGCAGGTAGCTCTGTTGTAGATAAAGCGAGCATGCAAGACTATCCTAGGCTGCTGCATCCCCCAAACATGGCAGTGTTAGCTGTGGTGCAGTTTTTAGAGACTTAGGTCAAGTTAGAGACTTAGGTCAAGCACTACAAAGGTCAAGTTTCTTCACTGCCGGAATGAGACTTCCCAACTGGATTCATTCCTTGGGTGTATAGCAACTGCCTACAGGGAGTACTGACACCTAAAGAAAACATTACTTAAGATCAAACATATTACAGAATGTCAGATGCCCTTTAAGGACAGTAGCAGCCTAAGAAAGGACATGGTTATTATATTTGTTTTTAATTAATCAGGAAGTAAATGCAATGTTAGTGGGACGGGTCAAATGAATGCCCACCCCAGTGGTTCTGAATTTGCGGGGGGGCACTATTCCATTTCTGGGTTCACGGCACGATTTCTAGTCAGCCTGCACTTGGTTGTGGCACTGCTTCTGGTCTGAGGCCATCTCAGGTAACTGAATTTCTGTAAGATCCCTGTGCTCACTTATAAGTACCATGCCCCCAAAATGGCATTTAGACTCCTATCTTAAAAACCACTGACCTTCCTAGACAGAACAAATAAGAACTTATAAAACCTCTTTGTGGCACCACAAACTGCATGCATTGCACGTTAAAACATGAATGACACTGGTAATTTGCAGCTCCGGTGCAAAATTTGCTACTGGAATTTCCTGGTAGAAAACCCCCCCCCCAAAAAACCCGAAAACCACCCCCCCCGGGGAAAAAAAGCAGCACAAAGCACACAAAGTGGCATGTGCCAGGACAAATGTGGAGACAGGGGAGTAGGCAGACTAGGGCTCCCTGCTCCCCTGTCTTTGGTTGCTCTCTGCAGAGCCCCCATGCTGAGGCACCCTGTGCCCCAGCCAACTACTCCCTGGCTGGCTTGGTAGCAGCCTTGAGACAGGGGAGCGGGCAGCCCTGGGCCCCACATGCTGCTCCCCTGTCTCCACATGCTGCTCCCTGGCTGGCTGGGGCACAGAGTGCCTCAGTGCAGGGCCTATCTGCCAGCTAGCCCTACACTGAGGCACCCACTGCAAAACGCATGGGCAGGAGTATGCACTGCAGCACAAAGTAGCGCCACTATTTGTGCTGCTGCCAACACACACCCCTGCTTGTGTGGACACAGCCATACTGTTTATAAGAGAATTAAAGTTGCTGCCAAACAAAGGCATGGTATGTTGTGTAATCATATCTGAGCACACACACAACGGTACACCGTAACCTTTAAGTGTGTGTGTGACAGGGGGCCTCCTTGGGGCCGAACTCCGTGGCCCGCCCACCTGTCCTTGGGCCAACCGCCCGCCTTCTCGCCCGCCACGCCTTGGTGTTAATTGATTCACTGAGAGATGTCAATTAAGGGGGAGGCTGCCCATTTTAGTGCCCCGATGCCAGGGGGCGCTCTCTGCGGCTCCTATCCTCCCCAATACCGCAGCCCAAGCCTCGCAGATGGCATCTTGATGTTCATATCCCCACCGGCCCCCATGCTGGGCCCCAGATTCATCCTACAAGACCCCTCCATGATCCCTCCAATCAGGCGGCCTCTCCACCTTCATCCGGGCTACCTAGCCCCCCAAAGCCATTTTCCCCTCTCGGGTGTGGTCCCCCTGGGACCTTCGGCTACTAGCCCTGGCCCACCTCCAGGCCAGTCGGGACCCCAGGCCCCTGGCTCTTGCACATCCCTCGCGGTGGGCCCCTGGCCCTTTTGACCCTCCTGGTCCTGGCCCCAGCATGGGCCAGTCGAGGGTACTCTCTCATTGGGTCGGGTCTCTAGCCCCTCTCTCTTTCCCAGGGTCCACCCTCTGGGCCCCTCAAACAAACGGGGTTACCCACCCAGTGGTGGGGGCAAGGGGTTAAGGCACCCCGACCCACCTTCCACTGGGGTGGTAACTGGCCTGGCATTTCCTGGGGGCTCCCGCGCCACTGAGAACCCCCCCAGACCACCCACTCCCGGCAGGGTGCAGTTTTAGGTCATGCCCAGGACCAGGAGCCTCCTTACCATCCCCTACAGCTCCTCCTCCCTTACCTCCAGATTGTTATCAGCAGCCCTCCGGCCAGGCGATGTTGCTGCCTGGCCTCCAACAGCCAAACTGCCCTGTTTATATAGGCAGCCCTTGCCTCCAAAATGGCTGCCCTTGTCAGGCACCTGGTGGCTGCCAGCTCCAGGCCCTTAAATTGGCAGGCACACACAGTGCCCTGCCACAGTATGGTAAAAAGTCCAACCCAACCAGCAATTTTTTATCATTACAGACAGTTGAACAGAATTTCTCTGCCCTCTGGTTCCAATCAGTATTATTACACTTCCCCTACAGACCACCCAACATCACGTCCATTCTACCCAGCAGCCAGCTACTCCCCATTAGAAAAAACACCTTTCTAGCAAACCTTGGAAGCTGGTTCCTCAGGTAATCATTTGCTAGTACAAATTCCCCCTCACTTCTTTAACTTATTAGTGTATTGTCTGCTCCCCTGTGACACCCACAGGACCCCAGACTCCCACAGTTCTTTCTTCTATGCATCATCTTATCACAGACAACATTACACGCCTAGAATCAGCAATGGCAACATGGTCACGTAATACTGCATCTGGGGACAAGGGGCCATATATTCTTATCTATACCATGGTATGACCACAAAAGACATTAGCTATTAAGCTATGACCTTGCCAATTGACTGCTGATTTCCATTCACCCCTCAGATTCCTGTTCCAAAAATTCTTAGGCCACGAATTCTGAACAGGCTCAAAACACCTCACCAGTTTGTCAGAAGCAATTCCAACTTAATTCATAAGATAAGTATCTTGTGCTCATTAACAGATTTCTCAACATGCTGCTGTAGTGTGAACCAACAGTGTGTAGTGCTGTAGATAACTAACATGAAAAATGTCATGCAGCGCAGGTACTGAATAACAAAATAATCATTTTTTCCACTTAGATGCTTTCTAATATTGCTTATGCTTTTGTGCAAGATGTGGTATAAATATATAATATAATAAATAATTTAAAAGCTTAATGTTCCCTGGGTCCTTTATCATTGGCAGCTACTGAATTGCCAAATGAAAATATTTCTTTCTTTATCTTTTTTATTGTAGAAAGACCATTTATTTGTCAATGTTTTTATGACACTTAGAAGGACTCCATTACTATAATCAGGGCAGGATCCTCTCAAAGGCCTATTATATTAAAAAAAAAATTAAAAAAGAAGGCTGATGATTCTCTCTCTCTCTATTACAGCAGCACCATTCATGCTGCTATAGTTAAGGGCCTGTCAGCATTTTTATTAGAAACCACTACTCCAGAGGTTTATAACTCAGCAGTAAAAATTTATTCTAGGATGAGATTTGTCATGCAAGGGAGCACTTACCTAAAACTGGATGTCAGAAAATTATATACTTTTAAAGTTATTTTAAAGCACCCATGACTGCTCAGGCAATCAGACTACTTGATTGGCTGAAAACTGAAGCTCCAGTGCTGAAAAGATTTATATCTGTGCTGAGCTTGGCACGCTTGCATAGACCCACTGAACCCAAATTCCACCTTCTATTTGACTACACAGGCATAACAAAAAGAAGAAACTGCCTCCCCCCATTATTTCCATTCTAGGAAATGCCTCTGTACAAAAGGAACCTTACAGAGCAACCATGATTAAGTACACAGTAAACCACAAATGCAATTTCATCTGCATTTTTGGTTAATACAGACTTGCATCATAATGCAAAGCTAGCCATCTTCAAAATCAAACAGTTCTTTAATATTATAATTAGGAGTCAAAGGAGCCAAAGGGAATTCAGCTCTCAGCTCCCACTGAATGGGAGTCTAATTCCTTTCAGCTCATCTGAGAATCCTGGCCTAAACTGTCTATATAAGTATTCTTCAGTTGAGAGGCACAGTACAATGGTCTCAGCTGAGAATAAGACCAAGAAACCGCTGAGATTCAATCCCATCTATGAAATATGTTCAACGGCTTTGATCAACTCATCTTATATAGTCTTCAAGCCCATCTGTAAAACAAAGGAAATGTAACACAAGTCAATACGTGTATATTTAAATACCCCTAGTGGCCAGATCTGAATGGACCCAGGCAACAGGAAAAAATTTCAAAAGCAGCCAAAACTCATTTTCAGGAGTGACTTAAATACTCGGGTGCCTCACAGAGCTACAATTACTACAGTGCTGTACACAACATGTGCGAGAGAGTTAGATATGTGGATTTAGCTGGGGAAAATGATCAAACTGACTACAAGAGAAATGGAACTGCAGTACCATGTTGGCATAACCTGACAACAAGGACTGATGGGAAATAACAAAACCACAGAGAAAGCCTTCCATCCTTCCCTCCACAGCGGTGGGTTAATATCATACCTAACTCTGCAAATAAACTTCAGCATTCAAAATATGAATTCCTTAACTAGCTCTGAAGACAGCAGTATACACGTGACAACAACTATTCAGAGAGCTCCTGTTGTAGGCAGTAATTGAGATCTCCATGATGAACTCATACACTAAGCTCCTTATTATCCCTAAAATGGCTTACATAAGTGACTCACTCCACTTGAACTGTGCCTCACTGAAAGAAAGACTGGAAATTATGGAACAACTAGATTTGTACAAAATACTAGGTCAGCCAAGGTGAGGGGGTTGGGTTGGGGGGGCGGGGTTGGAAGAAAGGGCAGGGGCGTTGTTTAATGCTCCTTGAAAGATGCCTGATTTTTAATGCAGTAGCTGATTAAATGCATTTCTTAAAAAAATCCTCTGAAAATCTCTTTGCTCTTTTCAAAGAATCAGTTATAGTTGTGCCACCTGTCACTTAATTAACTCACTTCATCACTTGCTCAAATAAAATCTGGTCATTTTCAATAGATGGGAACTTTCAGCAAATGCTCATCTTTTTAGAGCAGTTCCTGATTTGTGTTTGGCCACAACTGTTTCTCATGTGGCTGTAATCTATAGTAACTGTTGTCTGACAAGAGCCTTTTAACTGAAATTGCTCTTGTTACTGCTGCAATAAAATCAGTTTAGAAGATGAAGAGGCTGGCTTTATGGGTTCATCTTTGTCGTGTGTCCCCCCCCCCATCCCCTTTTAGGTGAGATTTTTAGCATTTATGGTTTTTTTATAACATATTAAAATATTTAAAGTGATTATTCATTTTTAATATTCAAGCCAGCTACCAAGTGAAATGAGACAAGAAGGCTGAAACAGCATCCTTGTTTCCATGTAATGAAAATGGCTCACTGATAGGTTGCATATTGCAGGCTCCAGAAAATGTATGCACAAGGTGACAAAGTAGGGAGCTGTATTCAGCTTCAGAGAAAGGCAGAAGGGTAGGGTATTAATTTTAAAATTAAGACACAAGTTTTCCAAGGAAAGCAAGTGAGGGTAAAGTATTGAAAGCTTTAGAAGGTTTCTACAGAATCCAAGACCATAAATACACTCACTGAAGTTAATTAACTGCTCACCAAGTAAGGGTTTATATAGCTTGGTTAATTTTTCTTTAATTTTTTTTAGAAATTGGCCAGAAACACAATAGTTAGTAGATAACATTTTAACAGTGCAACAAAAGGATCTGGAAAGTAAAGTTGCATTTTCAAAAGTCACATACAAGCCTGAATCCAATCCACTTACACTGTGCTTGGCACTGTGGAAAATTTTAACCACTATCTGAAGCTCTGTAAGTGATGATCAACTTAATTATTGAATGAACTCCTTCAGAACACCCCAGGGTGGCCAGACACAGATGCAGCAAGTCTCTCAAGGAAACCAGTCCTTACGAGATGCTGAATCTAATGCTGCAACTCAAGGTCTTCAGACAGTTTGAACAAGTTTCAGATAGGCATCAAAAGCTTACGATGCTTACCAAGGCTACTGAATGCATTGAGGCTAACATTCTCCATAGGAGAGTAGGCAGAAGTTTAACTATTATTTGCAGAGTGGACATTTTAACACCATTCAGTACATAATTTAAGGGCAGTACCTTTTAAGATATGTTTACTAATAATCATTTCTATTACTCATATGATCTAGAGGTATCAGTTATCCTCACATATCCTTTGCTTTATACACAAAACAGTGGTGTTCAAAATACCGATATCCAGATACAGAATATATTTTTAGATACTGAATATATTTTTATTGGTAGACCATTTCACCAGATCTACAGAAGTGCCACTTAGACCTTTACTACTTTACATTAAAAAAGGAGAAGAAAAAATTACAACTCACTGAAATTCTCTTACACTCAATTATAGCATTATCCTCCAATGTCTGTTTCTGCTTAATAATTTTTTCCCTTCAGTAAGCCAGAGACTATAGGAGGAGAAAGTGGTAGCCAGAAAAACCTCCTGAAAAGGAGAAGCCAAAATACTTCTGACCAGTTGAAGGAGGAAGACAAAAGGAAAATGATGGGGTTGCCATAAACAATATTACATTAGGCATAGGAGCATTTGTACAGTCTCCACCCCCACCCCTCCCCACACACACACACACCCCTCCACCCCCCAAGTCCCCTTCTCAGCATCTCTAGATCACTTTATGGAACTCTAGAAGTGTATTTCAGGCTCCTAAGTGTACCTCAAGCTATACTTCAGTAATCTTACCAACACACAAATATACGATGTTGATCTTAAAAAGGCTGTATTTGGCAGATCTAAGGGAGGTAAATCCCCATGGCATTCAATTTAGTTCCAACTCAGTCAAACTTTATGCTTCTTAATGGAAACTTAGCCAGCATAAGGAATGAATAAAGGATACCCAGCATTATATCTTCTCAGAGAGACTGAGCAAGCCCTTGAACCTTACCACTGCTCCACTAGAGTCAATGAAAAGAGAGCAGCATGGGAGAGAAAAAGCAGAGCTGAGCATTGAGCCTGTGAACAAGGATGCTTTCCAAACAAAGCCTTTGTCCTGACTCAGACCAGTGATATCACCCAAATGGTGATATTTTTGGAATAGTAAAAAACCCACTTCTGATCAGTCATAACACAGTTTAGTAACAATGGGATGACTAATGTAATTGTCATGTTAGAAACACTCACAGCTGTCTTTTTCTTGACTGATCTGTCACTGACAGTGTCCCAAAACACTTTTAGTCAGATTTTCCTGCAGTAGGTAGCATAATTGGTAGTGCATTAGCCACTTTACATTACTACACATTTTAATATTAAGTGAAATAAGTAGGTCATTGAGCAATGTTATTTTTAGATTTACTTGTAATATTCAGAGGAGACTTGGAACATCTTCACTTATAAAGATACATACTTCTATGTCACTGCTATCAATTAGAGATTTTCCAAGTGCGTACAATTATTATAATTATTAGTATTTATAATAAGCTGATGATTAAACTGGTGATATTTTTGAAATGGCAACCCCCCCCCCCACCTCCAATCAGTCATACACATGCAGAATGGGAACATCAGGATGACTCATGTTGGAAACACACAAAACTGTCCTATTTCTTGACTTATCTTTAACTGACATTCTTTCCCAAAATACATGCAGTTGGAGCTCCCTGGTACTACTAGATTTCAGAAGAAGAATGCAAGAAGAATCTTACAGCTGAGACACCAGCATGGAACACAGGAGATTTGAATTCAATACCCAGCTATGCGATGGATTTCCAATTACCTCAGCAAGTCAGTTACTCTCCTACTGTGGTATATTTGCCTTTAGTAAAATAAAACTTCTACTGTTTCCTACCCTATGTCTGGCTGGTCTGTTCATGTTCTGGTTCACTTGTTAGAGAGGCATGGGAGAGATCACTAAATCATACACCCATGGCACTAAAGGATCCCTAAAGCATAATCAAGCATAGTGAACATGGACTATACCTGACACCATTCTACTTAACTAAATCTAACTTTATTAACACATTACATGTATTAATAATTTCTACGTAGAGAGAAAAACACTTAGTTCAATGGTCTCATCCAATCCCAGATGTTACTCCACTTCACAGAAAAGATGGCCAATCCGTTCCTGAAAGTAGAGGGTGGTCATCTGTGGGTAATGGCTGTTTTTCAGTTCAGATGTTGTTGGACAATGACATGCACCCATCTTCCTTATTGTCCCTGTTCTATGCTTTTTCTTTAACTTTAATCCTCTGATGACTCTTTGTTTCCAGGTACCATTGATTGGTTTCCCTCTGATCATCACACTATTCATGTTTTTATCCTGTCAGTATATTCCTTTGTTCCAACAAACCTATCATATACACACATCTTTGTCTTACCTGTGTCTTAATTTGGGCATGCCCCAGATTCCTAATTTGGTCTGTTCAAAACTGGAAATTCCAAGGTCTCTGCAGTTGTGTCTAATTGGTCACCACTTCTCACTGTTGGCACTGGATTTATGACCCAGATACCTTGTCTCGGGCAGACCCAAGCCTTCAGACTGACCACAACCTCTCCATTCAATAATAGGCAAATTGTATTGATATACAGTGATAGCAGATCAAAATAATGCAAACAGTTCTATATCTATCTGCCAGTCCTAGAGCTGTCATCAGAGGGAAGGTACATCTGGCCAGTACATGAGCTTCACTCTGAGGTCCTCTCTTGAATGTCAGATGTCAGCAGCCTGGGCGCCCCCCCCCCCCCCCCCCCCCCCGTGGGGTGGGCGAGACAGGCTGGTGGTATGCCCTCCAACCATGGTGGCCTCAGGTGCCTTCTGTCCATGGTGCCTTCTGTCCTTTGCTGCTCTGAAATTCCTCCTTTTGTATCCTTTTCTCCTCCTGTGTTGACTCTTCATCACTGGCCATCACTGATTGGTATGTCTGATGTCATCATACTGTTCACGTTCTGTCCTGTCAGCATATTCCTTTGTTTCACAAGCCCATCACATGCACACATCCTAATTTGGGCTTTCCTAGTCTTCTCCTAATTTGGTCTGTTCCCCAGAACCAAAAATCCCAAGGAGTCTGCAACTGGGCAGTGTGACCTGGTGCCACCTTATCTCACGTTATGGAACAGTGTGGTATACGTCTTTAATTTCCCAGCCTATGTGTCTGCTTGCTGCTTTCCTGTCAGACAGTGGGCCTTGAGGAAACTTTCAGAAACGGGCTTTTAGAAATCAATTAAACCTTGCTGTCACCCTGGACCACTATTCTAATGCATAACTACTTTACCTACAAGCCAATTCCCAAAAGCAAACTGCTAAATACAACTTTCTAGCCATCAATCACCTTTCATTAACATATCCAATCATGTCATCCCTCTGATTCAGTCAGTTAATACCAAGTTCAGTTCATTTGAGCTAATAACAAGGTCACTACTATACACACCTATGATGATAACACTGGAACATAAGCTGCCTGTGAAAGGCTAGCTGATACTGCTGACACAAAATGCAAAGGAGAATTAAAATAATAATGAGGCTATACAAAAACTTAAGCAATCGTTAAGTAAGTGTAGCCTGGGTACACCCAGCAGTGCCCTGTCCTCCAATGACAGTGGTGGTGGTCAGGCAGGGTGCTGAGGAAGGGGTCAGATACTAGAGTGGCTTCCTCTCCTCTCTAGAGCTAGGCCAAAACCAAATACTTAACTATGTACAATTTAGTACAAGAATAAATACAGATGCTTAATATAAAACACAGAATATTTACAAGGCTTAACATATAATACTATATACAATATTCCACAATTCACATATACTACCAAATATGAACCAAATAACTTACAACCTATACAACACAATTAACACATAGTTAATTGGGATAGTAACTTAACCATAATATTTCTTTAAACCTTTACAAATAACAATACCCATATATACATTGAGACATTAAAACACATAAACCATATAAACCCCCTTAAAAATCCCTCTACCCATATAGCCCTTAACACAACAACCTCAAAATAGGGAGTGCACTCAGCACCTCCCCGGGGGGTTTCCCTGAAGCCCCTCCCCTTTAGGGCCCTGGGATGTGGACATACCCCTCCCGCAATGGAGGGTGGAGGTTGCAGACCCACCTCACCTGTGTCAGCCTCCCCGGCAGGGCCCACTTCCCCAGTAAATCATGCTTCCTCTCTGGAGAAGTCAAGGCTCATCCTCTGTTGTCCGATCCCACAAGAGCCTCTCCCCTGTGATGCCTTTGGCTCTCTTCAACGGCCCGGCACCCTGCACTGAGCACCCAGGCCTCTCTCTCATGGGAGCCAAGCCTTCGCAGGCTCCAACTCCCATGTCTGACACCGGGGGGGTCTCCCCTTTCCCAGGCCCTGCTCTGGGCACCGGGGATCTGTTAGTTAAAAGTGAAGCTGCACTATGGGGCTCTGGTCACTCAGCCTAGGGCCACGGCTAACGTGAGCAGCCACGAGCAGCTTCCAAGGCGGTTCTCCATGTGCCGACCTGTGCACCAGGTGAGGCTCAAGCAGCCGCGAGCTGCTCCCAAGGCCAGCTCTCCATGTGCTGATCTGCACACTGACTGCCGAGCCGCTTGCTGGGTTCGCAGACTCAAGCTGCCTCAAGTGGCTCGTAGACTGCAGCCACAGTGCCTCTCACAACATGCCATCTGTGTGATTTCAGTCTCTAGCTGTTTCAACTCTGAATGCTGAATTTCTGGTAAGACAGGAGGAGGCAAATAAGGCCCATCACCCTTTATTTTGGCTATTCTTCCTGTCACTAAATAAGGTGTTAAAAATGGAAGACCACAATCATATCACTGCAAAAAGACAATCATTTCTCTAATCAAAGGTTTAGTATAGTTGGTTGCTCCTGAGATACTGGGTTTTCACCATCCAAGACTATTATTATTGAAAATCCTGCTAAGCAATGTGACTTGTTTTAATTTCTTTCCCTCAAAGGTCTCTACAGATGGCCTCGTGGCACTAACAAAGCTTTGCTTTCCAGATGAAGGATGGGGAAAATATCTATAAGTGTTTGGAAGCTGCCAAGCACATATTAGAATCAGAGTACAGGATGTCACAGAGGCATTATCTGCATTCATTTGGGAAGGCCTATATGTGTACTCCCATGTAACATTCTTTTACCACTCTGTATCACATATGTGTGTAGGCTGTGGGCTCCATGTCCTAGCAGTCCATTTGAATCTGCTATTCACCTCCCCAGGACTTGGGTTGGCCATTCCTTCTATAGCCATTAGGGAGGAAGGGATTTGGCTTAGGAGTCACTACAAAGTTGCCATGAATCAGTCAGGTTTACAAGCAATTGCTTCATGCCTGTCCCCCATCCCATGTGCCCACACCAGTCCCTCATTCTCTAATCACAAACCTTTTTTTTCCTGTAGACTCTGGCTGATCCACAACAAGGCTCACAGAGGCCACCAACCAAGGCTGCTCCCATAGCTCAGACTTTTGGCCTGTTTTGCCCTTTCATCACAAGTGCTTTCTGATATTTCAGGAATTGCTATTCCCAGTGCACAAGAGGTGGCAGCAAAACATCTGTCAGGATTTCCTGACAGTTCTCCAGCTACCCAGAGTTCTGTCACAGTGAAGAGCCCAGTTTGCTTCATTTCCCTCTCAGTCACAGCCTTAGGAGACACCAGTTCTCACAGCACTCCTTACTAATCTGTGGAGTAAGACTCCATGCTGTGAATGAATCTCTTCATTTCCCTGCTTCCTTTCACACACAGCACCATGTCCCTGAACACCACAGCACCAACGGCCTCTTCCATGAGCAGGAGGGATGCTATAGCCTAATTCCACCTATTTTGTTGAGCTAGTCTAGTCCCATTAACTGTGGCACCCCATTTCATACTTTGGATCACATTATCTGTGTGTGCCCTCTTCATGCATTTAATGGAACTCTATTGGATCTCCACAATACCCCATGAGGTAATGAGCTGGCTGCAAAATTTTGACATAAAACTGTGAATATATTTCTCCTTGCTTTGTGATCACTGTATCATCATATGCTAAATAAAAACAGATCATCCATTTTGTTCTACATTAAGTAGACCCTGTTGCTGAGCAGTGGCCTCTTTCTTGCACACAGCTGTGGAAAGGGGTATAAGCAGGTTGCCTCTCCTGTGGGCTTCTCCAGGCAGAGTTTGCTCCATGAGGAGCTCCTCAGCCAGTCCACACCAAAAAAATAGTCTTTAGACAAACAAACAAAACCCTGTTGTCTTGTCCTGGACACTCGGGGCAAGGGACATCGTAGCTATGGCCCTGAAGTTTGACCCTTCTGTGCAGCAAGCGGTTCAACCCACTACTTGTCTATGGCTTGGAGCTGTTCCCTCCTAGTTCTCTGCCCTTTTGCTCTTCTCTCTGGGGTTTTTAAGCTCCCAGTGAACCATTCTCTTATCAGCAGCCTCCCCACAGCTACAGCTACTCAACAGACCCAGCTGCCCCCTCTTAAAAGATAGTGTATCCTGTTATAGATGTACAGAAACAACCCATCATCTTTCATGATGAACTGTCTGATCATAATCAGGCAACTAGAACGCTGAACATGAGCCAACAGTGTGCCTTGGTTGTGATGATTGGATGCAGGTGTCACCAGGGATGTAGTCTTTCTGGACTTCAGCAAGGCCTTTGACACTGTCTCCCACCCCATACTCATTAAAAAACTAAGCGACTGTGGCATTGATGCCTACACAGTCAGATGGATTGCAAATTGGTTGAAGGGCCATACTCAGAGGGTGGTGGTGGACGAGTCATATTCAACCTGGGGGGAAGTGGGCAGCGGAGTCCCCCAGGGCTTGGTCCTTGGGCCCGCACTGTTCAATTTCTTTATCAGCAATTTGGACGATGGGGTGAAAAGCAACCTGTGCAAATTTGATGATGATACCAAAAGTTGGGGTGAGGTGGGCACGTTAGTAGGGAGGGAAAGACTGCAGTGAGACCTGGATAGGTTGCAGGGGTGGGCTAACAAAAACAGGATGCGTTTCAGTACGGACAAGTGCAGGGTGCTGCACTTGGGCAGTAGTAACCAGCAGCACACTTATAAGATGGGAAACTCCCTTCTTGAGAGCATGGAGGCAGAAAGGGATCTTGGAGTTACCACTGACTACAAGATGAACATGGGCCGACAATGCGAGGTCACAGTCGGCAGGGCCAACCGGACCCTATCGCGTATCCACAGATGCATCTCAAGTAGGGCCAAAGAGGTGATCCTCCCCCTCTACGCGACACTGGTTAGGCCACAGCTGGAGTACTGTGTCCAGTTCTGGGCACCCCACTTCAAGAGGGATGTGGACAACATTGAGAGGGTTCAGAGGAGGGCCACCCACATGATCTCAGCAGGGCAGACCCTACAATGAGAGGCTACGGGACCTGAACCTGTTCAGCCTTCACAAGAGAAGGCTGAGGGGGGACCTGGTGACCACCTATAAACTCACTAGGGGGGACCAGAAGGGTTTGGGGGAAACCTTGTTTCCCCTAGCGCTCCCCGGGATAACAAGGAATAACGGCCACAAGTTGTTGGAGAGTAGGGGTCATTTGAGCCCAGTTTTCTTCCTGCCCAGGCAGGGGGTCGGACCTGAAGATCTACAAGGTCCCTTCCGACCCTACTTCTATGATTCTATGAAGGCTAACAGCATACTGGACTGTATTAGTGTGAGCGTTGCCAGCAGATAGAGGGAAGTTATTATTCCCTTCTATTTGGCACTGGTGAGGCCACATCTGGAATACTATGTTCTGTTTTGGGCCTCCCCCCCCGCCCCCATGGAAAGGATGTGGACAAATTGGAGAGTATCCAGCAGAGGGCAACAAAAATGGTTAGAAAGCTGAGGCACATGACATCTGAGGAGAAGTTGAGGGAACTGGGCTTATTTGGGCTGCAGAAGAGAAGCCTGAAAGGGGATTCAATAGCAGCATTCTGCTACCTGAAGGGTAGTTCCAGAGATGATGTAACTAGACCAGGGGTGGTCAAAATAGCAGATCCAGCTTGTGGCTGGACTCCATTTCCCAGCAATCCCTGCCCATGCTGCTCCTGGCTGGTCTCCGTGGAGCCCCCAGGAGCAGTGGGGCTGTGACAGCGCAAGGCTGCAGAACCCAGCCCTGCATCGTCATGTCCCCACCGCTCCTAGGATATCCATAGAGATCAGCCAGGAGTGGCATGGGCACAGTGGGGAGCTGCACTGGGGCTGGGGCTGGGATTTTGTGGCAGTGACAGCACAGTATCAGAGCCAGGACAGACAGTTGTAATCCAATGCCTGCATGCCCCTGCCCATGAAACCTGCATTTGTCCCAGGGGTGTGCAGGAAACAGATTACAGCTCTGCTCTGGCCCAGCCCTCTCCCCCCCCAGAACCTGGGGTCTCCCCAGCCCTGCCCCCTCAGTCTTGCTCCATGTTGCAGCCCCATCCCAGCTACCTGCCTGCATGCCCTGTCCGGACAGGTCCGACCCCTGGTGGTTGGGGCAGGACAGACAGGCCAGGGTTCCCAGGCAGTGGGGTTGGCTCTGGCAGCAGCAGCCAAAAGGAGCTGCTGCTGCAGGAGATCCTGGGTAATGGAGTCCACCACAGGCCCAAACTGCCCTGCAGGCCAGACTTTGCCCACCCCTGAGCTAGTATCTTCTCAGTGGTGGCAGATAGAGAGCAAGCAGCAATGGTCTCAAGTCACAACAGGGAAAGTTTAGGTTAGCCATGAGAAAAATCTCTCTCACTAGGAGGGTAGTAAAGCACTGGAACAGGTTACCCAAAGAGGTTTTGGAATCTCCACCCTTGGAGGCTTTTAAAACTCAGGTAGACAAAGCCTTCACCGAGATGATATATCTGCGGATGTTCCTGCTTTGAGCAGGAAGTTGGATTAGATGAGCTCCTGAGGTCTAATTAGGAAAACCTAATTTTCTATGATTCTATGATATTGTACCCTCCCTAGTAAACAATGACAATGGAAGTCAACAGTTTGGCCCGGTTAGGAGAGGATCAATTACCACGTTATTGGCATTAGCTTTCTATAATCTTTTATATCCTTTCTTCATAACATCCTCTACATTCCTAGGGCCAGATTCTCCCCTCCATTCCCCTCCCCTGAGCCCCCAGCCTGAAGTCCCATACTTAGACTGCTGAAGCAATCAGTGTTGCTTGGACCCTTTGCTGCTCGGCACTACTCTTGTTTCCAATTCTGTGAAGCTTTGCAATAGGTCACACAGCTATGTGTGCATTAAGTTTAGTACTTGGATAACCAAGTACTAAATCAATGCAAAGTAACACACACTATTATGCAGTACTGCCAGTGCACAGATTTTTTCAGACACTAAGTTTGCAATAGCCTAATACTACTGCGCAGTAGGGATGTGCGAAGTGGGCCCTATTCAATTCAGATTTGTCCCGAATCAGGGACAGTGATTCAGTTCATTGATTTGGATCACTGTCCCTGATTTGATTCAGCTGAATCCGAATCTGAAGATTCAGTGCTGATTCAGACATAGACACAGCTTTTCTATGCATCTCAAGGTACTAGCACAGGAGTGTGGGGGTGCCCTCCAAGTGCTCAGCAGTGAACCCAGAAGTGGATCATAAGTACTTTCGGTCCACTTCTGGGCTTTCCAGGAAGCACGCCCCCTCCCCCCTCTCCTGCACTCCCTGACTCTACAATCAGCTGTGGGGTGCCCCCGCCCCATACCCAGGAGGCACCAGTCACTGAGCCAGGGGGGGCTCCCCATGTGATCCCTGGTGGACCTGGAAGTGCTTCTGGTCCACTTTCAGGTCTGCTGCTGAGCATGCTGGATAGTGGGACACTCCATGCACCCCAGCATCACAGCACTCACAAACCATTTGCTACCTAGATTTATGTAGAAAAAACATTTAAAGCTGTGTCTATGTCTGAATCTCCGAATATTTCCGAATTGATTCGGAGGGCTCCAATTCAATTCGGAGAGATTAAAGGATCCTCTGATTTGATTTGGATTCGGAGATTTGGCCACCAAATTAGGCCAAATCGCTGCCAAATCAAACTAGGGACTGAAGCTTCACACAAACCTACTGCACAGTAACGTATTAGTATGGGTTTTGTCCAGAACCCTTTTACACAGTGTTATTAGGCTACTGCACAGTTAGCATCTCGTGTAGATATACCTCCTGTACATGCTAGAGAATATTCTCTTTTCTAAGTAATCAGTGCTTATTTTTATGGACTGAAGAGAAAGTACAGGAGGTTCTTCAAGGACAGAGCAGTGAAATCTCTCCTAATCACCTATCAGCATGCTGTGCACAGAATGAAATTATTTCTCTATCCTGGTCCTTGACATTTTTTTTTTTTTAGTGCCAAGAGAAACAGCAAATGGGCTTAAGGGCAGCTCCTAATGAAATGTACGTGAGAGTACCAGACACTGATAAGAGTTTTCATCACCTTGGTAAAAACAGCAGTCAAAAACCTCAGCTATTTTGCAGTACAGTTGCAACATGATACTGGGTGTTTATTTTATTTTTCAATGCACTGAATGTGCCAAAAGTTCCTAGATGCAGGTAAATAATTGACAAAGCCACAACTTAAATCACATTCAAAACAAACTTATCTAAAGAGAATTCAATCCTTTGGCCTTCTTCCACTTTACCTCTAACCTTTAAAGTAAAATCTTAGTTGAAAAAAAAAGGGAGGGGGGAGGAGTTGCCCATGATCTGAAGGTCACAAAACCAAATGGAACCAAATGTGGGAATGTCATTATGTAAATAAATGAACATACAATTCTAGGGGTGTTAAAAGTGATCTCCTCATCTTACCTCACAGATATGGGAAAGAAGATCACCCCTTATGTAGCCAGGACCTCAACCACTTCACTCTTCACAGAATAAAATAACAGATAACTAAATGTACCCAATACACTCTAAGTTTGCCTTGCTTGGAAAACAAACATAATATGCTTCATGTGAGAAATGCAAAGAAGTAGCCGGGCACATTTTATATGTATGTTGAAATTTGACTTAGCCTTCAAGTACCATGCAAAGTAGATTATACTGCAGAGCCATCATTTAGTTGATTCATACTACCTCCCTGTATGAAGGTTAGTGACAGACCCTTGCTCAAGAAATCATCTCTATACCTACTTTATTCTTCTTCTTCTTCTTCTTTTAAAAGTGTTTACCTGAAATACTACATTTTACAAAAGATATCAAAGAACATTGTAATAAGTCATTCCCACCAATACCCAAGTCTCTGGATCTAATATAGAGGCTCAGTTGCTGTTTTGATTGATGACATCCTTGTGTTAATGGATGAAGCTCAGATGACAGAGATGGGTACATTTAGCTTGATGACCTGTTGGTAAGCATAAAGAGCTGTCAATACAACAAGTCATCCTAAATTGGTTTATAGAATTGACAGATAAATCCATCCTTTTATTTTGTGCGAAGTAATTTTTCTTTTTGACCTCAAATATCCAGATTTGATGACCTGCAGTTTGTTTGCTAATGGTTTGTTTATTCTTCTAGTCTTCTGCTGACCAGTGGATGGGGGAGGGGGGAGACAACTAAATTTTTGGGGTAGTCAGTCAAGAAGGTAGCAGTTTTTAGTGGGTGGGGAGGTGTCATGGGTGACATTGTGCAGCACACTATGTTCTTGGGGATTTTGCATAATAAGACCAAACCCAGCTTGATTTTCAGATCCTAGTAGATATTCCAGAAATATGTTTTCACTTGTAAATTAATAGGATATGAAAATCATTGAGTGAAAGAAGTGTAGAGGTATGGCATTCCATTATACTTTTAAAGGCATTCGTCAAACTAGAAATGCACTGATTAATAACAATGGCTGGACTTCCGTCCCTCTCCAAAGCAACATTTTTCCTAATACTTGTCAGAAGATATTATACATGTACCATATGGTCCTGTGAACATCCGTATCACAAAGCAACCTATGTTGGAAGCAGAAAACATCAGTATGAGGCCGCCCAGGAGTTTCCATCTGATCTGCTGCTGCAGGGGTTGGAGAAGGAGCAATAACAATAAAGAGAGAGCCGTGAGTGGTGTTTAATGTTTTCCAATGGATTGTACACATTAGAAACAGTAATTAATTATTTGGTTTATAATGCTTTAGGGAATGACTGTCCGACAAAATAATGTAAGTAATTTAAATTTGCAATAAAGTTTAAGTGCGAAGGCATTTTGTGGCAGCATACAGCAATGATTTGCCAGAGGAAAAAAAACATTGTTATTACAACCACATCCAGATAATCCATAGGAAAAGCAATATCAAGTCCATAAGTGATTTGATTACATTTTCTTACTATACAATAGCATACAAAGGTATATGCAAATGCAAACACCCTTAATTATACAGTATAGAATACCAAGGGACCAAATCTGGCACACTTGATCTCAAAAAAATCTTTTATCAGAGATACAAAACTAACCCTTATATTCAGAATACATTCCTCTCCAACAATCATAATTATTTATTATTCTTATTACTACATGCTTCCCCCTTTTAAAAATGCTCGTGTTGCTTAACCCAAGGCACTGGACAAAATTAAAAATTAGATCCATGAAATAGCCTAGACAAAAAATTGGTGTCTTTGCCCAAACCTCCCTCACTAAGCTTTCTGAACATCCTTTCACAGTATCTGATGATGTGAGTTTCAGGTCATGAAAGTTTGTGTTATATATATCTGCTTTGGTTAGCCTGTTAGGTGCATAGCTATCCTGCCTTTTACCAAACCTCCTACACAGTCTTATGAAATGGCCAAAAGTGTTTGAGGACTACCAAGATTTAAAATGAATGCCCCTCAATCCATTATTGCAAAGCCCTTGAGCCTCCCCTTCTAGAAAAGCTAGCAGAAGAATAAGTTATACAGTAAGCCCTGTAGGTTAATAAATCTAGGTCTTGTCAAACAAGGTGGATCAGTGAATTCTGGTGACCAAGACCTCTGAGAATGCTTTCCAGGATGTTATCTCCTATCCTATGCCAAGGTGGTCCTAGCTCAAGTGCCTCTAAGGACTCCAGCTACCAACGTACAACACAAAGGTGACTTTTTAGGTTGGCAGGTTCCAAAACTCATAGACCTCCACAGGTCAAAAGATCTAGAATCCAGGGAAAACTTTACAGGACAAACACGTCAGAATAAATTCCACATACAATAATCAAACAGTGCAAATATCAAAGCACTAGAGCAAGGTGATTTCTGATTGCAGCAGACCCAGCATGCAGCTTCATTCTGAACTATACTAAGGATCTGAATGCCTTTAAGGCACAGACCCAGTGCAACAGTGTAATCTCAAGTGGCAAGGATTAAATCTGCATTCAAAAGGAAAGGCTGCACCCTCCTTGCTAGTAACAGATGGTAGAAATGCTACCTCTGCTTTCAGGTGAGGTAAGGAAGAAACAAAGCTGCAAAATTACCCAGCCAAAGGAAAGGCAGAAATTTCTTCCTCTGAAGCAGGTGAAGTGTGGGCCAACAAACACCTGGGAGTCTTGTATCTACACAAGGTCGAAAGTAGAAAAATACTTAGTGTCAGTTCTTGGCAGTATTTCGGAAACCACTATTTTAGAAAGGTAGAGTGACTGATATTAAGATACTCTGGGCACATCTACATGTGCCCCTATGGTGCTGTTGTTGCTGCATTTTCATTTAGTACTTCCTTTTGGAAGTACTAAATGATGGTGCAGTAACAGCCCATACTGTACCATGAGCACTACACGTGGTTATTTTAGCTGCTACACTGCCATAGCAATGTGCTATACTGAGGGAGCGCATGGCTACGGTGACGTAGCTGAAGCATCACATTTTTTGCCCGTGGAGGCTACATTGAGGTAGTACATTGCTACAGCAATGTAGCGTCACGTGTAGACGCACCCTCTGAGTAACACAGCTCATTGCTTTAGCTGCCCAGCCGTAAACCATTTGTACATGAAGCCCACAAGCTCCTGGAAGAAATTGGGAATGCTAAACCAAATCCATGGGCAGCAACAGAGTGGGCCAACTGCTGGAAAAGGTCAGACCTATTCCTACAGCATTTCATACTGACACCAAAGGAGTCCCCCAATGGGCACAACCTTGACAGAGTAGCAAACGTTAAGTTGAACAGACTGAGATCTGGATAAGAGTGCTTCAAAACAACACTTCACAAGATTAACATCTTGGACTCACCCCTGTGTAAATGCGGTATCCAACAAACAGCACAGAACTTAATCAGAAGCTGCAATCTTTACAAATGTTCAGATTTGGTAGATGGATTCTGCACATTGAGTGGTAATACTAGACAGCGGCTCATAGATTTGGAAGTTGATATATGACACCATACAAAAGAAGCAGTAGCACAAGTACTAAAACACTGCAAATACTCTGGCTGCTTACAGACATTTTTTTTAAAAACCCAAAACAAACTTTACTGGAAGCAGCATCACATTGGTTCAACCCAGCTCTGTAGCATCTGTATAGATTGGGCACTTCAGCAGGGCTTTTTGGCACTTTTATCTAATAGCTGATTCAATCAGCTGTTCAATTCTATTAGCTGATTCAATTCTATTAGATAAAAGTGCCAAAAAGCCACACTAAAGTGACTAATCTATACAGGTGTTGGGCAAGCCAGATCCAACTAACACGATGCCTCTTCTGGGCATGTGCTGGGTTTGGCATGGGAGCATGCAGAGTTTAAAGTAAAGCATTGTTTTTTTGGGGGTTTTAAAGTTTGTAACCAACCTCTGATTCTAGTCCTTTCCTTGTTAATTGTAAAGATCATCTAAAATGCTCCTGTTGTCTGTAGGCTCTGCAAAGTGGATTGTTTTCTACATTCAAGACTTCCTGCCTATAACAATCAAGACAAAATCACTTATTTTTGCTCCAGTGTTATCTTCTCCCCCTAAAATTTGCATTGTAAACTGCAAAAAGCCTTAACCACAACCACTGAATTAAACAGAAGGGGCTGGAATGTGCTTTCCAGATATATGCAGGAAGAGGCCCAGTCTAGGAGAGCCAGGGAATGCCAATTCCTCTGACTTCCCTATTCCCAGAGAAGAAGCTCAGCAGATGCATGACAGTCAGTGACTTGCAGGTTGTGGGACAGTGACTGGCAGGAGGAAACTATGCTATTGTAAGAGACAGCACAAGGGATGGTGTGGAGGCTTCCCTTACCCATGGACTTTCAGCCCACTTAGGTGAATGACCACTCTATTCATGACATTGCACGAGCGTCTGGAACTGGAGGCATGTGATTCTCTCATAATGACTTCACAGCATTTCCTTTGCTCTCTTGGCTTGCAGCTGAGCAATGGGTTATTTTCACAACATTTCTTATGGATGGTTCAAAATCCTGAAAAGTCAGTGTAAAAAAAGCCTCTTTTAAAAGGTTGTAAACACGGAAGCTAAGCTTAAAAATAACGATTAGATTAAATGCTTCAGTTTAGCCTTTCAGAATGGATTTGTGTATACAAACTCTTTGCATTCCTACCACTGCATTTCCTGGCTATCGTTTTTCAATTACTCTTATGTCCACTAAAATGTTCTAATACAATGGTCCAGAAAATGGTATTTTCCAAGGACTATTCCAATGAAAACTAAAACTATTTCAGTTGTGAAAAAAAGTTTCAAGCATTGGTCTTCAAGCATGTCCTGGAACAGGCTACCCAGAGAACTTGTGGATTCTCCATCCCTAGAAATTTTCAAGAGCAGGTTAGATGGGCACTTGGCTAGGGGCCTTTAGTCACAGATGATCCTGCCCTAAGCAGGAGACTAATCTACATAACCTCATAAAACCCCTTCTAGACCTACTTTCCTGTGATCTGAAAAAGTTCTAGTTTTTATCTAAAACCTTTTAACAAAGCAAGATTTTCAGGTTTTAAAACAAAAATGTTGCCCTTTTTAAATAGGAAAATCTGGAAAAAATTTTAATGGAAAATGGAGTTTTGGAAAGAGGCTTAGCATTCCTATGGAAAAATTGCAACCAGCTCCACCCTCTAGCAACCCTCATTTTTAAGTACTGTTACACGTGACATACCCAGTCTCCTGAAGTCCTTGTTCCATCGATACTCCCACTGATATAAACTGGAGGATTTCTTTCAATAAAGATATCTAACATAGCTGTAAAAAAAAAAAAGTTCATGAAAAATACATTGATGGATTAAAAAAGACAACTAAACATTGACTAATCAACAGGAGAGTAATGTTTTTCCCCCTACGCTCCTTGTCTGTGGCAATGCAAGTTCTCATCTGGTGCAGACCTTTGGAGAGTCATCATTATCCTGCCTTGTAAAGATTCCCATATTTCATGGCCTGCTCTTCCTGTCTCCTGCAATTTCTTCACAGCCAATTTATCAAGTTACACTATTTTAGTGACGGTACTCTCGACAAGTATTCCTTTTTTTCCCCAAGCAGACATACACCAGCAGGCACCACATACTTCATTAAAGAACTGATTTTCCAAACATTTTTGCACATGAGTAATTTTATTCACATGAGCAGCCCCACTGATGACAAAGGACTATTTGTGTGTGCATGGAAATTTGCAGGATCAGGCTAAAATGCTGCTTACAGATGGGGAAAACCCTCCCAAAAAAGAGCGCTTCAGTTTCACCTTGGCATGCCCCTGCACCAAAAGCAGAGCATACCTAGAAGAGGAATTGTGTCAGTCTGACCCAGCTCACCCAGCATCTGTATAGCTATTAGATAAAAGCACCAAAAAGCACCAATGAAGTGCGCAAGCCATACAGACACTGGGGAGCTGGGTCAAACTGACACGATTTCTCTTCCGGTAAACCGCTATTATTTGGGAGGGGGTTTCCACATCTGTAAGCAGCCTAAGTGATCAAATATATATGCCAAACCTCTTGCACATATGTTGGCTATTGTACTTTGGCTCTGTTTTCCTTTAATCTCTCCCTTTTGGTAAATCTACAAAGGAAATCTGGGTAACCTATTAAGAAGTGACTACTGCTTTAAGGGCAGGTGACAAGGGGAATGCTTTCAAGCTTAATAAAAGACCAGTGTTTGACACCACTCAGTACAGAAGAAAGATGGAAGGAATCCGTGGTCTACTAGTGACACCCAGCTCTGACAGTGTATAGCTCATGGCTGCTTTTTTTCTCTTGACTCATCTCTTCCTTCAGTGTTTTTCTTTTGGTTTTGCTGACAAATACTAGCCAATCAGTACTGTGGGATATAATTTCTGGAATGAGTATCCTTAGTTACTATCAAACTGGCAGCTTTGTTTCTGTAGAACAGAGATGTACCTGGGCACTTCTATACCCTTGGTGGTGGCAGTGCATGGGGCCTTTTAGCTATGCTAATGGTGTAGAAATTGATCATTTATAAAGAACTGAAATACACCGGGGGTCATACAGCACATAGGGAGCCATGGCATTAGGTCTCATTTATATGTTGAACCTCAATAGTCTTGTGCCGGGTACTCAGATGTGAAAGGCCATGAGGCATTTTAGCAATTCAGGCATTCTTTGTCACTGCTAAAATGAATATCCAGAAAGAGAGAGCCAGGATGTTTCAGGAAAATATATTATTCTCATTCCACCAGATAAAATGCAAAAAGGGAAAGGGACCCAAGGACAATGCTGACAAAAGACAAACTATTATGCAGTTCCCTGTCTTTTTGGCACGCAACATTAAAGAGACTGCCCATTACTTCCACAGCTTACCTCAGGAGCAGAAAGGCGACTTGTTGCCACATTTAATCACTAATCTTGGAAATGAAGCAAAATTAACCAAACAGCATGCTACCCTACCTTTGCCATTCTGAATATTTCATATCTTTGTGTTTAATGCCTGAGTTAAGGCCTTCAATGCATACTGCAATCCATTTTGTTAAAATCACCCCTGCCCAGGTCAATTTTTGGAGTTGTCTATAGCTAAATAATGAAGTCCATAGTCCAAGGTACAATACTAAAGCTGAAATAGAAAAAAGTTTGCACAACTGCAACTTTGTTGTGCCTCCATCACATTGCTATCAAGCTGCCACTTCAACAAACACTAAATTACCAATTTGCTGTAAATCCTTCCATAGACTTCAAGTCATTTTGCAAGAGTAAGCTCTGTTCCAACTCCATTTCCTTCAGTGTGGGGTGGATTGGACTCTGAGACAGTAACATCATGGGTATCTTGCATGTTCACCACCAATTTAATTCAGCCATATCTAGGATAGGACACAGTAGCCATTACAATGGTATCAGTAATTGTCTATGGTCAGGAGATCAAGAATGCTTTAAAGTCCAATGCTTTAAAGGGATCTAGTCAATAAAAAAGCTTTTAACCTCGTATTAGAATTTGGTGTGGAGATGGGGCACACATCCTTGATACCACAGAATGTGCCACAAGATCATCAGTAGCCAAGTTCTTGATTTTCAAGTCTCTATCAAAGGTTTAAAAAAATCATTGGATTTTTGAGCAGCTGTTTTCATGCCCTCTCAACAAATCAGTTCATGTGACAGTGGTTGAAGCTATTTGGTAGCATGCCCCATTAAAAAATGCACAGAAAGCTTCCCCCAGATTATCCTTTAGACTGAATATCTTCTTTCTGCTTTTGGATCAGAATACCCAACTGCAGCTGTTTGCCATGAAGGCTCAGAGGAAGCATTTTAACTCCACTGCCTTAACATGCTCACTGGGCTGCCTTTAAATCTGCATAGTGTGGGTGGTGTGTTGCTAGCATCTCCTGGAAGCCAAGGCTGCTGCAGAGTATCTTTTTTCTTTCCTGCATTTATGAATAATCATGAACTATCCATCAAATATTAAACGGTATGGGAGCTAATCAGGCATTACCATCATTCAGATAGTAGCAATTCATGTTTGTTTCCTAAAAATCTATGCTTTATAATGTATGTATATTTTTGTGCTTTACGTCTGCAACCAATATGTACATGAATTATTGATGTGCTATAAAATGAGTATACTGGGGGGGAGAGAGGGGAGATGAACTACCCAAGGCATTTTCATATAAATGACTGCAATTTAACTTTCAAAAACATTTTATTTGTCAACAGCCTGCTCACTTCAAATTGAAGTCCGCACATTGGATCTGGCCAAGCGTAACACAAGAAACCTCGTATTTATAAATTATTAACCCACGAGAGTCCATCATGGATTAAATATGAAAGAAAAGGAGGCATAGAGTAGGGAGAAAATATTTGAACTTTCAGTTTCTAACAGGTTTTTCCATGTAATGGCTCCCGATAGTTGAGGCTTATTTGTATAATGCTTTCGACATTATACGGTTCACCACACATTTAAGTCAGTGGTCTCGCCATACCTCAGTGTTGAATTAGACTTCATTGTGGCATAAATATTGTCAGATACGGAAAAGAAGGCCAGCGTTTACTGTATCAAAGGGGATGATAACTTGTCTCCCTCATATTGCCACAGCCAGTCTTGGCCCCCAAAGCTTCAAGCCCATTCTCTTCATACAGTTCAAGCCTGCCTCCAAAATCAATGGTGACAGTGAATTCAGTAGGCCCAGCATCTACACCCTTATTTGTATTCTTGATGAATTAATTCTTCAAAGCCAGCTCAGTTCTGCCCCCCAGCACTCAAGACAAATAATGACTTTTTCCCTCTAGCCAAAAGAATTCCTCTGCCGGCTCCTAGAGAAAACGTATAGGCCCCTTCACCAAACAGCTGTTGAGGTTCTGGAAAAAGAAGAGGTTCTGGTTCACTAAATAACTAAGGGCCTGTCTACAGAGGGACAGGAGCAAATTAATCCAAATTAGTGATGTCTGTGAATTTAAAAAGTGGGTTGGATAAAAGGCATTTAACTTCTGCACGGACAACTGAATTAAGTTGAAGCACTTTAATTTTGGAGTAACAAGGTCCATAGAGTTTATATGGTTTAACTAATTCACTTTAAAGATTAATCTGGTTTAACTTCCCTAGGGTCCCCATACAGGCAGGCTTTAAGGCTGAGGTTTTAACAGATCCTGGGAGTTAGACACTAAACAGTAATTCAGTAGGAATTGGGTAGCTAATCTCTTTAGGTTCCTTTGAAAATATTAGTTTATTTCTACACAAAATGTAGTGAAAAAAACAACCTCTTATACATAGTTAATCCAGTGTATAAATGGAAATAAATTTAGCGAATCAGACCTGACTGGCCTGTATATAGCAAGGGACTTAACACCAGTCAGTGTCTGAATCCTCTCTCACCATTCTGTTCAAATGATACCTGCTGCCGATTTATGGAGTGACTATTTTCTCATGTGTTCATGGATGCAGTGGGTATGAAGAAGCATAAAACTTAGCCAGTGTTTTAAACCAAACCTGAAAGGTATAGGCTCAAAACAGATGCATCTGTTCCTTTCTTTCTCTCCGAGCCTCCCAGGGCCCTTGCCCATGCTCAAATACATCTCAGGGACTCTAATAGGCAGTTACTTCTAAGCTGACACCTGCCTTCAGTTTCCACAGATTCTAAGGCTGACATTTTCAAAGCTACTTAAGGGCTTTGGGCACACAAGCCCTCTCAAAATTAATGGGAAATGAAGATGCAAGACCCCAAAGTGGTGTTTAAAGTCTTATCATCAGCCTTCTGTAAGGCAGAAGAGAGGAGAGCACGGGCTGCCAAAGCAGAGGGACTTCCAACTAGAACTTCATCAGCATGTTGCGAGAATAGACAAGAAGCTGCTCCAGCAGGGGCCTGTTTGTAATCTGTGTACTGACAAAAAGACACCTTTGAGCTAAAAGCATCATAACACAGGCAGGATTTGAGCCAGGTTTGGCCTTAATTTATTCATCTTGTGTAACATGCCATTCCTTCAAGTGTTTTGCAAATTAATGCATTATTTTGTGACATTTGGGAGCATGTTCTCCCCGCAGTGCATGCTGGGAGTCTTTAGTGTGCATCAGGATGAAAGCCTATATTCACAGACACTAATTATCTATCACATTTAGCACAGGACATAAGTTAACATCTGAATATTTCCCTTATTGACTCCTAAAGGTATCAGCTTTTTCAGCTTTTTCCCCATTCTACAACATAGTCCAAATTGCTCATGGATTCTTCATTTCTTTCCCTTTCATTGATTAAAAAAAAGACCCTGTAGCTCTCTCCTAGGATTTGCTGAAAGGCTACTGAAGTAAAAACAAAGGCTCCCTTCCAGTTCCATGGGCTTTGAACTGGTAAGTGCTCTGGTGCTCTGCTAGTTTTGCCTGATCTTAAACACAGTCATGGCAATAAGATTTCCATTTGTTTGGGCCTTCTTGTTTGGGCAAAACACTTCCTCATCCTGCAATATCATTTTCTATCAGACAATGCTTCCCAGGGATCAAAATGCCTCTTGTAAGACTATGTTCTGTATTTATAAATAGTAATGCTCTCTCTGCAAACTGGACAATCTCCTTATGAGTGATCTTAAGGTAAATTCCACCATTTATGGAGAAATTTATTTTGAAAATTACTACACATTTTTTCATGTTACCTGCTTCCTGATTAAAAAAAATATTTTAAACTAATCTCAAATAATCCCTTGGATTATTTATTAAAATTAACAAACTGGAGTCAAGATAATTTTGAGCAGGTTTCATACCAAAATGGACCAGAAAACACTTCAATAAATTAGCATTAGTACTCAAATAAAAATGCTAAATATTGTATTCAGTAAACCACATGTATGAATTTTAAATTTGTTTTTTGGTACTATATTTTTGCTGGTTTGTTCTGATGTGAGGGTACAGAATATATTTGTATGCATATATCTTAACTTGATGGACCCATGTTATTGATTTATATTTGTATTGAAAACAGAAAAATATTTTAAAGGAAAAACTAGAAGCCCCTCAACCTAGTGTTGTGTAAGTAAGAAAGGGAAGGATATCATTAATGTAATGCTGCTGAATCTAGACAGATAACTAATTGAATTGATATTTTAGGTATCAGTTCAGGGTTTAGTGAAATCTTTAAAAAATGGCTTCATTTCCACATCAGGAGACATATGCTCTGGGGCTAGGAGAGCTGATTGTTTCATTTTGCAGCCATCAGTACAATCCACTAGTAAGTAAGCCATCAGTATAATCCACCTATCTCAATAGCATATGGTCCCTATAATTTCCAATACTGTTTTGAGAATTTTAAGTATTAAATTTCCTTCTTTAACCTATTTTGGGGGAAGTGGAATGTGGCTTTTCCCAGACAAGAGACAATTAAGTACCCTAAATAAATTTCCAATATATGACTTGGGATCACTCACTTCATACTCAGCAAAGAACCTTATCACATGCAAAGTCTTACTTTTCAAGGCAGCATCCATCAAAGGGTTTTTCTATTAAGAGGGACAAAATTCCCCACACTGTACAAGCATCAGAAAGGCTTATTTAGATTCGTTGTAGTCTGTCTTCCATCCTTCACATTTGGACTTCAAAGCCCTAATTTATTAAATCAGTTTCAGAACTGCATTGGCACCAACTTTGTCCCAACTACATTTCTCCAAACCCCTACTGGTTCCCAGATCCATTTTGATCATCTCCAAGCCTGGACACACAACAGATTTACACCAGTATAATTTACTAGTTTTGTACATCTGCATAACCTACACTGGGATCCAGAGGGGACAGACAAGCAGCTATCCAAGAGCAGTGTTTATGGCATGCACTGTCATACTGCCTTACCCAAGGCCACTACTACTACTACAGCTGCTATTACAGCAGAGCACCGCTGCTCCCTGCAGCCCCACCTGGAACAGGGCATGAGTGGCTCTGGGGCTCCCGTCCCCAGGTCAGTTGGAAGGACAGGTGGGTCTCCCTGCCTGCACCCAGAGGCATAACTACAGAGGGCAAGGGAGAGGAATGGGATGGGAGGAGAGGTGCCACTGAGCATGGAAGGCAAGCCAAGATGGAGGAAAGTGACTTACCTGCTTCAGGGACTTTAAAAAGTCCCCAGCTGCTACTCCCACAAGATGGTTCAGACTCTGCAAGGGACTGAGGCATCTGGGAGTGTGCAGAACCAGAGCTCCTGAGTTACACTGTGGAAAGGAGGGTGTAACCACACCACCACACCTGCTCTGGAACTGCCCTTAGACAAGGTTACACCCCGTCTGCCTATAGCAAATGGTTATCCAGGGAGGACAACAAACAGACACTTGCACATTTATAGTATACGCTTGTTTATTTTTGCTAGATTTTCCAGATCTGAGGCACTTATACCAGTGTAGAGGATTAACATCATCTGTCCAGTCTTTGTCTACATCAGCACAACTATGTTGTATGTCCACAACATAAAAACATGCCTCATAGATGAATTTGCACAGAATGACCTCATCTGTTGTTAGTATCTCTGAAGGGTTGAACTCAATTTGTTGATGAATCTTATCTACTCTCTTTTAAATTGAGTAATTCTAACTAACCTTAAGTATAAACACACAGGACCAGATTTCATAGATTTCATAGACATTAGGGCTGGAAGGGACCTCGGAAGATCATCGAGTCCAGCCCCCTGCCCAAAGGGCAGGAAGTCAGCTGGGGTCATAGGATCCCAGCAAGATAAGCATCCAGTTTGCCTCCGGTGGCAGGCTGTTCCAGACCTGGGGGACTCGGACAGTAAAGAAATTCTTCCTTATGTTCAGCCTGAAATGGTCTTGTAGTAGTTTATGACCGTTCGACCTAGTCGTCATCCCTTGGGGCACTCTGGTGAACAAACGTTCCCCCAGATACTGGTGGTCACCCCTGATAAACTTATAGGTGGCCATCAGATCACCCCTGAGCCTGTGCTTTTCCAGGCTAAAGAGCCCCAGGGCTCTCAGCCTGTCATCGTAGGGTCTGCTTCCCTGACCTCTGATCATGCGCGTGGCTCTTCTCTGGACTCTCTCAAGCTTCTCCACATCCTTTTTGAATTGTGGAGCCCAAAAATGGACGCAGTACTCCAGCTGCGGCCTCACTAAGGCCGAGTACAAGGGGAGAATGA
>NW_005841849.1:2839790-2849906 GCF_000455745.1 Alligator sinensis | reverse complement strand
CTGCAGCATCACACTGCAGGCTCATGTTCATCTTGTGGTCAATGATGACCCCCAAGTCTCTTTCTTCCAAAGTTCTAGCCAACATAGCACTGCCGAGCCTATAAGGATGCTGCGGGTTTTTCTTCCCAAGGTGGAGAACCTTGCATTTATCAGCATTGAACCCCATCAGATTCTCATCTGCCCACTTGCTGAGCCTGTCCAGGTCAGCCTGGATAACCTGCCTGTCTTCTGGTGTGGATGCTTTGCCCCAAAGTTTGGTGTCATCGGCGAACTTGGCCAGTCCGCTTCTGACTCCAGTGTCCACATCATTAATGAAGATGTTGAACAGTATGGGTCCAAGGACAGAGCCTTGGGGGACCCCACTGGTCACAGGACACCACGATGAGTGACTTCCATCAATTACTACCCTCTGGGTCCGACCCCAGAGCCAATTTTCCAGCCAGTGGATCGTGGAGGACCCAAGGCGACAATTGGCCAGTTTCTCCAAGAGGCGATCATGGGACACCAGATCGAAGGCTTTTTTGAAGTCAAGATATATGACATCAATCTCTTCTCCCTTGTCCAGGTGATAGGTCACCTGGTCGTAGAAGGAAATGAGATTGGTCAAGCAAGACCTACCCGCAACAAACCCGTGCTGGCTATCCCTTAAGATGTTGGCGTCGGCCAGTCCATTAAGGATGGCCTCTTTAATAAACTTTTCTAAGATCTTCCCCGGGATAGAAGTCAGGCTGATGGGCCTATAGTTAGCCGGATCCACTTTCCTCCCTTTCTTGAAGATAGGCACCACATTGGCCTTCTTCCAGTCTTCGGGCACTACACCAGAGCGCCAAGAGTTTTCAAAGATCCGTGCTAGAGGCTGGGCTATGATGCTCGCCAGCTCCTTGAGTACCCTGGGGTGAAGATTGTCAGGGCCAGCTGACTTGAAGGTATCCAGCTTCTCAAGATGTTCCTTCAGAAAGTCAGCATTAATGGAGGGCAGGGGATCACCCTCACCCGGACTTCCCGGCCCTGTAGCGGGCATGAGCAGGGGTCCAATGTTGCCCCTGCTTTTCCTCTGGCTCCCCACATATCTGAAAAAAATCAGTCGACGTAAATCAGTGTAGCTCTGCTGAAGTAAATAGAGTTGTGTCAGTATACACCAGGTGAAGATCCGTCTCAGATGGACTATTACTATAGTCACTACCCTATCAACCTTACTTTTCTTTGTGAGTCAAATCTTTATGAACAGACAGACAACTGCTTGAACTAGTTCCCCCAGACAAAGTGAGATCACTCTGAAAATACCTTAGTTCTCATTTTCTAGGGAAATTAAAAGAGTAGGAATAAAACCTGGAAATATATTATTAATTTATCCAGCTGCCATTCCCAATCTTCATCAAAGGAATAGCACCAGAATATGCTCAGATCACACTTGTGTCATCTGGGAGTGACCTCTTTCAGAGTCTTCCCTGTACTTCTCAGGCAGAAGCACAGCAGAAGCAATGGAGGAGAAAATTTATTGCAGACAGCACCACTGTTACCAGCAGAGGCATTTAGCAGGAAAGAAGCACTCTTACTTCCCAAGTGAAGGTGGTTGAAAAAGGGAAACTCTTTTGGAATGTCTAGTTGCTGGAAAATTCATCGAACACAATTTAGTGGATAAAAATCCACTATATAAAATGTACACTTCTAGAGATGATTCAGTAATAATGGTGACATAAAAGTTTTATGGGCAGCTTTAGCTGTCAGAAGAGTTCCTACATTATAAAATCAATGTTTAGTGGAATTTTCAGCTGCAAAATAATACCTCTTCTATCTAGATATTGAAAATTGTGTCCTGTTTATTTTTTCTATGAACAGGTCCATCTCAGAGCTATCATTAGAAATTGTGTGCCTCTTAGCTTTTGACCTAAAAGAAGCATACTACATACATACAAATTGCCTTGACCTTAACTAAAAACTATGAATGCTTTAAAAAAGGTAAAAATCCTTGCCTGTGTAACCTTGTGGGGCAGTGGAGATTTTGGTCCTAAATTAGCATGAACGTGATAGAAACTCACTGTCTATTTGAGAAACTAACCAAATGGAGGGGAAAGCTGGGGCTAAGAATACAGATGTGCAATATCACTTTTTTTCATTTGGCAGATTTTTTTGTATGTGATATCAGATTTTTGTGAATGAACTCCATCTTAGAAAAAATTCCAAACATCTTTCATATGCCACCCTTTTCTTGGCAGGGCGACAATGGAAGGGACTTATTGCCTGTAGAAATCTCTTCCCATTTGCGTGAAACAAAATTGGTGTGTCTGTACCCGCCAGGCCTCATACATCTTACCTCGGGCTTCCTTGCTCCGAGTGCTTACTGGTACTCGGCTGGCTGTCACAGGTGGTCTTCTGGGAGGTTTTCCCACGCGCCGCAGTCCACCCTTTCTCGCCTGCCACGACTTGAATCTTTCAGTGGGTGGGGCTTCGTGTAGCGCGGTTACCCTCGTCAGTCACCTGCGTCGTAGATGTCTTCTGCGAGGCTCCTCCTTCCCTGCACCTCGCCCTTACCCAGCCTGGCAGATCTTGGCTGTTTCTGTGGGTGCCCGAATAATTCCCCAGATGCACAAATAACGAGCTCACCTCTCGCTCTAGCTCCCTGCTGTCACAACCTTAGCCCCTTCTAACCCGGGGGAACACAAACACCTTTCAAAACTCAAATAAAAACTCAATGGGCCTCAAGAGAGGCATGACCCTGCCCCTATTAGGCTTCCTTGTAGAGCCAGTAGCCTCTCTACCCCTCTGCTTGGTGACCGAGTCATCTGGTCGTGGCTCGGTTCAGTGGCCCTCTCCTTCTATCTTAGGTTTCTGCCACTTCTTACTCGGTATCCCACTGGCGTGACCCTCTCTCCGGGTCTTCCCCGGGCGGCAGCCCCCTCTCCAGGTCTTCCCCGGGCGGCAGCCCCCTCTCCGGGTCTTCCTCGGTCCGTTGTCCTCTCCGCGCCACCAGGGCTCTTACCTCTCTCTCTCCCGGCTCACCTGCAATTGTTATGCTGGTTTTGGGCACTGGCTCACCCCCAGGTTCCTTTAATCCGCCGTAGTGAGTGCCGGTGGTCAGCTCTGGCATCCCGCGCCTCCGGCCGGCTCCACCAGCCAGGCTCCCTCCCGGCATCCACGTGCACGCCCCACTCCCTTTCGCCGCCAGCCCTTTTATCTCCGCCAGCTGGCGATTAGGAGTGACGTCATTCTCCAGCTGTAAGTAATTTAAGGCATGATCCGAGCCACGTGCAAGCTTCTCCTGCCGTCTCTGCTCTTCCTCCCATCCTGCGGTGAGTAAGTTGTCTTTTTTATTCTTTCTCCTCTCCGTTCCGCCCTCTGCCTCTGGCCCTGGGGCTCCCCTCATGGACCCAGGAGTCACTCCGGTCTTTCTCTGCCTGTGACAGTGTCAAATGAAAACAAGATATTTTTTCATAGAATAAACCAGCACTTGTTTTTTGTAACTTATTTACAACTTCAGATCCATAAGAATTTTGCTACTGATTCCAGTGGAAAGAGAACTTGTACAAAACAGGCCATTAAAAAATTGATATAACCCTATTGTTGTCCAAAATAAGGATTACATTTTTGTGTAAGGTTCACTTGACTTCTTGAGTTTCCATCTTAAAGCTCTTTCAGCTAGGCTCAAATGATTTTATGTAAAGACCATCATATGCTCAAGTCACCGGTGAGCAGATCTAGAGATGTCATAACACCAGAGGGAAGAGGGCCACCAGTGGTGTTACTATTTTCACCCACATATGGTAGGGAAGTCTCAGGGACCAAATTATTGTAACACTGTGTGGAGGCAGGGGCAAAGCTGAAGGTAGCTTTTGTTTCTTCCATATGCGGCATGAGATATAACAGGCTTCATATACTGGCATTTCCCCATAGGAGGGTTCTCTAACTAGCTAGTTATGGGAGGGTATACTTACTGCCTGTCATTCTGTTGAACAGCTTGACAGAATTCAAAACCCAAGGCCGTCCTCACCACAGGAAAGGGAGCTGGTATTTATCTATTTAAACCTCAAGGAATAACAAACATGGAGGTTCCAATTTTTAAAAGAAATATATGGTTCAGAAGTGCAATTACTGAGTGATAGTTACAGGAATACTCTGATTTCTGCAAGTGAGAATAGAAACATCAAGCGCCAAGAGTCAAATAACCTTGTGTCTCACCAGTAAACCCAGAGGGTTGTTGAGGCATGCCAAAGGAACATGTAATGCATTCTGCTCAAGACAGTCTAAGTCAGCCAAAAGGGACATGCTGAAAGGAACTAGAATTATGTAGGCAACAAAAAGAACTGAAAGTCCATGTACTGCTCACTTTTGTGCTCATATCAGATTGAATAGTCCCTTTTGAATGTGTTGATATTTTAAAGATTTGTTTTTGTTTTATATCACCAATGCTTCACCTCCCATCCTTCAGATGCTGACTTCTCAAAAGAACTTGCAGTTTGGACTACAAATAGGTTCTTTAATCCTGCCAAGGAGCCATGGGAATCTATGCTGCCTTCCCCCTTTCTAGTCAAATGAAAAAACAAGGATGCTTGCTGTTCATAAGCTGCACTAGAGCCTCATGATAGGTCAGAAATGCACTGCATTCAATAAAAGTGGATAAGAAAGCTTCCAGGACACTGAAGGTAAAACCTCAGGCACACAGAAAAGAGCAAACAGTCTTCCCAAACCATGGGTCCCAGGACACAGATACTGTGGTTCTATGTGCACGTGAACATTTAAGGGCAGGAAACAGTCAGCTGGATCCTGCGGGGTCAGGAGGCAGGCTGGAGGGGGAAGGGAGGACAAAATGTTGCCAAATATGACTAGTTCCTTGCAGTTTTTCCTTTGGGTGACATTATCGGTGTGTGTGGCACACTTTCTTATGCTCAGCAAGCTGCATTAAATTTTGTGAAATTATTTACAATTTTAATTGAATGCAGCAGCCTCTGATCAATAAAAGGAGACTTTTATCTTAATCACTGATCTCTTATGCATAAAGATGATGCTTTTGTAGCTGTCTACTAAAACTGCTGATGGATTTTTTTCATGTATGATAAAAAAACAGAAATTGAATGAAGCAGTCTCTCCATACCTTAAAACAAACTGTTAAATGGGTTATATTCATATCACCACGACATCCTGTTGCCAAAATCTGTTTAAACAATGTGGAACTGCATAACCCATTCACATCCAGAGAACAGCTCCAGTGTAGAGATGTCTGCCTTAATTAGAAAATGTATTGTACATACCATACATACACACACATGTCTACACATATGTATAGACACGTGTACTTATATGCTTATTTTATTATAATCCATTATATTTAATGATGCATTATAAGATTTATAAAAAGTATAAACATGAATATATAATCAATATATTATGATAGTTATTGATTTTTTTATATATATATATAATAGTGCACATTTTAACCAAGAAAGACTAGTCGTTATTCAGAATGAGTACAGAAAAACTAGATTGCTTTTCAAAGGTTAAAAAAATTCTTGCAACCTTTTAACTGAGAAATTCTAGTGTGCCGTCAAGTCTTTGCTCCAAAGCATGGACTCTGGCAAGAACTTTGGCTTTGAATCAGGCATATTCTTCCTTTTGTCCAAATTTGTCCAAGTTACAGACCGCAATTTGAATGTAGTAAAGAGTCTGGCAGTTCTCTGAAAATTCTCTGTATCCTGAGCATGTTCCATCTAGTCATTGTCCCTTCACACTGACAGACCAGGACATGTGACAACCTCACAGAGGAACTGAGTGTTCTCCATCCCAGATGACACCCACAAAGAAGTCAGTTATCCAGGATAATCCAAGCACAATTAGGGCTAATGTGTTTGATGAAAAAATGCAATAGAAAAAAAGGCAATACTAACACACACACGGCTCAAATTGACTCCTTCATTCCAGTCAGTAGTTCTGACATTTTCAATGAGTGCTGGATCAGAGCCACAGCCCTATCAATGAATATCCCACATTCCTTGTTTCTCATTTATTTTAAAATTCCCATCAAAGCTCCTGTAAAGTACAGTAAATGGAAATAATAGCAATTAAGAGAACACAATAAAATAGTCTTTAACTTATGCAATATTTAAGGGTTTTATCTTTTTTCTCTGTCATCTGGTCAATGTAAAATAAAAAAGAGAATCTAAAAAAATCTAAATTAGAAAAACCCTACTCGCATGAATTAGCAACGAAGAATGTATATGGTAATACTGCTTTGATCCTGTTTTATTTATAGGAGAACCAATTTTCAAATTCCATTTGCATTCTCCACAAATTGCCAAAACTATACATGATCAATTGTTAAGATCTACCAATTGTATATGGGGAGTCTTAGCAACTTGCTTAAATGTTTGAAATATAAAATGCTGGGTGAATTTATGTGCTTATACAAGTTGCTCTTTTAACACCAATTGGAATCAAGCCCTCTATACTGAATACCCATCAAACAAGTACAATATAGGAAATGGTGGTAGAAGATCTCCCAACACTTTCAATCATGGCTTGGAGGAACATCTCATCAGTCAAAGCCATTTTATCATCACAAATACCACTCATTTTTCTGATGACTATATCCGTAAATGCTCTAACTGATGCCACGAGTGATGAGATAATATGAGATGGGCTAAAATGACAGTAAACAGCATAATCATGTGTCCTTAAAGTGGTAATCCCTATCCTGAATGTTATAATGTTAATGGCTAGTGTAGACCTAGAGAATCAAAGTACTTCTTCATATGATGAACACCCCATATATTTGGGTCCTTTCTTAAGGCATTAAAAACAGCCAACTGAAAGTTGAATGGCTTGTAGTATTTGCAGAATTCCTGCACTAGTAGCTCTGATTAACATATTTACAAACTCTGAGTGTCTTTCATCAAGGTTATTGCACCCCCAGAAGTGTTTGCAAGTGCTGTCCATCATATGTTCACCAAATGGAGGATATTTTGGAAGACATCCTCAAAACAAACATTAAGATTGACATTCAGAGAAAAGAGTTAGGCAGTGATGGAAGAACTCTCTATGGGATGAGAAAAGGTGCAAGAAGTCAGTGTGTAAGACAATGAAGAATCAGACATCTTTTTTGGAGTGCAAGACCAGAACCATGTCACTTTTCCTTTTGAAACTTGTTAATGAGTGTTTTGTACCCTTCATCCATACTATGTATTCCATCCCATTACAAACAGAGTAGGATTCAGTTACTTGCCTGCTTGAGTCTTGCCATAAAATCCTGGTTTGCTTTTATAGCTTTATTAATTGTATGAACTCCTTCCTACAAATTTGTGCCACTGGGAATGGGTTTTGGGAACAAGGACTCTTCAAGTACCTTTCAGCACCATCTGCCCCACTTCGATGTCTGCCCAAGTATCCTGATGACTTGTCTACACATATAATTATTCACTACCTTATGTCTTAGATTTCAAATTAAAACCAGGAATCTATCTTAATGTCCTTGGGAGGACCACTAAATGTTCAAATTACTATATCCATCAATGCTCCACAAATGATGTCATGCTCAAAGAAGACAAACCATGTTCCTGTTCATTTAAGAGGGGTTTCAGGATGTTTGGGGGCTAGTGGGAGAGCTGTTTATCTTGGTAACAGAAATATGGGAGACAGAATGAGTGGGTTCTTGGACTACTAACCCTACACATCTGCTCTCAGTATGGCACGAAAAACAACTGGGAATAGCAGGAAGGGGTTACCACTACATTTATTCTTTCACCCTATATAGCCCAGGTGTTACATGACACTTGACGACTAACCCACCAGAAGGCAATAAGATCATAGAGTGCAAAGGTAGTGGCTAACATCTTTTTGTACATGCGCACAAGCCCCTATAAGACCATTACAATTTACCAACACTGGAGAATCTGACCCACTGGTTCTTTCTCCTATATTTCTGTTATCAGGTTTAACAGCTCTCCCCCCAGGCTCCAAACATCCTCAAACCATCTCTCTAAGAGCTTGAGTGAGGAAAAAGGTTTTACATTCTGCCCCAAAGGTTATCCTATTCCAATCTTGTTGGACCAAGGAATGAAGTACCAAAGCCAAGGCTTCTTAGAAAAGACCATCACCAGTTATATCATAAGGCTATTAGCTCTAATCCCTCATCTAAAATGCTGAAGGGTCACAAGAGGGGTGGCCTCTGAAGTGAAAACAACCCCAAATATAAATGCCTTTATGAGGAAAAACTGGCTCAGAAACAAAACAGAAGCATTCCCAGTGCAGGCATTACAGATGCACCCTCGGCCACTCCCCGCAAGAACGCCACTAACCAGCCAGGCAATCATTGATTCACCATTAACATAAGTTACTTATTGCTCTCCATGGATACCTGTATTGGACACATTAGTCATCCAGGTTCAATTTCAATTTTTTGCTGAAATCAGTTAAGATTTTAGCAGATTCATGATCCTTTGAAGTTGGGAGGCCTCAGAAACAAATATGCCTTGTGGAGGGAGGAGGGCTTATTTTCTTTCTTTCCAGTGAGGCAGTACTCTTCATATCACATTTGGGGATACTTGGTTAACATCTTCCCCACACAAATCTTGTATATAGACCCCCTTTGTAAGGCATGTCTCGTTTTCATTTAAAAGCATGTACAGCTCCTCTCCTCTCATTTGATATTCAGCAGAGCCAACAAAGGGATGGAAATTATGTTGGGAATTCGGGTAAGAATAATGAAGAACAAACAACCTCCTGGTGATGATGGGGCAAACACCCACCTTTACCACATGCCTTTGAATAGGAAACATGCTTTTTAAAACAGAGTATTTCTTATAAAAATAACCTGTATTAAATGTGTAGATATAAAAAAGCAGTTATGTGAATTACAGACATTCAATACAAATATCCTTATTGGATATTTCAATTTTTCTCTTTAAATTGAAAGCCAAATGTGGATGTACCCTAAATTAAAGGGTGTCTTGTATTTGAAAGAATACACTAATTAGTGCTACAAAATCTAAATACACAATTCTTACACTCTTAGGATAAAAACAAAGGACCCATTTATCCCAGGACAAAGCCTTTTATCCTAGGATTCTATAGACATAGACCCTCATTGCTCCACATTAAGTACTTGTGAAATATTCAAATTAACACTTTGCCCCAGGACAATCAATGCTAGTTCAAATTAACTGTCATTCAAGCTGCCTTGGTAAATGATTGTCTCAGTGTTTTCATCCTTGTTTGCTGCTGGGCTAAGGTTGCAGATGTTGTGTCAGTGAGATCAAACGGCACTCACTATAAGACATGTCACAAGTGGAAACTTTGTCATGTCCATCAGGAATTGAAGTCAAACACAGCCACTCACCATGAAGCCAGCCTAAGGAACTGTTAAGCATGTAATTTAGGGCATTGTTACACCTGATGCTGAAAGGCACACAAATGTTAATTGGCTTAGTGTTGTTCAGTTTAGTGGAACAGTCAAACTCAAGACAAAAATCTTTCTCTGCCTGTCCCTCACCTGCATAGCTGTGATTTGCCACTAGAGGCTTGGTGAGCAGAGGCAGGGCTAGATGCTAGGGGTAGGAGCAGGCCCACTACCATGTCAGTCCAAGCAAGACCAGAGAGCCCAAGGGAAGCAGCTTCCCTGGGTCTCTCTTGTCTTGCAGGAACTGACACAGTGGCTCCCCATTGAGAGTGGAGCCACCAAGCTTAAAGCCCTGGCAGCCCTGCTCTCAGCATGGAGCTGCTGCAGCTCTATGAAACAAAGCAGTTTCCCCTGGGCTCTCTGGTCTTGTAGGGCTGCTGTGGCTCCACACTGAAAGCAGGGCTGCTGGGGCTTAGGCACAGCGCTGAAGCTCACTCACTCTGTTCGGCTGAGCTCCTATGAAAGCTCATCACTATTTCCAGGGGCCATGGTGCCTACTAGGGCTGTGCAAAGCTTCAGATGCTGATTCAATTCGGGGGAGATTCAGCCTGATTCGGTGGCCAAATTCCCGAATCCAAATTGAATCAGGGGACCAATTAAAACGTCTGAATTGAGTCAAAGCTCTCTGAATCAATTCAGAAAAGATTCAAAGAGCTTCTGCGATTTGGGCAGTCCCTGCTGGCTGGAGCAGGAATCTGGATGTGGACTCCATGCTGGTGAGTAGGAGGCAG